>NW_016107367.1:4732693-4766270 GCF_001604975.1 Cebus imitator | reverse complement strand
CAGGAGCTGTAAGAGGAAGCAACAGCCCATGCTGAGATCCATCGGCTGATTATAATGAGCCTTTGAAGTACACCTCGCCTTCTCTGGAGTGGGCCAGCAGCTCATTTCACCACACAGCCTAAGGTACCATCAGAAAACTTTATCCAATAAAGAAGGTGCTATTTCCAGAACATTCCAGTGAGGCTTCTGCAGCCATGGTGGCAGGTGTTCCACCATCCCCAGCCACCTCCTGGGAGTAGGCCAAGAAGCCACTGTGCACGTTCAGGGACATGCTAGCTAAAAACATCCTAGATATTAGAGACCATTGACCTCGAATATTCTCTATGCAAAATGCTTTCTTTTTGAAATGTCGTCATGTGTGGCTTTCAGGAAGGGGCTGTATCGCTTAAGTGCAGTGAGCACATCACATCTTCACGGGAAGCGGAGGTGGGCAGGACTGCAGCTTTCTCCTGCGGAGTTCCCGAGCTGCTCTCAACTGCTGCTGCACGAAGTCGTGCCCCGGCTCCTCCGGCACTCGTTCCATCTCCTCGCCCAGTCACGCTGTCTTTCTGTACTCACTTCCTGTAAGGTTTTCTTCCTGCAGGAAGCCTTGTAGACCCTCCAGCCATGGGCGTCTTGTGTATGCCCACACCTCTCCATTCTTCCCACTGGCGAAGCCCTTGTCACACAGCACTGCTCCAACTGCTTGCTGGCTCCCTTATCACCACCCCCTTGTAGGCCATAGTGCCTTGAGGGCAGGTTCATGGTGGTCTTCAAGCACTCAACACAAGGCTTGGTCCAAAGTAGATGCCAAGTAAGTAAATTAAAAACTGAATGAATGAATGAATGAATGAACAGCATACATTTTTTCCTGCAAGGTATTTTAAGATTAGAACACTATTACCTAATCTAAGAATAGACGCTCATTTTGACATGTTTGGGAAAGTGTGCAGGACCGAATTCAGTTAAATCTGTTACATTATATTTTGCTCCCTCTTACAGGCCTCTGAACTCACTAAAGAAAGGTCCTTTTTCCAGTTATTTTTGCATCCTCCCAGTGTCTAAGGTCTCAATGCATTTTTGTGGCCTGAACAAATGAATCAATGAATGTGTGAATGTCACTTTTCCAGTTCCTTCCTGTGAAAAGCTTGTTGTTCTAAGGACCTTCAATGTAAAGTTTCAGAAAAGAATGTCACCTTTCAACAAATGGTGAACAATTCTGAAAAAAAAAAAAAAAAAAAAAAAAAACAAGTAGCCTTCACGGGACAAGGAAGTGCCTCCCAGCGTGACGAGGCATTACTGAAGCTAATGTTTGCCTGAAATGCATGCTTTTACTAGGGATCTCAAACTCACGTAAGCAAACCAGGGAGTGAGCTGGAATTCTGGGAATGAAAGTCAACCCCTGCAGTGCACAAGAGAGCACCTCATGGTCTCTGACAAATATCTTCGCATCCATGGGAAACTGGTCTCCATGTGGGAATAACATTAGGCAAAACCTCTTATTTGAAGTTCAGCCTCCTCTCCAAAGTGATGGGCTAGTGCCCGCTGAAGCTGAGTGACCCTGGACAAGTTCCTGAGAGCCCTAAGACTCAGTTTCCACGTTGATACAATTAGGAGACTGGAAACAGCAGTGTCTGCTTTGTGCATAAGACAATGAATACAAAGCCAGCACAGGCCCTGGCATTTAGGAATGAGTCAGCTGATTTAAATGTTTGAACTAGTTTGACTCTTACATGACAATAGCAGTATTCTAACATCAGTACAGGACAAGCATTGAGCAGGTTCTTTACTTGCTTTATAATAAATTTCTGCAACAGCACTATATGGCAATGATTATCATTCCCACTTTACAGAAGAGAAAACCAAGGTGCCGAGGATTCAGAAATTCACCAAGTTTACCAAACATGTAGTGGCTGGCGTGGAAATTAAACCCAGATGAAGCCACTGCTCTGTGACCACATAGCTAATGGCAGGGTGAAGCTGCAAAACAGGGTTTAGCTGAGGCAGAAGCTTGGAGACCATGCCTATCCGTTCAGAACCGGGTGTTCCACTGCAAAAACAGATGATAATTGTAATAAAATGGTTGGTAATTGTGGCTTGTAAGGTACATATTCAACAGCAATCAGTGAACTAGAATACAAATATAATAAGCCTTTAAGAAGCTCTAAGCCTAGCCTGGAAGGTGGGGCGTGGTAATAACTGGGTAGGAGGCAGAAAGTGCAAAGCACATGTTGGGAGCTAGAGCTGGAAAGGTGAGTAGGGTTTTAAATGAGGTAAGACAGGGCATTTGAAGAGATGGGCGGCAGCAGCCTGACTGAGGATCCAGGTCAGAGCTGGAGGAGATGGTAGCTGGCGTGAGAGACAGGGTGCTGAAGACGTGAGGTGGGGCCAGGGGAGAAAGCCCTTTGAAAAGTCAGCTGAAGCACTTGGACTCTGTGTTAAAGGTGATGGAGATCCCCAACAGAACCTAGAAATCCGCTGGCCGTGGGAGGAGTTGCTGGGGACGGCAGATATCAGCATGCCATGCAGAATCGCATGCAGTCTCCTTGAGCTAAGCCTCCTGCTGAGGCGGAGACTCGGGGGAGGAGGAAGCCAAGGGCCTGTTGAAAGTCAGGAGCTGTAAGAGGAGACAACAGCGTGTGCCGAGATCCATCTGCTGATTATAATGAGCCTCTGAAGTACACCTCGCCTTCTCTGGAGTGGGCTCCAACGCCCCAGTGTCTCGTACACTGTGTTAGCTGAGACTATTTTGGGAAATCACATTTGCAACTCCATGAGCTGCTGAGCAACCTGCTACATGAGCAGCCACAGCAGCAAAACATGGCTAGGCCTGGCGGCCAGCGGTCACTCAGGCTGTCCTAGCGTGTGCAGCCCAACAGGAAAGTCTGTCTGCGGCGACTCTTTCAGTCATTCAGGCATCTGTGCCTGGGTTCAGCCATGCATTTAAACACTCTTATTTGCTCATGCATCCATGCTTTCAGGGTTCCTTCCCTGGATCAGCTGTTCATCACCTTGCACTGGTTCACGCCTTCACTCATGTGCTCACTCTGTCCTTCAGCCAGCACTCATTCCTCAGAACAGGTCTTGCAAAACTTTGTCTTCATAGGGAAAGTTTCCTTGTAGAGAAACACGTCATTTAATGGACAACAATCACCACATCTCCTCCTCGTCTTATCCAGGGCAAACGATAGTTTAAAGCACAAACTACTAAAAAATTGCCATTCACTCCCATTTCTTGCTTATCTGACTTCAAACTGGTTCTCCCCATACTAGAGGAAGTTAAAGTGGAAGGAGTCAGACCCCATAGGACTCCACACACTGCATTTTGAGGGCCTGTAGCATGCATATGTGAGAGAGGGGAGGCAGAAGGAAGGAAATTGGAGTCACGCTCCCCACACAGGCACACGACCATGCAGTGAAAATGATGTGCTAATTTCTTAGGATCTCCATTTTCTTTAGTTTTCACTCATTTACTTGAACTTGTTTATTGGATGCCTGCTAAGATCCGTGCAATCTTTGGGTAGTAAGTGAGATGCAATTCTTGCCTCAAGGAGAGCTAGGAGTAAGGAAGTGAGGCTGAGAAACACCCTCAAGTCCCCAGGAGCTACATGGCTTTTTGAGGATATTAAAATGAGCCACTTAGAAATGGGAGAATGAAAAATGAGCACCTCCAATTCCGGCTACTCAGTGCAGGAGCTGGGCTCTCCCAGAGAGAGGGTCCTGCGGTTGAGGTGTATTATCCTGTGGCCGGCAGACTGCCCGGTCCCATTATTTGCAAGTGGCTGTAAACGGGACTGCACACGTAGTCTGACACATCCTTATCCATTTGGTTTTGTGGTCACATGAAGAGCCAAGTTTCTCCCAGAATTCACCCTGCCCCTTAATCTTCCTCCAAGGGACCTGCTTTGGAAACACTGACTGTTGGAAAACCTACAGGGCTGTTACTGTCTAGGTTACTTAGATATGGTGGGCAGTGAGTAGCACACATTTTGAAAGTGCTCAGCCTTCCTTTCACAAAGACACACATTTTATTGGCCAGAAAATTCTGAGTTTGAACTATGATAATTATTTCCTAGTCATGTGCCGTGGAATTAATGGTTTCATTTCTCTAAATCTCAGCTTCTTAATCTATAGGAAGTGGTGATAGGACCACCCAAAAGGCAATACTGTTGTGGGAATTCAGTGAGATATTGCATAGATAATGCCTGTAATACAGAAGGTTCTGGAAAACATGAGTTCCTTTTGGTCACCTTTCCTAACAATGAGTTGCTCAAACTTTACACAGAAGCTCTAAGTTCGTATTTTCTCCCACCAAATAAAAGGCCAAATATTGATTCCATTGCCATCAGACCCTGGAAAGATTCTTCTTGGTTCAATGATGTTTGCTCCATCCTCACATCTGACCCCATGGTTTGGCCACACCATTTTCTTACTGCTGAAGGATATATTTCAGGTCCACTGTCACCCACCTATTACTTCTTCAGCTTTAATGCCTGTAAGTTTTCATCTTCAACATGAGCCAGCCACACAAAACTGTTCAGTTTCCTTAATGCACAGCTACTCAGAGTTCAGAGCAAGTACTGCTACCCCCACCACCATCTCTCTGTGCCCTACATGGCTAGCCCCACTCCATCCTCCTCCCTATCTGAGCAATAAGTTCCTATAGTCCATACCTAACTCTAAGATTCACTCAGCATAACCTATTGTATTTATTTCTGTCTCTCTTATGCCAGAAAGTTCCTTGATAATTACCACTATGTCTTAATGAATGTCTTTCACTTCCTGGAAACTGGAGATGCATGTGGTACATTGCAGATATTCAATACTTTCATATGAATGAATTAATGAAAACCTTCAGTCTTTCTTTCTAACAAGTGTCTTATTGTGATTCCAATGGCCACCATGTTTTTTGTCCTTAAAATTCGGTTCTGATTTAGTTCAACTGCCATGATCTAACTTAGTCTGTTAAGATCACATGCCATGATCTGATTTAGTCTACCAAACTGTTCTTAATTTCTTTATGTTATGCATCAAAAATTGCTTAAAATTAGATACATATCTTCCAATACCCTAGAGAAAAGCAAATAAGTGAAGAATACTATGCCAATATAACAAACACATTTTTAAAAAAATAAAACAATGAATGGAAATTAAGAGAATTGGTGAGTATAACAGAACCAATAATTGCAATAAATGTAAATGGGTCAAATCCCCCTATAAAAAGATAGAGGTTTTCTGATTGGGATTTAAACAAAGAAAAATGTAAGAAAAACTCATCTATATTATGCTTATAAGACATGTCCCTAAAACAAAATGACAGGGAAAGCCTAAAAACAGACAGATGGAAAAAGAGAAATCTGCAAGTGCTTAAATAAAAGAGGTGAAGAAAAATATATATCAAACAACATAGAATCCAACTCAAAAATATTAAATAGGACAAAAAGGGATTTAAATATTACTAAATATTACACTCCATCAAGAAGAATATTCACACATCCAGTAACAAAACTCCCAACTACATAAAACAAAACCTGTTGAAGAGGAAAACAAACAAACAAACAAAAAAAACCCTACTAAATACACATTATAATAGAAGATTTTAACACATTTCTCCCAGATCAAAAATCACATCAAGTAAACAAAAAATAAACATAAGTACAGAAACATTGAATACACCACTAACATGCAGTTCCAAACAGAAAATACAGACCTTTTCAAACTCCAGTGACAAAGACAACAGAATTGAATATGGATAATGTGTCAAATAAAATATTAATCTATTCATAAAAATGGAAAATAGGAGGAAAAATATCTGACTATAGCATTTTTATAAATAAAAACAGGAAAAACAAACAAATTTTTGACATTGAATTGAAAAACTATTACTCTACATATGTTTTGAGTAGGAGAAGATATTAAAACAGAAAAAAATATGTTTTATAAATAAATAAAATGAAAAAAACTACATAATAATTCCTTAGAGATATGGCCAAGGAAATATAAAGAAAAAAATTCTAGTCATAACTGCATTTATTAGAAATTGAAAAGTGGAAAATAATGAATTGAGATTTCAACTTAAAATGCTAAAAATACAATAAAATTAAACAAATTAGAATAAAACAAATTTAAAGGCAGAGATGTCTCATATAGGGGCCAAAATATAAGGGTATAATTAATAGAGTCCAAAGCAGATTATTTGAAAATATCAATAAAATAGTTGAAAGTCTTGTCAAGAATCAGATGATAGTTTTTAAATGACATTATATACAAATGTATTGCCTATAAATTCTAAAAGGTTAAGCAATGGATAATTATTAAATATATATGAATTTCAAAATTAATGTAAGCAACATTAAAAACTTCTGTTCACCAAAAGATGTTAAGGAAATGAACAGCCAAGACACAGGCTGGGAGAACATTCCTGACAGTACATAATATATCTGCAATATCTGTATCTGCATCAACAATAGAAAAAAAATTCTCAAATCCAATAATAAAAGTGGGCAAATACTTGAACATACATTTTCCAAAAAAAATATACACAAAGAGCCAACAGGTCATGAAAAATTATTCAATATCACTAACCAGCACAGAAATCCAAATAAAACCATGAGGCACCACTTACATGCCCATGAGAATAGTAAAAGTGTACAACACCAAATATTGGTGAAGATATGGAGCAAACAGAATGCTCATACATTGCTGGTAAGAGGGTAAAATGGTGCATGACTTTGGAAAGCTGCTTGGCAATTAATAAATTAATCATTTGCCACCTTTCTTGGTCAGTTCATGGTTAGCTCGGGCTGCTTTAACAAATTACCATAGATAGAGTGGCTTAAACAACCAACATTTATTTCTCACAATTCTGGAGGTTGGCAAGTCCAAGATCAAGGTGCCAACCTGCTCATGACCACCTACTTCCTGGTTTGCAATAACCATCTTTCTTCCTGTCTCTTCTTGTAAAGGCACTAATCCATCCATGAAGGTTCCACCCTTATGACCTGATTATGTCCCAAAAGCCCTACCTCTAAGTGCCATGACATTGGGAAACAGGGCATCAGTGTAAGCATACCTCATTTATTGCACTTCACTGTACTGTGTTTCACAGATATTGTGTTTTTTCACAAATTGAAAGAGTGTGGCAACCCTGCATTGAGCAAGTCCATATGAGCCATTTTTCCAACAGCATGTGCTCACTTTGTGTCTTTGTGTCACATTTTAGTAATTCTCAGACTATTTCAAGTTTTATTATTATTATTATTATTATTATTATTATTATATCTGTTACCATGATCTGTGATTAATCATCTTGGATATTATGATTGTAATTGTTTTAGGGGGTGCCAGAAACCACATTCATATAAGACAATGAAATTAATCAATAAATATGGTGTGTGTTCTGAGTGTTCCACTGGCTCACAATTCTCCCATTCCTCTCTCTCTTTCCTTGCACCTCCCTACTTCCTGAGATACAAAAATACTGAATTCAGGCCAATTAATAACCCTACGATACCTTGTAAGTGTTTAAGTGAAAAGCAGATTCATTTACCTCCTACTTAAAGTCAAAAGTTAGAAATGATTAAACTTAGTGAGGAAAGCATGTCAAAAGTGAAGGTAGGCTGAAAGTTAGGTCTCTTGCATCAGTTAGCCAAATTATGAGTGTAAATAAAAAGTTCTTGAAGGAAATTAAAAGTGCTATTCCAGTGAACACATGAATGAATGATAAGAAAGCAAATTAACTTATTAGTGGTCTGTAAAAAAAAAAAAAAAATCAAACCAGCCACAACATTTCCTTAAGCCAAAGTCTAATCCAGAGCAAGGCCCTAACTTTCTTCAGTTCCATGAAGGCTGAGATACATGAGAATACTGCGGAAGAAAAGCTGGAAACTAGCATAGGTTGGTATATGAGGTTAAAGAAAGAAGCCATCTCGAAAACATAAAAACGCAAGGTAAAGCAGCAATTGCTGGTGTAGAAGCTGCAGCGAGTTACCCAGATGTAGTTAAAATCATTGATGAAGGTGATTGCGCTAAACAACAGATTTTCATTGTAGATGAAGCAGCCTTATATTGGAAGAAGATGCCATCTAAGTCTGTCATTGCTAGAGAGAAGACCATGCCTGGTTTCAAAACTTCAAAGAACAGGCTAATTCTTATTAGAGTCTACTGCAGCTGGTGACATTAATTTACAGCCAGTGCTTATTTCTTATTCTAAAAACTCTAAGGCCCTTAAGAATTATGCTAAACCTAATCCTTGATAATTATCACTATGTCTTATTGAATGTATTTCACTTCCTGGAACCTGGAGATGTGTATGGTACACTGCAGATATTCAATAAATATTTTCATCTGAATGAATTAATAAAAAAAAAACTGCTAGTTTTACTTGCTAACGGGTGTCTTAATGTGATTCCAGTGAACCAAGAAGAATCTTTTCAGGACCTGATGGCATTGGAATCAATAATCAAATGGAACAACAAATGACAGCACATATGTTTACAGCATGGTATATTGAATATTTTAAGCCCACAGTTGAGGCCTACTGCTTAGAAAAAAACCAAACAAACTATTACTGCCATTGACAAGGCATCTGGTCACCAAGAGCTCTGATGGAGATGTACAAGCAGGTAAATGAGCCACCACACCTAGCCTGAATGTTGTTTCCACGCCTGCTAACACAACATCTGTTCTGCAGCCCATGGACCAAGGAATAATTTTAACTTTCAAATCTTATTATTCAAGAAATACACTTTATAAAGCTATAGCTCCCATAGATAGTGATTCCCCTGATGGAATCAGAGCAAAGTAAATTGAAAATCTTCTGGAATGCATTCACCATTTTAGATACCATTAAGAACAATCATGATTCTGGGAAGAGTTCAAAATATCAAAATAAACAGGCATTTGGAAAAAGTTGATTTTAATCTTAATGGCTGAGGTTGAGGGGTTCAAGATTTCATTGAGGGAAGCGACTGTAGACGTGATGGAAAGAGCATGAGAACTTGAATTAGAAGTGACTGAATTACTGTAATCTCATGATAAAACTTGAACAGATGAGAAGTTGCTTCTCAAGAATGAGCAAAGCAAGTGATTTCTTGAGATGGAATCTACTCATGGTGAAAATGTTGTGAACATTGTTGAAATGACAACAAAGAATTTAGAATTTTATACAAACTTAATCAATAGTGCAGTGACAGGGTTTGAGGACGTCGACTCCAATTTTGAAAGAAGTTCTACTGTGAGTAAAATACTATCACAGTAAATTGCATGCTACCGAGACACCTTTTGTGAGAGAAAGAGTCCATTGATGTGGGAAACTTCACTGTTGTCTTAAGAAATTGCTACAGCAACCCCAAACTTCAGTGACCACCACAGTGATTAGTCAGCAGCCATCAACAACAAGGCAAGATCCTCCATCAGTAAATATATTATGACTCACTGAAGAAGTCTCAGATAATTGCTAGCATTTTTTTTAGAAATACAGTTTCTTAAATTTAGGTATATATATTGTGTTTTTAGACATAGTGCTATCACACATTTAAAATACCACAGCATAGTGTAAACATAGCTTTTATATATACTGGAAAGCCAACACATTTGTGCAACTCACTTTATTGTGATAATCACTTTATTGCAGTGGTCTGGAACCGAACCTGCAATATCTCTGAGGTTTGACTGCATGTGAGTTTTTGGAAGATACAGCATTCCATCTACAGCACCACCCAATAAGTGAGCCACTCCACTTGCAGGTATTTACCCAACAGAAGCTCACAAAATGACTTGTCTTTTTTATTCATAATAGCCACAAATTATAAAGAACCAGTTTTGAAAATGTCCATCCACAGAAGAACAGATAAATTATACTATATTCATACAATGGCTTATGACTTAGCAAAGAAAATATTAACTACTGACACACAAGATCACGAGTCTCTAGATTATTATACTGATTGAAAGAATCAAGATATAAAAGAGCACATACAGTATGAGTCCATTTATGTGAAACTATCCATCAACCAAAGGTAATCAACGGCAAAAGAAATGACAACAGTGGTTTCAGGGCTGGAGGCAGTTGGCAGAATTTCACTGTGAAGGTAACATCATGGAGTTTTCCAGGGTGATAAGAATACTCAAAATTTTGATAATGATGTGAGTTACACAGGTGTATCAATTTGTCAAAGCACACAGCACTTTACACTTAAAATCTGTGCATTTTCTGCGTGTAACTATACACCAACAAAAAACACTCATTAATGCCTTACTTCTCAGTGTTATTAAAAGATTAAAAAGGAATTCTGCCTATAAACTAGTTATGGTCAAGGTGTTTGGTAGTTAGCACGTACCCAATGAATTAGATCTTTTACACACTAGAATGCTTGTTAAACAAACATAAACAAATTGCTGCAGGCTATCTATAATAATGATCATTTTCCAGCAAGGTTTTTCCCACTAAACAGCATGCTAAAGTCAGAACATAACTGTTGGAGAATTTAGACTCAGCTGGCAGACCAGGCCCTATAAACAACCTCCCAGTGACCTCTGAATCCCAGGTGGAGACCAGGTGAGCAGCCTGTGGGACTGGTTTAATTCAATTGTCCGAGTTTTTCACTTTGTTTCTGAGGGAATTTGTGCAATTCGAGTCCTGATGTAGCTCCATATTTTTTGTTTGTACCTGGTTGATAATGTGCATCTGACATTTCTTCATTTTGCAGTATCTGAGAACCAGGGAGATTTTAATTAATCCTTTTCTGCCTTCATGTCTAAAAGCTAAAAGACATTTTAATGAGAAGGCAGCAGTGGCAGCAGCAGCAGCAGCAAAACAAAAAAACAAAATCAGTAATAAAATAAATAACAAAATAAAATTGGTGGGTCTCATAAGCCGCCCCACAGATGGAAGCATTCAGCTCAATGAAATAAAAGATGAATTTATTTGACTAATGTAAATAGAGAGAAAATGAGGCACTTGCATGGAGCTCAAACCCACTATGAATAGATGAGTGATGTCGGAGTGTCAGACCTGCGGTCGTAAACTCCAGGCGCCAACAATGGTCATGCCCGATTTAATGAAAAAACAAATGAAATGCTACATATTACTGTTTGCTTCCCCCGTCAAATGAGTTGTCTGAATATTTTATTCAGTAAGGAGTGTTGTATATATGAAAGATAATTAAATGCTGTGTAAAGGAAGTGGGTTACATGGAGTGATGCTGGGCGCCGTGAGTGTCGGAAGGAGCTAGGGAAACCTGGCCTTCTCCAGTGTGATTATAGTTATGATGGGTGACACAGAGCAAGAGCTTTCCACGTGCCTAGCACTGGGCTAATTAAACCATCAAGGATAAGATTCAGTTGCAGGCATGTGGTGAGCACTAAGAGGCACATAAAAATAGTCAGAGACTAGCCCTTGGAGACATCATCGTCTCAATGGAAAAGTAAGACAAGACAAAGCTTTGTGCATTGCAGGTGCCCCAAATGCATATTGAATGAATATAAAAGGTGATCGAATAAATACGTAATGGCCCAAAATGAGATTATCATACTCTTATGTATGATACTCCCCTGGGTCACACTCTGTACTTGGGACAAACTCACCACTTCTGTCTGTTTGGGGGAGCTGTTTAGACAGAACAGAAAGAGGACACATCTTCCTCACCTCAACACTATCGACATTTTGGATAATTCTGCATCATGCGGGACTGACCTGCACACTGTAGGGTGTCTAGCAGCATGCCTGGCCTCTACTTACTAGACACCTGCAGCAACCCCACCCCAGCCCTCTCCAACAATGTGGCAAAAAAAATGTCCCCAGATATTGGCCAATATTTCCTGGGGGTGAAAGTGTCTCCTGGCTGAGGAACACTAAGTTAGATGGATTTAGAATTAGTCCAGTTTTCATCACTTTCTAGCTTTTTGATGTTGGGCAAGTCACTTTACTCTCCTTCAACCTCAATGTCCTCATCCATATGACGGACGTAGTTCTGTCCATATGAGTGTGGCAGATTGTTTGGCTCTTTCTCTGACTCTAAACCTTTGGTCATGTGATTTGCTTTGCCCAAGTCAAGTCAACAAGCTATCACATCCTGCTGTTTCTGCTGTCTCTCTTGTGTGTCTGCCATTCATCACCATGACAAGAATAAGTCCTGAAATGCCTGCTGATCTAAGAAGAATGAAAATCATTTGGAGAAGACCCAGACCTACACAACTGCAGCCAGGAGAAGAGCTACCCACCTCTACCTACAGAGAAATGGGAATAATTGCTGTTTTACACCACTGAAGATCAGGATAACTTGTTACACAGCATTATTTTGGCAACAGCTGACTCATACAATGGAAATAACTCTGTACAGATCTAGGTATATATCAGATGACCAACACATGTTAGCTGCCTTCTTCCCTCCTTACTTCTATTTCTTTCAAATATGATTGTTTCTGTTTTCTTTTTGGCTGCAAGTACGGTCCAGTATTAACACAAGAATGTCTCCTCCATCATTTGCAGGATAATTAAAACAAGGAAAATAACAGCAACTAGAACACGACAAATAAAAGCTAGACATTTATTTTCTACCTCCTATAAGGCAATTATAGCTTGACATGCACTAATTTCTGAAAACAAGGCTTAATTAACATTGTGTTCAAGCATTTAAACCAGGTGCATGTTAGAAGAATGTTACTACATCTTATTCATTCATTCAATGTGTTCTGTCTATGCCTAGGGTCCCAGTTGGAAACCAAGAACAAATAAAATGTGCAGAATCAGTTTAGTCAAAGCAAAGGACTTGGTGAACCATTACATCAATCCTACAAATGTCCAAATGTGAGTCTTCCTTTTCTCCTGGATTTCTGAAGCGCTCCACGGCTCTGTCTTTTGTAGTATACCACCTCTGGAGGAAATTTGTGTTTCAGCACCGTCATGGCAGGATTTTTGCTAACTAAGCCTGCTTGCCATGACTCTCCAACTGACAGTCCTGGACAATTTTCCAGTAGAAGTGGCTACAGGATGTGTGTGAGACTCCATTCATGCATCAATCACTTATGGGGACTTTGTATAGGATGAAAACTATAGTCTCTGGAGATACGGTGGTGAAATCATGCACTGTTTCTACCTTCAGGATATCATGGGTCCATGGGAAGGAAGCCCCCAAAATTACAACACAACATAAAAATGTATTAAAGATGTCCACATTCTAATCCCTGGAACCTGTGAATATGGTACCTTCCATAGCAAAGTGGACTTCACAGATGTGACCAAGTTAAAGATCTTTAGATGAAGAGAATATCTTGGATTATCTGAGTGGGCCCAATATAATCATAAAGTTCATTTCCCTTATAAGAGGGATACAGGAAAGGGACAGAGTCAGAGAAAGAGACATGACAACAGAGATGGAGATTGCAGGGATGCAGCCATGAGCCAAGGATCACAGGCATCCCCTAAAAACTAGATGTACATTCACCAGTTCCTACATTCAAGAGTATGGCTTGTTATGTGGTGGCCTCTGTGTCATGGGCTCTTTCCAACTGCCCCCCCTCCACACCCTTTCACCCTGTATTCCATGCCTTGGGAAGCTGAGAAGGCATTCCTCTTTGCCAAAAATAACCATTTTACACACTCAATGAATTAGCTATCTTGTTGTATTATAAATCTGTTTCCTTTTCTGTCTGCCCAACTATGTTTTATCCTTCTTGATAGCCAAGAATCCTAACATTCCTAAATAACAACTGTAACAGCTACCATTCATTGAACACTTTCTATTTTCCAGGCACTGAACTAGACTGTAAGCTACAAGTGAGTAAGAGCTGTCTCTATGATGTAACGTTTTTAATCCCTGGTCCCTGGCATGGTGCTGCATCAGGGGAAAAATCTCTAGGCTTGAAGAAGAGCTATGTTTCTGACAGGAAGGTAATGAGACCTTCAGGACACAGCATGCACTTCAACCTCATCCTGAATCTCCAGAAAATACATGTCATGTTTGACGCTGCTCACTCAGCGAGATATTTTATATTTTAATTCAAATTGTGCCGGCAGTCAACTACGTGTGTTAGTGGGGACAGGCCAGTCTATACTTTGGTTACAAATGAATCCCCAAATCTCATTGGCTTAATCCAACTAAGGTTACTCTCTCACTCATGTTACATGTCCAACACAAACTTGGAGGTGTCATAGATGTTATGGGCTGAATTGTGGTTCACAAAAAGATATGTCAAAGTCCTGATCCCCCTATCTGTGAATATGACCTTATTTGGAGGTAAGGTCTTTGCAGATGTAATCAGGTTAAGATGAGATCACTAGGGTGAGCCTTAATCCAATATGGGGGGTATCTTTATAAGAAAAGGAGTGTGTCATGTGATGACAAAGGCAGAGGTTGGAGCAATGCAGCTGCAAGCCCAGGAATAGGAAGGTTGAAGAACATCAGAAGCTAGGAGTAGGCAAGGAAGGATTCTACCCAAAGTCTCAGAGGGAGCATGGCCCTGTTGACACATTGACTTCAGACTTCTAACTTCCAGAACTGTCAGAGAAAAAATTTATTTTGCTTAAAGCCAACTAGTCTGTGGCACTTTATTATGGCTTCCCTATGAAACTAACAAAGCAGAAGATGCTAATACAGCTTTGCTCCCCGCAGTGACTCAGGGACCCACGCTAAGACTCATCCTTATTGCAACCATACTATCTAGAACAGGTGACACTCCAGGTCCCTGCTGTTAGGGACTAAGAGATAGAGAGTGCTCACTTTCTCTCACATGCCCATTTGTCATAACTCAGGTGCATGTCCCCAACCCAATGATAAGGAATGCTGTGAAACTCAAGAAGATGCATAGAAACTGGAAGAACACTGACAGTCACTTCCACAGTGTTAAGTAAATATTTGTAGAGTAATTAAACGTATCTCCATTCCATTTAGACCTCCCAATGACCCTAATGTGATTGGGCTCTGTTACATTCCCTATGTTATGAAAGAGGAAATGAAGGCACAGGGACATTAAGTGGCTTCTCCACTACAACATAGCAAATGGGGGCAAGGCCAGGATTCAAATATAGGAGAATCAGCTCTGAAGTCTGTGTTCTGGCCTCTCAGTAAACGAATTCTGAAGGAATGAAAATGGAGTCCCTCCCAGCAAGTAACCTTGTATTACATCACTTAAAGGTGTTTCCCAGGCTAATGGCTTAACTGTTTCAAAGTGTAGAGAGTTTCCCTCCAATTAAGATGCACCTTGTGCATAAAGCCCCCCTCTGTATACTCAAGAGATGGTCTTCTCACCACCACCTGAATTTAAAGCAGGCCATTTGGCACACCTCCATTTTATTGCCATTAACCAAGTCGTTTTGCAGGGGAAACAAATCTCTAGCCTTCAAGAAGAGCTATATTTCTGACTGGAAGGTGATGAGACCTTCAGGTCACAGCCTGCACTTCAGCCTCATCCTGGATCTCGAGAAAGTACATGTCCTGTTTGATGCTGCTCACCTGGTGAGATATTTTAATTCAAATTGTGCTGGCCGAGTTGGACATCTCCTGGTCGGTGAAGACCTGTCCTCGAAATCTGATGGAGTTTCTGCGTTGTCAGCTCTTTTTGACTTGACAAAAGAACGCTGGTCTGGTGGAAGCTGCAGAAACCAGGTTTGCAACTTAATGCTGATTTTGCCCAGAAGTAATTAGTTCATTAACTGTGAGCTCACAAGCTCATTAAAGGGGGAGGTGGATGATGCAAATCAGTGGTCTGTGTAAGTTCATCAAAAATTAGAAGGAGCTGGAAAAGATCTGGCTCAAATCTGCTCAACACCTTCATTAACCAAAGAGGCTTCTGAAACTCCAGGATTCCTGGGGCTTAGCAGATCTGAAGGCAGGAAGGTGGGTGGCTGGAGAGAGGGATGGAGGAATCTATTATCAATAAGTGCTTTTGAGGGGGCAGACCTCACACTCCTACTCCCAGTATCTAGCATAATGCTCATAGGTGTGACCTCCATGTATTTTACATATAAGAAGAGAGGCTTGGAGGCTGTTTATCACTTGCCAAACATCTCAGTCAGTCAATGGCAGAATGGAATCAGGACCGTACCTTTTATGAACCATGAAACCAGTGCTTTTTCTACTACACGAATAAATTAACGAGCCCAATTTGTGGATTCACCATCACATGATCAGCTCTGGTCTTTTAATCATCTAACCTCAGCGCACATTTGGAAGCATTCCTGGTCAGTGCTATATTGAGCCACAGTTTGCAAATGTTTATTTACAGGGGATTAATTAACTTTGCTCTTTGCAAGTACTGAACTAAGAGAAAATTGGCTTTCTCTCAGAGTAGGTACGGTGACATTCCAAGGGTCCTCATCCTCATGTTTAAAGTGTCAAAATCCTTCTAGTCCAAACCCTGAAGAAAATATGGCACATGTTGTGACAAGCAAAGAGGATGGCCTAGGAGGCTCAGAGAACTTGGGCTGGCACTGTGTTTTCAAGTCCCTGCCTGTCACTGAAGGGCCACAGATCCCTGGGAGAAACCCATTACTTCTCCAGGCTCTAGTTCTCTCCATTTGAAAATAAGACACAAAACACTGTCTGAAGTCCTGTTTGGCTCTGAGAGTCTCTGAAAACAAGTCAGGGAGGCTGACTTGATTCATTATCCACAGCATGAATCAGGATGGAGAGAGGGCTCTTGGTGAAAGATGAAGGCTCATGTCAAGGGGTCAGGAAGAGGAGCCTCAGAATTCCTGGCCCCTGGCCCATACACACCCACATAAGAGGAGAGACTCTAAGAGAAAAGGAGAGTAGAGTTGCCCAGCAAGGATGCATAGTGGTACCTGTAGTTTCATTCCAGGATGGCACGAGAGCAGTGGGTGAGACTGCATAGAAAGAAAGTCTCGTCTTCCGTGAGAATGGAGGTTTTTCCAGTGCCTAAGAGGCCTGGAGTATCCAGGGAAGAGCTTGAGTGATGCAAGAGACAGAAAGAAAACTGATAAAGGGACAGATAGGATTCTGGTGCCAAGCACAATCAAACAATGACCTTGCCAACCTGCAGCACATGTGGAATGGAACATCCATTCCCTCTTTCAGCCACTCACCCATCGTCCATTCATCCATTCATTCATTCAATGCCTGCCCATATGTTAAGTCTGTGCTAAGCCCAGGAGATACAGTGCTGAGTGAGAATAAGCAGCCCCTCTGTCATAGAAAGTCCAGTGTAGTGGGGCAGAGTCCTTTCTTTAAGGAGCACTGTCCACAAATGACAAATCCAAGTGCTGATCATGAGGTCAGTTGAGAATGGAGTGAGACTCTTTCAGCATCAAGGAAAATAAAATTCTAATCTCCTCCCTCCACTCTCTGACTGAGGCATATTAAAATGCCTATGAACTTGCAGAACTGAAAACCTTAGACTTGGTTTCTCCCCTTTTTAGCAAAATAGGTTGGTGCAAAAGTAATTGTGGTTTCAGGTAGGGAATTTTAAATCATTGCAACTAGGCCCTAGCACAGATTTATTCATTAAAAATAGGCACCATTATAATCAACACTTTTTTGACAATGAGAAATAAGTTTGTTTATTCCTGTAGTGTAAAAATCTTGCTTCGGGATTTAACGAACTCTGGGAAAGCATGTTCTGCATCCTGCTGGTTGTGGAAGCATTTTCCCTGGAGAAAGCTGTCAAGATGGTAGAAGAACTGGTAGTCGGTTGGCGAGAGGTCAGGGGAATATGGCAGATGAGGCAAAACTTCGGTAGCCCAATTCGTTCAACCTTTGAAGCACTGGTTGTGTGACGTGCAGTCAGGCCATGTCCAGGAGAAGAATTGGGCCCTTTCTGTTGACCAGTGCTGGCTGCAGGTGTTGCAGTTTTTGGCGCATCTCATCGATTTGCTGAGCGTGCTTCTCAGATGTAATGGTTTCACCGAGATTCAGAAAGCTGTCATGGATCAGGCCAGCAGCAGACCACCCAACACTGACCATGACCTTTTTTGGCACAAGTTTGGCTTTGGGAAGTACTTTGGAGCTTCTTCTCCATGCAACCGCAGAGCTGGTCAAAGCCAATTGTCATATAAAATCCACTTTTCCTCTCACATCACACTCCAATTGAGAAAAGGTTCATTGTTGCATAAAATAAGAGAAGACGACATCTCAAAAGGACGATATTTTTGATTTTCGCTCAGCTCACAAAGCATCCACGTATCGAGGTTTTCCACCTTTTTGATTAGCTTAAAATACCGAATGACTGTAGAATGGTCGACCTTTAGTTCTGCAACTTGTTGTATAGTTGTAAGAGGATCAGCTTCGATGATTGCTCTCAATTGGTCATTGTCAACTTCTGATGGCCGGTCACTACACTCGTCATCTTCAAGGTTCTCTTCTCCTTTGCAAAATTTCTGGAACCACCACTGCAGTGTACGTTCATTAGCAGCTCCTGGACCGAATGCATTGTCAATGTTGAGAGTTGTCTCTGTTGCTTTACAACCCATTTTGAACTTGAATAAGAAAATCAGTCAAACTTGCTTTTTGTACAATATCACTTCCATAGTCCCTAAAATAAATTTAAAATAAACAGTGAGTAATAAGTCATTAGCAAAACATAAGAAATGCCCATTACAATTATGTATAACATAATCACATTTATTTAAGGATGTGTTCCAATATCAAACGGCAAAATTCAACAATGCAAAAACTGGAATTACTTTTGCAACAACTTACAGATAAGTTGAAACCTCACTTCACGAATGTTCATTGCAGCACTGTTTACAACAGCAAAGACCTGGAACCAACCCCAATGCCCATCGATGATAGACTGGACAGGGAAAATGTGGCATATATACATCATGGAATATTATGCAGCCATCAAAAATAATGAGTTTGTGTCCTTTGTAGGGACATGGATGAACCTGGAAACCATCATTCTCAGCAAACTGACAGAAGAGCAGAAGATCAAACACCGCATGTTCTCACTCATAGGTGGGTGTTGAACAGTGAGAACACATGAACACAGGGAGGGGAGCACTACACACTGGAGTCCGTTGTGGGGAAATAGGGGAGGGACGGTGGGGGGTGAGGAGCTGGGGAGAGATAGCAAAGGGAGAGATGCCAGATATAGGTGATGGGGAGGAAGGCAGCAAATCACACTGCCACGTGTGTACCTATGCAACAATCTTGCATGTTCTTCACATGTACCCCCAAACCTAAAATGCAATAAAATAAACAAATGGGAAAAAAAAAGTGGATGATAAGGTCTGCCTTGTCTGTGTCATAGAGAGTGTGAGAAGCAAATGAGAAAAGGGGTGACACAAAGCTTAAAAACCATGAGTGTGTGAGTCGTTAGGAATCCCCTGCATGACAGCTAAATGCTGTGGTTGTGACTGATCTGGGAAAGTGCTCCTATTGGAATTCTAACACCTGTGGATGAAGGATGGTATTTGCCATGGCTGGACAGAATGCCGGATCTGGATTTCAGGCCAAGTATTGGTTAAGCAGTTGGAGGCAGATGCTGTGCAGGGGACACATACGCCAAGCCTGCAGACAGAGGCTCCCTGACCCATCCGGAAAGAGCAATAGCAGGCAGCAGATCCCAAGGTGCATCGGAGGCAGGCTCCAATGTCTGTGCAAAGAATCAGGAGCTGGATATCTCGGGAACAGGTCAGAAAACACAGTCACAGTGGAAAGAGGAGATGAGGACACACGGCTTGCCATGGACAGATTTAGAAGGCTGGGGGCTACTCTGTGACCTGGAGGTACAGTTCAGGTTGGACTAGTGGCTTCAGAAGCGATGAATCCCATCTTTATGTGCAGGCTGCATGTCCAACAACTAATGGGGCTATTTCCTAGTGGATATCACGTCAGTAGGGACCGCAGTAGGATAATACCAGGCAGTGGGTCCACTTTCCCAGGTTCTGGATATGAACCAGAGCCAAGTCAATGGTGATACTTTTAGCTCAGTCCACTCAAAGCCAGGTTGTCCATAACACAAGGGGTTACAGGCCTGTGAGTGTGGCAACTGGTGAGTGTTACCTGAGTGAACATCAGGCTCTTATACGAAGTTCTGAAGACAAAACTCAGAATGGCATTCCTGGGAAGCACTGCTTCCCAGGGCAGACTAGCCCTTGCCAACACTGTTCCAAACACGAGTTCTGCTGCCATCCTCCCATAGCAGGCCTGTGTTGGTTATGCTGCACCCTAAGATATGAAAACAAAGATCCTTGCTCCATTCCATTCCCTTTTAAGGATTCAGGGTAGTGATATGTATTTTCCTTACAGCCACGATCAGTGCAAAAGGAACGAAAGGAAGAATAGATGACCCAACATTTGGGACGGAGGAGTGAATTATTTAGGAAACATAGATAGCATGTCCAGTTTAGTCTAGGGCTGGGCAAAGTGTTAGTGATTCTTTTGTTCTCGCAGCTGGCCTTTGGAATTGCACAGAGCCAGTGCAGTAAATAATACCGCTATTGTCTGCCTGTGTCAGAGACAGACAGAAGGTACATTTGGCCCACGTCCAAACACTGCAAGGGCCACTCATAGTCACAGTGTCCAATTACTGCTGGCTTGACTATAAAACGCACTTCTTTTTTTTTTTCTGCTGAGCTAATTTAAGAATGGGCAGTCTTAATGGCCCCTGCACAAAGAGGGGGTTTGCTGCATCCTTCAATGGGGAAAAATAAAGTTACATTCAGAACAGAAATCAAACTGGTGTGGAGTAAAGGCTATCCAAACAGCAATCCATTGATAGAAGGGTAAGCTGTGTTTTGGTTTCCTTTTAAGAAGAGGTAGAAAAAATAAAATCTGCTCAATTTTGAGTTTTCTTGCAGGCTATATTCAGGATGTCAGAGAAGATTTAATAAGAAGCAAGGGAAAAATCAAAGAGCTGGACAGCCCTGGCCATTTGCACAGAGAGCCACGGGACACAGGAGGAAATGCTGTCTCCGTCTCTAAATGAATATATGATGACAACAGTGGCGATGATGATAACAATAACAAGAGGTCACAGCTAATGAGTAATTATTTGCCAACATCATAATAAGCACTTTTTCTCCTTTAATATTGCCAACCTTGCTATGAGGGTTAACAACATTTTACAGAGGAAGAGAAACTAAGGCTTATATTATTCAAATGACTCACTCAGGATTACAGGGTTGGTGAGCAGGTTATCAGGACTTGGAGACTTGGTCTTCAGGGGTTTTAGGAGTGTCTAAGGATGTATACTTACACCTGGCACTGGCTGGACACCTGTCATATGCACTGGCAACCTGGGGATGGTCTGCCAACAGGAACCCCCTTCAGATGAAGCTGTGGAGAACTCACCACTGCCTTGCAGTGGACCAGCTCTCTCACTTCGTAAGGTTCATCCCATCCTTTGTGGGCTCTACTCATCTGAGGCCCCTGTCTCTGCCTGGGTTTGCTTCTTTGTCCCTGGGGATCCTCAGGTCTAGTGTAATCCACTTGTGGTGCTTCTGAGGTCAGTAATTTCCAATAATCTCCCTTTGTCTCTCACTTCACAAATTAACAAGGAGGTGTTAATGTGTGCTTTGGATAAAGAAAGGAGGAGAAACGGGTGCTATTATGTTAAAAAGAAGGAGGAAGAAAGGAAGCTTTAAAACCTTTCTCCAGCACCAAACCTGCCACTTGCACACTGAAAGGTCAGAAAAATAAACCTGAGATTTATGTTCAAGAATGTTAGAAAGCGGCACCTGACCTTGGTCTTTCTTTCCTTGCAGGAGGAAAATCAGATGCATCTTTCAGATATATTCACTCCAAATTTCAGAAGGCTTTTAAATACACATGTCCCTGACACAGCAGAGTTATCAATCAAAACGTTAAATCCTTGATAGGCTCAGTGATGGAGAGTTCGACCACCGTCCCTTTCATCTTGCAATGTCTCACCGAGGGCTTCATTTGGAGAAAGACCAAAAAGCCACATCGGGGTAACAAGGAGGGATAAAAAGGAAAAACCGTCTGTTCCGATTTGCCGATCAGCAACCCGGAGAACACAGCACGTCGTCTGTCAAGGAAAATGAGGACATTTTTACCGGCTTCTTTGAATCCTGAAAAGATACACATTCTTTGGGAAGAGAAAAGTGATGTCTCAATTCTTAAGGCAAACTTTTCAAAGAGCTGAAAGTTGGATGGAGCCAACTTTCCTTGTGAATTGCCGACTTTCAGGCTGTTTGATAGCTTAGCATGTAGGGGAAAGTTGAAGACATTGATTTTCTATAGGTGCTGTGGCCAGGCGGTCTGCATGGAGCGTGGCCCAGTATCTGATGGCAGAGCTGAGGGGCCGAGAGGCTGTGCTGAGTTACCAGGAAGGCTGACTTGACTCATAGGAGGTCATTTCCTGGAAAACACCAAGATTCCTCCTGCTTCTGATCTTATTCTAACCCCAGAGGCTTTCCCATAAGTCCTTTTGAGATCAACTAGGACTTGGATAGTGTTTATTTTGATTAATATTTCTTATCCACTGAAAGCCAGGCAGATCACTTAACTCTATGCACAAGTGGCTCCCTGACTCTTGATTTGCCCCCCCAAACACCCCTAGATTTACCCATTAATTTATTCCTTCAACAGTAGTATTGGGCACATGACATGTGCCTGGTCCTGAGGACAAGTGAGATAAGTGTGTTCTCTACCCTTGGGTAAAACCTGTAAAGGAGGAGAGAGCCATATTTTGAACAAGTGATAGTAAAGATGAAGATAGACAGGACAACCCCTTCTAAAGGGGCCAGGGAGGCCTACCTGAAGCAGAGATTTGAAAGATAATTAATTAAACATCACCTGAGAACAGCCCAGTGCAGTAGCTCTCAACTGTAATCCCAGCACTTGGGAGACCGAGACAGGTGGATTGTTGGGGCTCAGGAGATCAAGACAAGCCTGGGCAGTATGGTAAAACCCCATCTCTACAAAAAAATACAAAAATTATCTGGGTGTGGTGGTGCTCTTTTACAGTCACAGCTACTTGATGGGGATAAGGCGGAAGAATCGCTTGAACCCAGGAGGTAGAGGCTGCAGTGAACCAAGAAGGGCCTCTGTACTCCAGCCTGGGTAACAAAGTGAGACTCTATCTCAAAAAAATAATAATAAAATAAATAAAATAAGAATGAAAAATAAGATAAGGTACAGTGCTTGTGTGAGTGAGGCTATATGTATGTGCTCAGGCAAGGGGCACAGAAATGCACCCTATAAAGTCCTAGAACCTTTGTAAACACATCCCTGCTCATGTCACAGCCCTCGGTAGGCCCATCACACCTGTAATATGATAATTCAGACTCCTTACTGTACCACTCAAGGCCCAGCCATGCTTTCTCTCTTTGCCCTATATCCCCACAACACCCACTATGAATACTAGGGCATGCTCTGGGGACACCTCACCAGTCACAAAACCTGCCACGGATGGCTGCTCTCAAACATTTTATACTGTCGTCCCTGCTTGGAATGTTCTCCACACCCACCTTCTCTGCCTATCCACATCCCTCCTATAAATGTTCTGCTCATGGTTTTGTGTGTGTGTGTGTGTGTGTGTGTGTGTGTGTGTGTGTGTGTGTGTGTTCGCATGCATAGATTTACACTAAAGATGCAAAGATAGTACAGAGAATTCCCATGGACCCCTCTCCGATTTTTCCCTCCTAGCAATCTTACGTTATTACTGCCCTGCATTTGTCACAACTAAGAAACCAACATTGGCTCATTGCTGTTCATTAAATTCCATGCCATACACAGGTTTCACTATTTTCCCACCAATGTCATTTTTTCCACTCCAGGATCTAATGCAGGACACAACATTGAATTTGGCTGCATTTGTGTTTTTATTGAACTTTTCTTGTATCTGTGGGATGGCACTGATCACAGCCTGCTTTGCGCTGGGTTTGGAAGTGAGAGTTCCAGAACTGCTGAATGTGGAATTCTGGCAGATATCATCTCGTGGGTGTCCTGTGGAGAGGCATCTCTGTGGACACTAAGTTTCAGTCAATCTTCTGGAAGACACTGTGGAGTTGCCTGTTGGTCATGTGGCCCAGGCTTTCTGAGAAAAGGAGCATGACAACATGCCAGCAACCCCATGAACCATGTAGGCATGGAAATTACACTGAGGTTAAAAGAAGCAAGGTACAGCACTAGTTGTCAGTTACCAAAGGTGGACATTCTTGGCTCTTACCCTGAATGACATCATCCCAAATAATGATCTATAACTCACATCTTACATTTTGGAGTGACAAGCAAGATAGATATTAAAAGCAAGTCAAAGGAAAGATGTATACACATTGTTAGCTACAATCTTGTTTCTGAGTCTTGTAAAATAATTACAACTCTGATAGAGAGAACTCCCTTCCCTCCTGCAAGGAAGGGAGTCCCCAAGGCAGCATCGACAACAAAGTTGCATGAGACTGAGCAATACATACCCACGTCATGTTTACATGAGCCCACACTGCCTTCGAGAATGGCAACATGGCAAAAATGATTACATGGAAATGGGCAGAAGAGTGCCATCTGGGTATGCAGGCAAAGAACTTCAGAACCATCTCAGGAACTTGGCCAAGCAATCAGTAGTCTTGCAGGGCCATAGAGAGGAACTCACAGCAAGAGACAACTATTTCCACCTCTCACGCCCAATCGGTCAGATGCCTTCTGTGTTGGTTATTTCTTGATGCATAACAAATTACTTCAAAGCGAGTGACATGAGACAATAAGCATCTATTATCTCACAGCTTCTGTGGGTCAGGAATCAGGAGTGGCTTAGCTGGGAGACTGAGGATCTCTCAGGAAGTTGTAGGTAAGCTGTCAGCTGGGGTTACAGACATCTCAAGGTCCAAATGAGATAGGATTCACTTCCAAACAAACTCACCTGGCTACAGACAGGCCTCAGAAGGTCCATTTCCAAGTACACGCATTGCTGTTGGGCCTTAGCTCTCACCCTGTGGGCTACTCTGCCTGCTGCCTGGGGTACTCACCACACAGTGGGTGGCTTCCCTCTCCCCTGGATCACCTCCTGTATGTCAGATGGCTTCTCCCAGGGTGACTTAAGAGAGGAGGATGGAAACTTTCAAGATGGAAGCTGTAGCTTCTTTATAGCTTAATCTCAGAAGCGGTATCCCCTCACATCTGAGATATTCTGTCTAGCAGAAGTGAGTCCCAGCCTAGCCCACACACGGGAAAAGGGAAATATTCACCCTTTTAGGGAAGGGGTATCAAATAACTTGAGTGCATAGCCTTAAAACCACCCTATTGTTCATGGTATAGACAAATGGGATTCATGTTTTGTAAACATTAACCATCTTCTAAACTCCAGGCACTAGACTAAAGAGAGCATCACAAGACTTGGTGTAGAAATAGTGCTGAGTAAAGTTCTGAAGAATTAGCTATAACATTCCATTCATATTAAAATACAATAAATACAAAATACTGAGAAAATAAGATCTTCTCTCTGAATTACACCAAAGCTATGAGAACTGAAAATGCTAATTCATGCATATTTGGGATTTACTGAAGTAGCCCCAGCACCTTTGAAATTATAGACCAAGGATGGGCGATGTTGGTCTTCAAGGTCTAGATCACAAATATTTTCAGAGATGTGGTCTATGTAGTCTCTGTCACAGCTACCCAGTTCAGCTGCCATAACACAAAGGCAGCAATAAACAAGACATCCATGGATGATTCTGCCTGTGTTTCAATAAAACTTTATTGCAAAGCTGGCAGCTGCCCTGTGAGCCATCGTTTTCCAAACACTGTTCTAGACTGCAAAGTTCTTAAACCTTTACATGCTAAACTCCTTGAGGGCAGGGGCTATGTCTCATTTCGCCCCTGCATCCCTATCCCTAGCATAGCACATGGATGAGTAGGCAGGCACAAATGATGTTAATAAATGAAAATATGAATGAGCTAATAACCAAGGTATCATTAAAACATAGACTCAAGACAGTAAGAAGTCTTTATTTGAAAATTTTCAACTGTATGTTTGATGTATAAGGCAACTTTTGAACAACTACTGTTCATTATGTTACTCAGCTGTCAGTTTTATCTACACAGCACACAGACTATATTGGATACCAAAGTCTACTTCCGACAAAGACCTGTCATGTCTAAATTATTGACACAATAGGCCATTGTAACTCCTTTGGACTCATTAGGCTTAATTATGTCAAGATCTCATTGAGGACTCTTTAAATCTGAAGATTCGTGAGATAATAAAGTATAACAGCTCCTTCGGAGCCATAAAGGTCTCTTTATGTCACGGGCTATTTGGAGATTCAATATTCCGTAAGATTAAGATCACAGTATTGTAAAAATGACAACAATTACCACACCCTCAATGTCTACCAAGTGTAAGTTAATCATCAGGACTTAGAGAGACCCACCCCTTATGCACTCCTTGGATCTTTGTCAAGGAGGAAAGGTGAAGGATTCTGCGAGTTCGCTATTAGCCCTCTCATGACACCTAATTCCTGGCACACAGCTCTGCCTGCCCCTGATGCAGTGTGCCTCTGCTTCTTTCCACCTGACAAAGACATGCCTGAATGAAATGACTACCTTTACCATTCCTGTCTGTCCGTGTTTAGGTGCCAGCCATTACGGCAGACTGCGTACAACTAATACTGAGTGATCATCGGAGAATCAACAACCTTAGGAAAAAAAAAATCATAAACAGTGGTTATTTTCCAAGACTAACTCAGAAAATGCTGATAATGAACTGTAGCTGAGAGAATGTGCTTTCTTAATGAAAGTAGCAGAAAAGGGGACTACTGCTATACTAGCTAAGAGACATCATTTAAAAAAATAATAAAAACCAAGGATAAATTGTTGTCTTAAAAGAAATAATGGATTCATTAAGATCGGTTTGATAACAGGTAAGTTAGAAAGTAAATGATTAGCTAGGGCCTCTGAAAATTAATACGTGTTAAATTATTATTAAAAGCATAGCAACTTTACAATAAATATTAGAAAGTAGGCTAGGAACTTGTCTGCAGTGCTCCAGCCCTAACACTGCAGTTACTTGCTGTGACAAACAGACTTTAAGCTGGCCCTCCATGACCCTTGCCTTCTTGTCCATGCCCTTTTATAGTTGAATGTAGCCAGGACCTGTTGAAACCAGCCCAATTTTCTTGCAGAACTGATGTTTATGGTTTCTTTGAACAAATATAGACATTGATCCTCACAGTCTTAAAACCTAAGAAAGTTACATTTGTTTTATCTGAGTTTCTTTCTCAGGATTCCAAGGATTAGGGCTCCCAAGTAACGTCAAGGAGCTGAAACTTACCAGATCACTGTATCTGGACAGTGAGATGGCAGATCCCTCCCCCACTGTGATTGCCTAAATGACCATTTGCTTCCTATTGAACAACTTCTCTTTCTTACCTCTCCCTAATTCCTGTTCTCCCACACATGTTTACATTTCTTGGCTGACATATAGACTCCTAATTTTACTCAGTCAGGGAGATAAACTTGAGACTGATCTCCCATCTCCCCAACTGCAGCACCCAATTAAAGCCTTCTTCCTTGGGAATACTCAGAGTATCTGTGATTGGCTTTCTCTGCATTGAGCAGCAGGACCTAAACAGATCCCCTGAAGTTTCAGTAACACTGTGACTTGCTTCTACTCAATAGACTAGGGCAAAGGCAATGGGATATCATTCCAATGATTGTTTTATATCTCAGGGTAAGGTAATGGGGATGTCATTCTCGTTATCTCATTATTACATTACATTAGTAAAACTATTTTGCTAGCAGATTTCCTCTAGAGTCTTGCTCTCCTTGCTGGCTGTGTAAATGCAAACTGTAATAAATCCTACAACAGCAAGAAAATGAATTCTGCAAACACACTGAGTATGAAAGCAGACCCTTCCCCAGTTGAGCCTCCAGATGATAATCCAGTCCCCTAACATCTTAATTTTTGTCTTGCTGAAAACCAAGCTAAGCTGTGCCTAGACTCCTGACCCACAGACCCTGCAAGATAATTAATGTGTGTGATGTTTAGAGCCACTACTTGCATGGTAATCTGCTACAAAGATTTTTTTTAAATTAATGCACTATTTAGGTTCCAATTATATTTTTATATAAGAACTAAAATCATAGTATCAGAGATTATTTTATATACTACTTCTGAAATAATGCTACATCTTATGACATTACATTTGTGTTACAGAATATAAACCCCTTGAGGGCAAAGAATTTTGTCTGTCTTGTATACCATTATAGAATATCTAACACAATCCCTGGCACTTGTTTTGTAATAAATAAATATCTGTCTAGTTAACAAATGAATAAATAACATTATTTTAGGGTATGAATAATATTTCAAAATGTTGATGTACTATAGTTCACTTAGCTGATTAACAGTTGATTTGATTTTAATTAATTTGATAGTTATATGTGACATGATAAATATCTTCACTCATATAATGTGAGCCACATGTGTATTGTTTCCTTAGGGATATAGAACAAAATTATGATTAAGTTCCAGTAGAACAGAATTTTTTCTCCAATAAGAGGTAGTATCCCCCTCACTTAGCACAGTGTCTGAAATGTGATAGATACTAAAAAAAAATATGCTGAATGAATTCATGAGACTTTTTATTGCTCTTAATCGATGTGGCTCAATTGTTATCAGACTGCATTTATTGATACATTATTAAAATCGCTTAACACTGTCACTATCATTGTGTGAGAGTGTAATCACACTGTACCTTTCCCAGCACTGGTTATTAAAACTTTAAAGATATATTACTCAATTAACAGACAAAAAAAATGCACAATTGTTTTATTTTATAGCTCTTGATTACTAGAAAGGTTTAGCATGTATCCTTATGTTTCTTTGCTGGTGGAATTTCCTCTTTGGTGAATGGTCTTCTCATATTCTTTGCATATTTGTGTATGGAGATTTCAACGTTTCACTTATGTATTAAATTTCATAAACTCTTTATGTAATACTGACATTTATCATTGTGCCATCATATATGCTACAAATATATTCATTTCTAGATACTTCCAATGACTTTAAAGAATTATAAGAAGAAAGGTTTTTATTATATTTAATTTCATATGAAATGTAGATTTTTTCATTTCCTTAATATTGTATGTGCACCTAGTAACAGAGCTTCAAAACATGTGAACCAAAATCTCACGGAATTGAAAGTAAAAATAGATAAATCCGCAATCATTGTTGAAATCTTTAACACAGCTATCAGTGACAGACAATACAAGAAAACAGAAAGTCAGTAAGCATATAGAAGACCTGAAAAACACTACTAATTTGATTTCATTAACGATTATATTGCACTCCACCCAGCAACAGCAGAATATTCTTTTTTGTAAAGTATAAATGAAACATTTTCCAAGATAAACCATATGATGGGCCATAAATCAAGTCTCCATAAATTTAGAATTTTCTCTCTAATAACAATAAAATAAAATCAGAAAAATCACCAGGAAAATATGCTAAATAACTCAAAAAATTTAAAATTGAACCAAACACTTCTAAATAAACATGTGTCCAAAAGCAAGTGTAATAATAATTAGAAAATATTTCTTAAATGTTAAAATAAATAAAACTGAATATATGACATATCAAATCTTGGAGATGTGGCTAAAAGAATTCATAGAGAAAATTGTATAGCATTAAATACTTACATTAAAAAAGAAGAAAGGTTCAAATCAATATTGTTATAAGTTTTTACAATAAGAAGGTAGGCAAAGAAGAAAGTATTAGGAAAAAAATGACAAATAATGAAGTAAAAGGAAAAATAATAGTAAACATTAATAAAATACAATGTGGACAGACAATAAAGTAAATCAAGAGAGAAGAGAAGACACAAATAGCAAGTGTCAGGAATGAAATAGGGGAACTTACCACAGACTCAACAGACACTAAAAATAATAGGAGAACATTATGAACAATACCATGCCGATAAATTACTAAAACAGATGCAAGATGAAATAGAAAATACAAATAATTTTATATCTATCTAAGAAATTAAAGTTATAATTAGACACTTTTCCACACACAAAATTTCATAGCCCAGGTTACTTTACTGGTTAATTCTATCACACATTTAAGAAAGAAATTGTAATTAAATTCTGTCATAAAAGTAAGGTAAAGAAAAATACTTCCAAATTAATTTAAGGGGGTTAAGTTAACTTTATTATCATAACTAGACAAAAAAAAGATGTTATAATAAAACTACAGAACAAAGTGTCCCTCTTGATTATATTTTTAAAAATCATTTCCAAAATATTAACAATTGTTTCACATGCATAAATATGCACACACATAAATACATGCATGTGTATATTTACAATGCGTTACATACAATAACATATGTAGACACACATAGCCTGTGTAAACATAGCAAAATGCAGTAAATCTAAGGAATAACACATTAGTTTAACCCAAATGCCCATCAATGATGGACTGGACAAAGAAAATGTGGTACATATACACCATGGAATACTACACAGCCATAAAAAACAATGAGTTTGTGTCCTTTGTAGGGGTTTGGGTGAATCTGGAAACCATCATTCTCAGCAAACTGACACAAGAACAGAAAGCCAAACATCGCATGTTCTCACTCATAGGTAGGTGTTGAACAATGAGAACACGTGGACTCAGGCAGGGAGAGGAGCATCACACACTGGGGTCAGCTAGGGGGGCATAGGGGAGAGACAGTGGGAGGTAGTGAAGGTGGGGAGGGTGGGGAGGTATAACATGGGGAGAAATGCCAGATATAGCATGCACCTAAAGTAAAAGAAAAAAAGAAAAGAAAAAAATCAAGGAATAAAATTTCCTATGGTAATTTACTGAAACAAGTTTTTAAATATTATTCTTTTATTAAATGCAGAGAATCATTTGCCAAAATTCAAAACTGATTCAGAATAAAACATTCTGCAAACTAGAAAAAAAAGGGAATATCACCAACTTGACAAAGAGCTCTACAAAGCTAAGATCATATATATTTAAAAATTGCATATTTTCCCTTTATATTAGGAAACAAGGTAAAGATGCCTGTTCTTACCACTTCCATGTAACAGTGTATTAAATGTAGTAGCCAGTGTAATAATGCAAGAAAAAGAAATAAAAGGCATATGAAGGGGAAAAGAAGTTAAACTGTCTTTATTTGCAGACAACATCATGGTTTACACATAGAAAACTCTAAGTTATATACAAAAAAATTAAGTCTAGGACTAATAAAGGAGTTCAATAAGATTTTATATACAAAAGTCATTTTATTTCCATATACTAACAACAAATAATTGCAAATTTAAATAAAAATAATAGCATTCTTTGACATGAAATAATCTGAGACAAGTTTAATAAAACACCTGCAAGACCTATACATAAAAAAATTATAAAATACTGCTGATAAGAAAGTAATGAAGACATAAATAGTCAGAAACTTATGCTACATTTATTAAAATGTAAGCTCTCTCCAAATTCATTCATATATTCAACACAATTTCAAACAAAATCCCAGAAGGATTTTTTTATTTAGAAATTGACAAGCTGGTTCTAAAATTTCTATGAGAAAAGACATAGGACCTGGAATACCTAACAGACTTCACAAAAGAAGAATAAAATCAGATGACTGATATTGCATGATTTTAAGATTTTCTATAAAGCTACAATGGTCATGATAGTGTGTTACTGGTATGAGAAGAGACATATAGAACAATGGAGCATATTAACAAATGTTCAAAGAATACACCAAAATGATTCAATGGGGAAAAATTCTCAACAAAAGAGAGAGAAATAGATAAATAGCCACATGAAAATAAACATTTTCATACACAAAAATGAACTTAAAATGAATTTATGCTTAAGCATGACAGCTAAAATTAAAAAATGTTCTAGAAGAAAACCTTAAGACTTTGAAATAAGCAAAAATTTGTTAGAAGAAACACAAAATACATGAACTGTAAAAATAATTATTACTAAATTAGACTTCATTACAATTAAAATCTTTAGCTCTTCAAAAGACACCACTAAGACAATGAAAAGGCAAACCACATTCAGGAGAAACTACGTTAAATATATATTTTGACAAAGAATTGATGTCCAGAATATGTGAAGGACTCGTAAAAACAAGAAAACAAATGGCTCAATTTTTAAAATAGGCAAAAAATTTTAGCAGACACTGCTAAAGAAGATATACAAATGGCAAATAAGCACATGAAAAATATGTTCAACAATACTAGTTGTAACTTAAAACTACAGTGAGACCCTACACCATACCCCTTAGAATGCTAAAATTAAAATGGCAGACACTGCCAAATATTGGTGGATTCTAATATAAATTCTAATATGTTGTGCATAAAAATATAAAATGACACGACTGCCTTGAAAATATTTTGATAGTTTAATATAAATTTAAAATTACTGTTATTATATGACCCAGAAGTTCTCCTTCTGGTTATTTACTTTAGTGAACAGAAGACATGTTCACACAAAAACATTTACAGAAATGATCATAGCAAATTTATCCATAATAGCTCTAAGCTAGAGTCAACCCTAATGTTCATCGATAAGTGTATGGATAAATAATGTTACAGCCACACAATGAAATGCTACTCAACAACAAAATGTTGACTAAGACATGCATCAATGTGGGAAATGTTAAAAATCATTTTGCTAAGCAAAGGAAAATTAACACAAAAGTGTTCATAGCCTAAGCTTTGTTCTCAAGGAGCTTGCATTCCAGTAGGGAAGATCCACATGTGAACCAATGGAATAATTGTCCAAAATAGTGAGCACTAAAACTGAGATTTTCCCTGTTTGGGGAACATATGTGAGAAAGCTACTGATGTGACATGGTGTTAAGTTGGATGTTAAAGAATGGGGAAATTTCTAAATAGACAGCAGCATGTATACGTGTCAGGCATCTTTAACCACGCCTAGCCCCTGTCTCCTCCTCCACATCCTTTCACATTCCTGTTTCCATTTCTCACAATGCTGCAGGCATCCAAGACGCAAAGATCTTTCCCGCTTTCAGGCCCTCATACCTTCCGCTCATTCACTATTCAGCAAGCATGTAACAAGAGCTTACCATGAACCAAGTACCTTTATCTCCATCTGAAATTGAGCAGTCAGCAAAGTTGCTGGTCTCATGAAGCTCATGTTCGGGTGGAGAGAGACAGAGAAAAATAAGTGAGTAAACAAATGAGTAAACAAATCAGCAAGATAATTGCAGATAGCCATAAATGCTGCAAGGAAAATTAAAACAGAGTAGGTTGGAGCTCCATTGCCCAGTATGGTAAGCATTAGCTTTGTGTGACTATCGAGCACGTGAAAAGTGTCCAGTCTATATGGAGATGTGCTGCTATGCAAAATACACATCAGATTTCAAAAGCTCAATATGAACAAAAATGCAAAATATTTTATTGATAATTTTCATATTAATTACATGTTGAAATAACATTTTGATATATTAGGTTAGATAAGATGTTATTAAAAATTAATTTCAGCTGTTTTATTTATTTTTTATTTTTTTGAGAAGGAGTGTCGCTCTTGTTGCTCAGGCTAGAGTGCAATGGCACAATCTCGGCTCACTGCAACCTCTACCTCCCAGGTTCAAAAGATTCTCCCGCCTCAGCCTCCCTAGTAGCTGGGATTTCAGGCATGTGCCACCACACCCAGCTAGATCTGTATTTTTTTTTTTTTTTTTTTTTTTTTT
>NW_016107367.1:4706965-4732533 GCF_001604975.1 Cebus imitator | reverse complement strand
TTCACCATGTTGACCAGGATGGTCTCGATCTCTTGACCTCGTGATCCACCCGCCTCAGCCTCCCAAAGTGCTGGGATTACAGGCGTGAGCCACCGCGCCCGGCCTAGATCTGTATTTTTAGTAGAGACGGGGTTTCTCCATATTGGTTAGGCTGGCTTGAACTCCGGACCTCAGGTGATCAGCCCACCTCAGCCTCCCAAAGTGCTGGGATTACAGGCCTGAGCCACCACCATGCCCAGTTGCTTTCTTTTACTTTTTTTAACGGGCCTACTAGGAAATTTTGAATTGCCTATATGGCTTATATTGTATTTCAACTAAAGAGCACAGTTCTAGAAAGGTGGTTAGGAAAGATTCTTCTGTTCCCTCTGACTTGGCCATGTGTTTTCCTGGGCTGCTTCTGGCTAGATCCTACCTATCCTTTAGATTTCATGCCCAGAGGAGTCATTAATTCATTTTCTGTCTCTTCCACCATCAGCAAGCTGTGTAGACACAGGGACTGTTGCAGGGTAGTCTGGCTGAGTGACAATTCAGTGTGCTTGGAGGTTAGGGCATGAAAAGAGATTGATGTCCAAGGCCAAACAGATGTGAAACTGTCTAAATAAAAAGGGGAGGAGCGGTCTTATGCAGGGGAGTGGATCCACCACAGCACTATCATGCAATGATGCTGTGCACAGTCGCCATTAGGGTAGAGAGAAAATAGTTGATGCAAGACCTTGTAGATTCTGATGGAGCCTGTTGGATACTGACAGGTTCTTCCTGCAGTTACTGTGCAGCCTAGCTTGGAAAATAAATGCCAGACGGAGAATTTACCCTCCGAGTTCCAAAGGGTTCAGACTGTATCCTAGAATCTACTTTGTACTTATCTATTATTAATGTTGCATTGTCTAGAAGAAAATAGTAATGGTTAGAATAGTCTCTGTAGCCTCCACATTTTTTTAAATGTTTGAAATATTCCAGGATAAAAGTGATATATAAATACATATAATCTATATCTATATTAGATACAGATAGATAGAAAACTATAAAGTATCTCTCAGAATAATAATTCTGCCATGAGTGAGATGATCACGACATATTATCATAAGCTCTTCTACTTGATGCATTAGGTCCTCATTGATTTTTCATGCACACTTTTCCTGGGGCTGCTTGCAAATGTAGAACTAATACAATAGTCCTTAAAATATGTAAAATTATGTTCAGGTGCCATGCTCCTGCTTCATTCCCAACACTGGTGTACTTGAATCAATTATCTGTTATTCTTTTATGCTCATCTCTCCAACTGGGAAACATCTGTATCCCAGTCACTCATGGGTTGACCCATTTTCTGATCAAATTTGTCTTACTTATGGCACCATTAAGTAGAAAAAAAAAATCAACATCATTGTGTCTCCTCGCAATCTCCCTCTCACTTATTACAGGATATTTATACTGAACGTCAGAAAATGCATACCCCAGAAGTACAGCTTCCTTATTGCACACGGGACTTTTCAGAGTAGCATGATTGCATGGCTTTTCAGCGGCAGTTTAAAATGTTTCACTCCCACTATCCAACATAGGAACGGAGTTTGGAAGTTACATCACCAAAGTAAGAATGTTAGGTCATTCCTAATCTTTCTAGAATAATAATCTGCTGGTTGTCTTCATCTAGCCAAGGAAAACTGACATCACAATAATTAAAAATTTATTGTTGCCCATCCCCATGCCTTTGCAAACACTTTAACCTCCAACAGGAAAATTATATCTGCCCATATGTATACCTGAAAAATCCTGTTCAATCGGCACAGCTCAGCTTGAATGTCACGTGTGCTCTGAGAATTCATCCTTTGGCAGGAGAAATAGTTGGTCCCAACTGTGTGTTCATGAACGATTTGGGTTTTAAATGTGGCTCACTGCCGTCAGATTTCGAGAGAACATGGTCCATGTAGCCCGAGCTGGAGAGCAGATTGCACAGATTCCGACCCTGGCTTATCACACACTAGCCTAGAGGACTCTGTTAATTATCGAACTGTTCTGTGTTTCAGCAACTGAAAGTGAGTACAGGGATCCAAGCCTGCCTGGGTCACTATGGAGACTATATTGGTTAATAGTTTAATATTTTTTAAATGCTTACCACAGAGTCTGGCATATAGTGTCTATTAAACTTAAAAAAAAATAGTTTACTTGCCTCTATCCACTCCTACCCTAGGATGTTTAACTGTAGGAGACAGATCATCCACATTTCTTTCTCGTACATACCTAGCACTAGGTCAGAAACACAGCTGATGCTCAAGTTTCAAAAAACAAAACAGCACAACATACTACTGAGTCATTTTCTATAGCTGTTCCCACATGCCCCAAATCGAGGTGATATAGTGCTATTTTCAAAAAGCACTTGCCCATTGGAGCTTACCCTCTCTCATCCTGCACTTGGATCCTGAGACCACCACGTGAGTGAGTCTAAGCTAGACCGCTGCAGTATGAAAGGTCGCAGTGAGAGAACCAGGGGACAACCAGCCCTTAGCCAACAGCCTACCAACCACCAAACACTGAAGAGGCTGGCCTTGATGGTCAAGCCGGCAGCTAGTCAACCAACTTTCCAGAGGGTCAGGAGATAGACCCCAAGCCGTCCCAGACAGAAACCATGCAGCTGCCCCAGAGAATTGTGAATTACATAGAATGGGCATTTTTTAAACCACAAAATTTTGGATTGGTTTTATTACACAGCAAAATCTAAGAGATGTTAGAGCAAACTAAATATGGCCTGAGAAGGAATCCGAACGTCGATACTTGAGTCCTTGTGGACGAACTGCAAACTAACTTAGTGAATAGACAATATTGAAATCCTGACTTGGAAGTACCCTCCTGTAACAGTGGTTGAGTCTTGGCCAGCCCCAGCGTCCATACTTCAACCAGTCAGACGCTGCTAAGTGTTCAAACTGTGTTCAAATAAGGCAAAGGCCACCCTGTAACCAGTCCAACCAATCCAGCTGTTTCTATACCTCACATCCAATTTCTGTAAGTCACTTCTTTTTTTTTTTTTTTTGGCCTATAAAATTTGTTCTGACCACAGGCATCCCTGGAGTCTCTTTGAAGCTGTTGTGACTCTGTGGGCTGCCAGATTCGCAGATCGTTCATTGCTGCTCAATTAAACTCCTTTAAAATTAATTCAGCTGAAGTTGTTCTTTTACCAGAGATATAGGCATGAATCTTTTCTTCTCACTCAAAACTTAGGTAACTGGAACAAGAACTAGGACATAAGAAATATTCAGTAAATATTTGCATCAAAGGCAGCATAGCTTAGTAGTTAAGATAATTGTTTTTCTTTTCTTTTTTTTCCCTTTTCTTTTTATTTAGACAGAGTGACACTCTGTTGCCCACGCCGAAATTCAGTACAGCAGTCAGGGTTTGCTCCAGCCTCAATTTCCCAGGCACAGGCAATCTTCCAGCCTCAGCCTCCAGAGTAGCTGTGACTACAGGTATGTACCGCCACATCCAGCATTTTTCTTTTCACATATTTTGTAGAGACAGGGTATCATCATGTTGCCTAGGCTGGTATTGACCTCCTGGGCTCGAGTGATCCTCTCACCTTGGCCTCATAGGATTATAGGCGTGAGTCACAGCACCTGGTCTAAAGAGACTTCTTGTCTATGAAAGTATACCTCAGTTTCCTCATCTGCAACTAATAATTACTATCGCATAGGATTGTTTTGAGAATTAAATGAGTTATTAGTTAATATACAGAGTATTTTGAGCAATGTATCACACATAAGTACTCAATATTATTTCTGTTTTGATTAGGATGATACTTACATTTTTATTACAAGGCAACTTATTTTGAAATTGGTGATATAAATAAAGAAAAATCACAGACAACATTATAAATATCATTTATTTAGCATTTATTATGTGCCAGGCTCTATCCTAAACTCTTTTTGTCCTAAACTTATGTCTGTATGTTTTTATTTACTTATCATGATTATAATGCTTTTCCAAGGTATTTCCTCCCTTGTGCAATATAAACTGCTGGTGGAAAAATGTACAAATTCTATTTATTATTATTATTATTCTTAAGAACTGGAAAGCTCATTTTATTGTCTGTATTGCCTATAGTTCACCTCTATGTAATAGACAGAAAGATAATTGAATAACTCTCTCTTGATTTAGGAAATCCATTTCAGCTTTTTCTACAGGTAAATGACCTAGTGACTGCTGTACAGTATTTTGTCCACAGCATATTTGAGTTCCAGCTATTCTATAACATATCCTAGTTGTCAGTGTGTGGGTATGTTTGTTTTCTTATTTGGAACACACAATTCTAGAAATAAACTTGTTTCTTTTTGTCTAGAGCATGCTAATCCCTGACCTGACATTTCCGGCCTATGCCTAGGGAGGTAAGCTGGGAATTCGGAAGTGTTGTTTTTTTTTTATGTATAACATGTAAAGCTGAGACCTAAGCAACTTAACAATAATGATACTACAGGCATTTCTCTCCTTATGCAGATTTATGCAAATGGTTATAAATTTCCAAGGACTCCTAGATCATGACCTCAAAGCATTCCTGCTGTGGGCAAGCAAAGTTTTGAATAATAATGGAAAATGTGACTGCATTGCACAATGTCAGCCCTGTAAAGGTGACTTCTTAAAACTACCCTCTCCCAGGTATTTACGGCCAGGCAGCCGCATTTGATGCCGTACAAACTTCACAGCATTTCTCCAAGGAAGACATTGTTTCTTTTTTTTAAATTATGGGAAGTGAGGCTCAGAGGAGTAAGTGCCTTGACCAGTGCCACACAGCTGGAAAACAAATTTGCCCTCTCTCCCTAGAGTGTTAATTTATCCAAGCCAACTTGACCTTCATTTCAATCTATATCCATAGTACCCAGTGAAGTGTTCTTGCTACAATAGAAATTTTTAATTAATTCATTCAATAAATATTGATTATCACATCCCAGATAAATCTATGAAATTTCACAATTTACAAAAAAATCCAACACACAAGCGCATTTGTATCTAAGAACTCATATCACAATGTTATTTTTAATAATGAAAAAGAAAACCCGTATAACTGTGCAACAGTAGAGAATTTATGAATTACAGTGTAAAATATTCACAGCCTGGAACATCCTGTAGCCATTTTTATAGAAGATCTAATGATGTAGAATAGTGATCCGCACTTTCAGCCTGCCACTTGTTTCTTAGATAAAGTTTTATTAGAACACAGCCATGCTCACTCGTTTACGGCTGCCTTCCACTGCAATGGTGAGGTTGAGAATTAGGGACACATGCCAAGTAGCCCACAAAGCTTGACATATTTATGATCTTACCCTTCACCGAAAAAGTTTGCCAACCTCTGACACAGAGAAATGTTCATAAAATGATAGGCGTAAAGGGCAGAACATACCAAAACAAACAAACAGAAAACATGCTTACGGATATTATGACTGCAGCTCCCTTACAGCTTGTTTTGATCAGTCGCTTAAGTTATTCAAATCGATGATGGCTGACGAGTGTGACTGCTTCCTGTACGGCAGTTGCTGTGCCGCCCACCCCCCAGCACTGGAAACCCAGGGGTGCAACAGGCAACCCTGCCTTCAAAAAGTTCAGTTTAGGCAGCTGGTATAAAATATTACTGGAGAGAAAATAGAACTTATTTATACCAATTTCTTTGAAAGAAAAGCAGAAACTAGAAAATTATAAAGAACATACTTTACCATGAAGAACTATAAAATAAATTCCAATGATAGAACTATAAGAAGAAATTATAAAATCTAAATTTTATATTATATGATGTTCTTTATCAGAAAATAATAACCCAAACAGGACAAAAAAGATGGAAAATAAAGTGTGTATGTATGTACATGTCTGTCTATCTTAGCGTATACATATGCACAAATAATTCTCTATGTAGAATGAGAAAATATCTATTATTTTTTACATTATATAGAATCCTAACATATGTTAGTTTTCAAAGTGTATTACATACAACACATTTCAAAGAATCCATATAACATAGCCCAAGTTTTCTGATTACAATGCAATTAAATTTTTAAATCAACAATAAAAGTATTATCAATGTCCCTTTCTATTAATATGCTTGCAAATATAATGGGCCAAAACTGGAATCAAAATTAATTTTTAATTATATATATTAAGAATAAATTAGAAATCAGTATACTACATATCACAACTGTTGTGAAAATCTAAATTAACATCTAACACAAATGTATAGTTTTACTAAATTCATTTTAAACAATAAGAATTTAAAATAAATTGATATGATTAAAAATTTGTAAACAACTTGTTAACATTAATAAAAGAATTAAGCAAGTTTGTTCTAACAAGATTAATATTCAAGAAAGTCATATTTTTTTTTTTGAGACAGAGTCTCACTCCGTCGCCAGGCCACAGGCTGGAGTGCAGTGTCACAATCTTGGCTCACTGCAACCTCTGCCTCCCGGGTTCAAGCAATTCTCCTGCCTCAGCCTCCCGAGTACCTGGGACTACAGGCCCATGCCACCACGCCCAGCTGATTTTTGTATTTTTAGTAGAGACAGAGTTTCAGCATGTTGGCCAGGATGGTCTTGATCTCTTGACCTCGTGATCCACTCACCTTTGCCTCCCAAAGTGCTGGGATTACAGGATTTAGCCACTGCACCCGGCTGAAAGTCATATCTTATTTACCAATAGCCAATTACAAACAAACAAACAAACAAACAAAAACCTAACAAAAACATTCTATTAAAAATAGCAACTATTCTATAGGATACAGTAATAATCTATCAAAGATGTGTCACACAGCTATGAAAATAATTACAAAAATGCCATTGAAGTACTTAAAAGGAGACCTGCATAAAATATAGTCATTTTTAGAAGAAGTAATATCATAAAGATACCAATTTTCCCCAAAATTATTAGATAAATTAAACACAGTTACAATCCAACTGTTTGTCTTGTCAGAGAACTTGCCTTGATGTATTACAAACTTCTTGTAATTACAGCCATGAGCTCAGTGCAGGTGACAGAAAATAGGCTGAAAACTGAAGCACAGAAATTGTACTATGGAAGGTGTCATTAAATTAATAAATAAAATAAAAATAAAAAATAAATTGTAGTGTTGAGGGAAAAAGGATCACACAATAAAATGTAAAGAACAATTGCTTCTCCATATGGAAAATAAAACGTCACATACAGCGTGCGCCTGTAATCCCAGCTATTCAGGAGGCTGAGGCAGGTTGAACCCAGGGGGCTTGAACCCAGGAGACGGAGGTTGCACCCCAGCCTGGATAACAAGAGCGAAACTCCGTCTTAAAAAAAAAAAGAAAGAAAAGGAAAGAAATTTCAGACATGATAAATGCCTAAATCTAAAAAGTAAAAAATCTAAAATTGTGGGAGAATGTATAAGAAAATATCTTTATGATACACGGCAGTGAATAATTTCTTGAAAAAAATCTAACAAAAAGCCTTACATAGTAAGAATTAAATCTAATGGAATTGACTGAAAATAATAACTCTATGTAAGCATTTTTGCGTAACAACAAGAAACTCTCAACTATAAGAAAAGACAGACCAGATTGAGAAAAGATGTTTATAAATTGTACAACTAAATAGAAAAGATATCTGGAATACATAATAAACTACTACAAATGTAGAAAATTAAAAAGGAAAGGAATTTCTGATAAAATTTTGGCTAAAGATCTGAAAAGGAAACTCACAAGAAAATTTTATAATAGTGAATATAGAGAGGCATTGTGTTCCACCTTAATCATCTGAAGTATGCAAATGAAAACAACAGTAAGACGACATTTCACACTCATCAGACTGTCAAACACACAAGTGTCTAATAATGGTTATGATGCATATCTGAAGAAATAAGAACTGTATTTTGTTGGCAGATGCAAAGTTGGTAAAATAAATTTGAAGAACTATTTGACACTGCCTAGGAAAGTTGAACATATCAATGCCTTTCAAGTTACAAATTTCACTTCTAGGCATATACCTAAAAGAAACTTAACCATGTAAAAAAAAAGAAGTAAATAAAGAAGTTACAAAATGTTCATCTCAGCATTTCCTGCAAGAAATACTGGAGAGCTAAATATCCCTTGTATGAAAATTGGATTTAAGATGTTTCTAGTACTTCAATGAGAACACTAGACAGGAATAAAAAAAAGAACCAGAATTAACATGTCACCATGAGTGATTTTCAAAAGCATTTTGTATGTGTGTAAAAAGCAAGTTCAAGGTGGGCTGTGGTAATGAAGGAGTAAGATTCTTTTGAGCAGATGACCCCACAGCAAACAGCTATAGAATAGGTATGTGATCGTACAAGCAGCTGTTGGAAGCCACTGGATAGTGCACAGAAGCAGGGAGTCAATGCACAGGAAAGGGGGAGGAATAAAGTCAGTCCCCATTTTCATGGCTTTTAGCCTAAAACAAGTCAGCAAAGCATTTGAGGTAGCAAGGAGGGACAGTGGAAAAACCACAATGTTTCTGGTTTAGAGAACCACAAAACTAAATACAGGGAATCTGTGGCTACTGAAGAGAGTAGAAGAATTCTAGAAAGGAAAGAGCCAAGGGTGGATCCCTAAATTCTGCCTCCCGGTATCTCTGACTGACAGAGACTTACACTCCCATGACCCAAGCACACACACTCAAAGCACTTCAGCTAAAGACAAAATAGGTGAAGACAGATGAGATGCCACCCAAGAAACAGAGTTTGCAGTTCAAGTCCATGCAATATAATTGCCTACTAAAGCAAAGGGAGCGTCATTCATCAGAGGGAAATGATGACAGAATAAATAATCTCCACAAATCAGTATCCATAATGTCTTGTTTACAGTCCAAAACTGCAATCAGATACAGCCAGGCGCTGTGGTTCATGTCTGTAATCCCAGCATTTTGGTAGGCTGAGGCGGGTGGATCACTTGAGGTCAGGAGTTTGAGACCAGCGTGGTTACCTTGTGGGGTGTGTCTCTTGTTTTGATTTTCTGTTTCTCCAGATGTGGTGGCACATGCCAGTAGTCCCAGCTACTCAGGAGGCTGAGATGGGAGGATTACTTGAACCCAGAAGGTAAAGGCTACAGTGAGCTGTGATGGTGCCATTGCACTCCAGCCTGGGCAACAGAGGGATACCCTGTCTCAAAAACAAACAAACAACAACATCAACAACAAAAACAGACACCTGGAGAATCAAGAATACAAAACATGCGAAGCAGAAGATAACCTGAGACCAACTCTAAGATGATCCTGCTAGGGAAAACAAAAGACCAAGGTTTTTAAGTGGCTGTTATAATTAACAATAAATTAATTTTTAAAATAGACTCACACTGAATAATAAGATAGGAAACCTCAGATGAGAAAGAGAACAAAGCCTAAAAAAAGATATAATCACAGTAACAGAGACAACAAAGGAAAGATTATGTAAACTGGAAATAAAATGATAGAAATGATCCAATCTGAAGAACCAAAGAGAAAAAGAAATGTAAAGATGAGCAGGGCCTCAGGGAGCTGCTAGATAATACCAAGTATTCCAATATGTGTAGTTGGAGTTCCAGAAGAAGAAAAAAAAGACCGGCCAACAATAATATTTGAAAAAGAAAGGCTGAAAATGTTCCAAACATGATGACAGACAGAAGTTTACAGATACAAGATACTGATAAACATCACTCAAAATAAACACGAAGGGACATCATAGTTAAACTGTTGAAAGCTAAAGATATGAGTCAAATATGGAAAACATTGAGAGAAAAATACGCAAGGAAGGAAAGAGTAAGTGAATAAATGTCAGAAATTATAGAGGTCAGAAGACTGTGGAAGATTTTATATTAGTGAAAAAATGAAAACAAAAGCTCTCCACTCAGAATTATATATAGCAAAAATATTCTCTAGGAATGAAAGTAAAGTAAAGACATTTTCAGATTAAAGAAAACTAAGAGAGTAGCCCCACTGCAAGAAATGCTTCCTCTCAAGCTGAAGGAAGAAAGCTCAGATCTTCACATCTCTTTTTAAAAAGGGCATTTCATCACAGCTCACTGCAGCCTTGATCCCCTGGGTTCAAGAAATCCCCCCACCTCAGCCTCCCAAGTAACTGGGACTGCAGGAATATGTCACAACACATGGCTAATTTTTTGATGTTTTGTAGAGACAGGGTCTCACTATGTAGCCTAGGCTAGTCTCAAACTCCTGATCTCAAAAGGGCGTTTCTATCCCTTTTTTAAAAAAAAAAAAAATTTTAAAGATCTGAACTTTCTTTCTCAAAAATCTTTGTAAATCCAAAAGTCTACATTTTTGTTTCATTCTTGATAATTTTTTGTGATACATATACATATTTAAAACAACACATGTAATATTTCTGGTGAGTTTTAAAATGTGTGTAGATGTTACATATACAACGACTGTAGCACAAAGCACAGGGTGGAAGGCAGGAACTAATGCAGTTGTGAGTTTTACTATTTCGCATGAAGTGGGATACTGTTAATGTATATAAACTGTGAAGATGCAAACCAGGTAGACTGTAATTTTTTCATTATTATCACATCTGCTATGGTGACCTGGGGCCAGTGATATTTGATGCTACTATTGTAATTGTTTCGGAGCACCACAAACTACCCATTTAAGATGGTGAACTTAATCAGCAAATGTGTGTGTTCTGACTGCCCTGCTGACCAACATGTTCTCCTCTCTCTCCCTCTCTTTCAGGCTTTCTATTATTTGGGACACAACAATATTGAAATTAGGCCAAATAATAACCACAGGTGTTCAAGTGAAATACAGTCATGTTATTCCTCACTTTAAATCAAAAGCCAGAAATGATTAAGCTTAGTGAGGAAGGCGTGTCAAAAGTTAGTATCTTGCACCAAATAGCCAAGATGTGAATATAAATGAAAAGTTCTTGAAGGAAATTAAACATCATATTCCAATCAAGACACAAATAATAAGAAAGTAAAACAGCCTTATTGCTAATATGGATAAAATTTTAGTAGTCTACGTAGAAGATCAAACCAGCCATAATGTTTTTTTGTTTGTTTGTTTTGTTTTTTTTTTTTTTGAGATGGAGTTTCACTCTTGTTACCCAGGCTGGAGTGCAATGGCGCGATCTCAGCTCACCGCAACCTCCGCCTCCTGGGTTCAGGCAATTCTCCTGCCTCAGCCTCCTGAGTAGCTGGGAATACAGGCACGTGCCACCATGCCCAGCTGATTTTTTGTATTTTTAGTAGAGACGGGGTTTCACCATGTTGACCAGGATGGTCTCGTTCTCTTGACCTCGTGATCCACCTGCCTCGGCCTCCCCATAATGTTTTCTTAATCCAAAGCCTAATCCATAGCAAGGACCTAGCTCCTTTCAGTTTTATGAAGGCTGAAAGAGTTGAGGAAGCTGCAAATGGTAACCTGGAAGCTAGCAGAGTTTGGTTCATGAGGATTAAGGAAAGAAGCCATCACCATAATATGAAAATACAAGGTGAAGCAGCAGGTGCTGATGTAGAAGCTGCCTATGCTCTACAAATGGAAAAACAAAGTCCAGATGATGGTACATCTGTTTACAGCATAGTTTAGTGAATATTTTAAGCCTACTGTTGAGACTTACTGCTCAGAAGAAAAAAAATTGAAAATGTACTGCACATTGATATTACATTTGGTGACCAAGAGCTCTGATGGAGGTGTACAAGGAGGTGAATGTTGTTTTCATGCCTGCTAACACATCCAATCTGCAGCCCGTGGATCAAAGAATTAAACATAAACTAAGAATAAGCAGGGAAAGAATGATAAAAGCAGAAATAAATGACATAAAATTTTAAACTATTATTTGATTCTTTCTAAGAATAAATAACATAAATAAGCCTCTACATAGACTAAGAAAGAAAAAGAAGAAGACATAAAGTTCTAATATTAAGAATAAAAGGATGGGCAGCAGTGAGGATTCTTGTGGACCATAAAAGGAAATTATGGGAAACATTTTGCTTATAAATTTTAAAAGCTAAATAAAATGGGCAAATTCTTTGATAGACAAAAGTAACCAAAAGTCACCCAATAAGAAACAGAAAACTCAATAGCCCTATATAAATGATATCATTAAGTAAAATTCTTTCCACGAACAACATTTCATGGCCAGATTGCTTGATTGGTGAATTCAACCAAACATATATGAGAGAAATAATATCAACCATATACAAACTCAGTCAGGATATATAGAAGAGAAGAGAACTCCTCACAACTAATCTTACAAATCTGAGATTACTAAATCAAAAGCAGATAAAAACATCACAAGAAGAGAAATTATAGATAAGTATTTATTCCTCTTAAACCTGGATGCAAAATCATTTATAAAACTTTAGCTAATTAAATCAAAGAATATGTGAAATCAGTGATATTTTATGACTCAGTGGATTTTACCTCAATAATGATAGGTTGATTTAACATCTGAAATGTAATCAATGTACTAAATAAGAGAATATAAAAGGAAAAAGAACTTATGACAATGTAATAATAGTCTTTGACAAAATTCAAAATACGCACATGATTTTTCTAAAACCCTCACCAAACTAGTAATTGAAAGAGACTCCCTTAGCCTAATTGAGTACATCTACAGAAGTTCTATAGCTAATATCATTCACAATGCTAAAAACTCAATACTTTCTACCTATGACCACAAACAAGACAGGGAGGCCTTTTCTCTTCACCCTCGTTCAGCCTTGCATTGGAGGTCCTAGATAACGTCAGAAGGCAATAAAAAGAAAAACTAAAAGGCATATGAATTGAAGAGTATCTTAGTCCATTTTGTGCTGCTATAACAGAATACTATAGACCGGGTAATTTATAAGAAACAGAAATTTAGTTCTCGCAGTTTCTGGAAGCTGGGAAATCCAAGATCCACGGGTTGTGTCTGATGACGACCTTCTTGTTACATCATAACATAGTGAAAGAGCAAAGAGAAGAGGAGGGAGAGACAGCACACAGGAAGAGGGGAAGCTCATCTTTGTATATAAACCCACTCCCATGATAATTACATTAACCCATGCATGAGAGTAGTGACCTCATGACCTAAATGCCTCTTAAAGGACCCACGTCCCAACTCCTCCACATGGGGAATCAAGTTTTCAACACATGAACTTTGGGAAGACATTCAAACCAGAGCAGAAGGGATAAAATAAAAACTTCTTCATCTGAAGATAGTACAACCTTGTACCTAAAATCAAGCCATGAAAGAAAAAAGTGATAGAAAAGACTTAGGAAAATCCTTTAAAATCTACAAAATAAAACATGAGAAACAATAAGTGAAGTTAGTAGCATGATAGAATAAATGGTCAATATAAAATCAATATAATGCATTTCCACATACCAGGAATAAACAACTACAACATTTTGCAAAGGGAAATTAAAGGTGACCCAAGTAAATGCAAAGATATTCAATGCCACCTAAATACAAATCTTTTTAGGCAGACTTTCTTGTTTAAAATTGGCAAGCCAATTCTAAAATGTATGTGAGAAAAACAGAGGATCTAGAATAGCCAAAATAGTTTTGAAAAAGAAGAGCATGGCTATTCATACTTCCTACCTTCAGCATGTACTACCAAAGGACATCAAAAAGACAATGTAGTATTTTCATAAGAATAGGCATATGAGTTAAATAGAATTAAGATTCCAAAAATACATCCACACTTATATGGCTAATTAATTTTTACCCAAGATGTTAACACTAGTCAATGAAGAAATTATAGTCCTTCAATAACAGGAACAACTAGATTATCTGTACCAAAAAAAAAAACACACACACACACAAATGAACACTGACATTCATTTCACACCATAGAAAAATATAACTTAATATGATCACTGACTTAAATATGTGAACTGAAGCAAGTATCTAGAAGAAAAACTAGAAGAAAATCTTTGTAACAATGGATTACGCAATAATTTCTAAAGCAAGAACAAAAGACATGAAAGAAAAAACTGATAGGACTTAATCAAAATTAAAAACCTTTGATCTTTGAAAAACATGTTTAAAAAAACATAAAGCTATGCCACATACTGGAAGAAAATATTTGCAAATTGTACATCTGACAGGGAACTCATGTGGAGATTATATAAAGAATTACTATCAGTTGATGACAAAAAAACAAATATTTTAAAAATTTATATTAACATTTGAACAGATATTTCACTAAAAAAGATATATCAAAGATCAATAAGAATGCAAAAAGAAGTGTGATATCAATAGTCATCAATAAAAAGTAAAGATAGGCCGGGCACAGTGGCTCTTGCCTGTAATCCCAGAACTTTGGGAGGCCAAGGCGGGCGGATCACCTGAAGTCAGGAGTTCAAGACTAGCCTGACCAACATGGAGAAAGCCCATCTCTACTAAAATACAAAATTAGCCAGGTATGGTGGCACATGCCTGTAATCCCAGCTACTTGGGAGGCTGAGGCAGGAGAATCGTTTGAACCCAGGAGGCAGAGGCTGCAGTGAGCAGAGATCTCACCATTGCGCTCTAGCCTGGGAAACGAGAGAAGTTCCATTTCAAAAAAAAAAAAAAAGTGAAGGTAATTACTGAAAGATCCTATTCATAACATTTAAAAACATGTAAAGAATGCCATATATGAAACAAATTTTATGGAGTGACAGCAACATATAAATATATACACGTATGTAGATGTTTGTATGCATGCATATATATGTATATAAATGTATATATGTTAATATTCATAGAATATTTATGAGTATTAAAATTAATATTTGTCAATGTATAGAAACTTGTATGGAAATAATAGATCCCAATATTCAAAATGGAGATTTTGAAGAAGAAAGAAGGACATTGGAATACTAGAGTAACATATAAGAGATTTAAGCTATTTCTCTAATATTTAATTTCCTACAGTCTGTTAGAATTTTATAGAGTATAGGGACATACTTATAGGATATGTATATTAATATAAAAATCCATAATTCCTTGGCTGGAACCTTTGGGGCAGATGGTTTCATATTTCAGAAGTTTTTTAGATTTTAGAAATGTAATATGATCCATGTACTGGATATGACTTAACAGCCCCAGCAGGATCTGAAGTAGCAACCTGTAATTAAACACATGAATATTTCTGCTACAGAAGACATGAATATTCACACAAAAAGGGCTCTGATAACGACTATAAATAGACTCACTTCAGTTTAGGTCAAGATCTGCTGCCAAATGAGTTTTCCACAAACTTTTCTTAAATGTGTTTTTCAGAACTGTTCAGATTTTGGTATTGCTGATAAGGGATTGTGGATCAACAGTTGTTTGGGGGAAGTTTAAGATATTTTAAATAATTATAAGGAATAGATAGACCTCAAAATTGAACACTCTTTAGTTTTCTACACAATTTAATTGGCTAAGGCATAAAAATAAACAACTAACCATCTTCCTTATTACCCTCCCTAAACAGCTGCAGAGAACCCTCCTTGGACACACCCCTGATTTTATTTTCTCTGCAGCATTCAGGTTCAATCTCAAGTGGGCACATCCCATTCTCACCCATAGTGTTTGTTATGGGCTCTGGCGTTGCTTTCTCATCTCATGACCCACACTTCTGAGTTTTCAGTCTTTACATCTGCAAATGCTCAAAGCTAAATATATATTTAGCTTGTTCTGCTTCCCTCCAATATGCTCAGCAAAACACTGTCTGCCTGTTTAACTCTTTAACTTAGAAGTGGATTTTATCTAGTGCCTGATCTGGCCAATTTCCCCGTAACCTGCACATGCTGTTCTTCCTATAGTCACTGTTGACGTCAACATACTCTGGTTGCTGTGGCGATAAAGGGGGCATTGAAAATCCTTTTCATAGTAAAAGTCACTTTCTGTGTGGGGTCCAGCCTGAGGATGCTTTCCACCCTTAGCCCATGTGATGAGACTTCCTGTGTACCATCATCAAACCTCCCCCAGGCAGCAGTAGCAGTAGCACTGAAGGTCAGTCTACTCACTTCCTGCCCATATCATGTGAGTCAGCTGCTCTTAGATTTGAGAAGTTTTATAGGCCTGTAAAGTTTTATGAAAAGTTTTTGAGATGACAATATGATTCACAATTTTTGTCTTTAGCAAAATTGATCGTGAACAACTATGCAACCTGCTACCACCTCTCACCATCATTCCTGAAGGGGAATATATTCAGCTCTTTGGAATATTTGCCATGGGCTTCATTTATCTGCTTCTGTTGTAGTTCCAGGAAAACTTTTTTTTTTCCACAAGGGGTCCTGGTGCATGGACTGCATTTATGGACTGTTGGACAAATGGCCAGTTGGGGACAAATGTGTGCCAATCCATAGACTCATAGCTTTAGCTTGAAACAGCCACTAAATTTTCCCCTGCTAGCCAGCAATTTGTTCACAAGTTGGAAAATATATAGCAAAAGATAAACATTTATAGAACATTCAACACCTTTTCCCTTGAGGTGAAAAGAAATAGCACTCACACCAATGATCCAAGTTTTTAAATAGCTCTGATTGCATTTCTACAAGCCTCCTTCCAGACACTTGAAATCACCTTTCAGTACCAGGAATAATCGGAGATGTAAGCAGAGTTATGTGTGTGAGGCTGCTCCGTGCAATGTCATTCACACACACATGCACACACAGGCAGCTTCGCAAATTGCCAAATTTGCAGAAATGTGTAAATACATTTTGAGACATTTTATCATGGGAAATCACATGGCCATTAAACATCACACTTTACTCATGTAGGAAATGGTGATGATTGACATGATGTAAGAAAAGCAGATACAAAGCAATGTTCAGTTGACCCTTGAACAACGCAGATTTGAACTGTGTGGGTCCACTTATCTGCAAATTGTCTTCTGCCTGTGCCAACTCTGAGAGAGCAAGACCAACCCCTCTGTTTCTTCCTCCTCCTTAGCCTACTCAACGTGATGATGAGAATGAAGTCCTTTATGATAATACACTTGCGTTTCATGAGCCGTAAATATATTTTCCCTTCCTTACAATTTTCTAATAGCATTTTTTTTCTAGATTACTTTAATGTACGAATACAGGATATAATACATATAACACACATAATATGTGTTAATCAACTCTTTATGTTATTGGTAATGCTTCTGGTCAACAGTAGGCTATTAGCAGTTATGTTTTGAGGAACACAAAAGTTTTATTTTACAGGGGGGTTGGGTCAGCATCTGACCCAATAGCTACCATAATAGCTACATCGTTCAGGATCAGCTGTGTATGTATGTATGTATGTGTATATATATATATATATATATATATATATATATATGTGTGTGTGTGTGTGTGTGTGTGTGTGTGTGTGTAATTTGTATATACATTATATAATATACATTTTATATTTTAAATATGTATGTTTTAGGATTGAGTATATGTTATACATAAGTGTAGACATCATGAGGTCGGTGAAGTCTATACATACATATATACACACAGTTGACACTTCTTCTCTCTAAACTACAATTATTATCTATATGCTTTCTATTTTCTCCAAATTTTCAAACATGTATAACTTTTATAAACAGGAAGGCATACACTTACCTTGATTTTTATCAAATAATTTCATGATTAGGAGCTGCCTTGGCTGTTCTTGGAGTTGAGATCCAGTATCCCTAAATTTGTCTCTGTTTGCCACACCGTGTCCACTTATTATACTATCACCATTTCATACATAACATTTGCCATGAGAATTACGGTCATTAACATAATAACAAATCAGCTACAACTTGATTGGTTTACAACCCTCTGTTAAAGATTTGAAAGAATTCAGAAAGTTATTCACATTAGATTTTCTCTATATAAGGGTTTGGTTAGCATATTAATAATGTAAGAATTAATGAGAAGATATATCCAAAACATTTTATTCAAGCCCTGGAAGCCAATTCTGAGGCCTAAAGTCATATTTGAATTGTAGTTGGCTCTTCTCTGTCCAATACTGGATTCCCCATGTTGGTCTCCTGGATGGCACTTTCTCAGCCAGTTCAAGAAGGAATACAGCCAAGTAATTGAGTTCATGAACTCAGGGGTCAACCTGCTTAGATCTGAGTTTTGGTTCCGTGTCTTAGTAACTGTGTGACTTTGGCAAAGCTGCTGAATGCCCTTATGACTTGGTTTCTTATTTGTAAAATGGAGGTACTAGAAACAGATTTGTGTAGGGTTTTTGCGAGGCCATTCATTTATTTATTCAGAATTTCAGACAAAAATATCCCAGGCACTAAGCTAGGCATGAGAGGTAGAACAGTGAGGGTAACTCATCTAGTCCCTGCCTTCATGGAGCTTAAATTCCACATGTAGAGAAAGATGGTAAACCAATAAGCAATACACATTCTGGTTTTAAGGGCTGTAAAGAGTCATACCGAAAAATGAAGTGGATGAGGGAATAGACGACCGAGGAATTGTGTGCGTATTTTAGATAAGGTGGTTAATACAAGTGGCTCCATGCATAAATTTCAGGAAAAAGTTCCCGAAAGCAAAGGTTTATATAAGCAACAGTCTCATACAGGTTCCATAGGGATAATTCACTAAGGTAAAGAATGCAAAGCATTCAGCACACTACCTGAATTATTGAATGTTCAATAATTATGATATGGTAATTTAATAGCCAGAAAGGATTTTTTTTTTAATTGCGTGAGAAACACAAACTTTGTGGCCTGCCAGCTTGTGTTCTCTGAGTTTTCTTCTGAGGTTGCTCACCACCCTGTCTGTCCGTCCATCCTTCCGTCTGTCCTTCCATCCTTCTTTCCTTCCTTCCTTCCTTCCTCCCTCCCTCCATCCCTCCCTCCCTCCCTTCCTTCCTTCCCTCTCTTCCTCCTTCTTTCCCTCTTTTCCTTTCTTTCTTTCCTCCCTCCCTCCTTCCTTCGTCTTTCTTTCCTTCCTAACCTCCCTTCCTCTCTCTCCCTTCCTCCCTCCCTCTCTTCTTCCTTCTTCCCTCTCTCCTTCCTTCCCTCCCTCCCTCCTTTCTTCCTTCCTCCATTTCCTTCCTTTCTCCTTCATTCTTTCCCTCCTTCTCTTTTTCCTTCCTTCCCTCCCTCCTTTGTTCCCTCCCTCCTTCTTTCCCTTTTTCCTTTCCTTTTTTCTTCCTTCCTTGCTTCCTTCTTCCTCTTTTCTTTCTCCTTCCCTCCCTCCCCTTTTTATCTACTTCAGGTGTACAGAACAGGAATAAAGGCAACATTCAGCTTACGACACCCTTTCATTTATTTATCTAGCTATATAGACATTTTTAAACATATGCAACCATAAACCCACCTTGTGAAATTAAAGCTAGGAATTTAATTTCTTGACAATAACTGCATCTAACCAAATGTCCCCACACACCTCCCCAACTCCTGCCTTTCTTTATCCAAGGTTACCTTCATCATCAAGTCTCTGTTCATCTTTAACTTGTTTCCTTTTTAAATACATTTAGAGCATTTACGTGTATTCTTTAAAAATACATTTTATTTAACTGGATATAAACTTTATAAAAATAATGTCATGCTGTTACATGTATTCAGGACTTTTTAATGTAATATTATGTTGCTAATTTTCAGCCTTTAGTTATGAGTCATGGTAGTTCATCAATTTTCACTGATGTCTAGTATTTCATTTTGTGAATATATCTAATATTCCATTTATTCATCCACTGTCACTGGCATGAAATGTTTTTGTTCCTATATTTCTGTAACTGTGAGCAGTGCAGCTATGATGTGCCTATATGCCTATATATGTGCAAGAATTTCTTTCAAGAATATTCCTAGAAATAGTTATCCAGGTTATTGATTTACTAAAAACTCCACTTTAGAGAGTAGTAACAAAATGGATTTCAAAGCATGTGCATCAATTTTTCCTCTCATCAGTGATACAGAGAAGATTTTGCAGATTCCATCATGTCCATCACTTGCAATATTCAAAATTGCCAATTGAAAGTATATAAAATATGACTTTGTGGTCTTGGCTCACCAAGTATGCTAAACAGATCTTCATGTGTTCATCAACCTTATTGTTCACGTGTTTGCCTGTTTTTCAAAATTTATTTGATTTTTAGGCTACTTCTCTATTAGATGGTTATTGCAAATATCTTCTTTTAGTTTTCTTTTCACTTTATTTAAGGTGTTTTTAAATTAATTTTAACAAAGTAAATTTTTTTGCTGTTAGTTTTATAGTAAATATTTTTGTGTCTAGTTTAAAGGTCTGGTCAATCTTTGAGATCTAAAGCATACTTCTGAAAGAGTTTTAATTTTTTTATAAATAAGACTTTAATCCATTAGGAATTAACATTGTACATGGCATAGGGTAGGGGTTAAATGTTCTATTGTTCTATTTATATAACCATTTTTCGGAATGATTTTTTAATCTGTTCTCTCCTCTGTAGTCTCACATACTACTCGGAAGTACACCAAACTCCCCTGCACATGTAGCTTGCATGCTTGCTTTCTTATAGCCCATTGGTCAATGTGTCTATTTCTGCTCTATTTTCACACTTCTGTGATGCCTGTGGTTTCATAATAGATGCTAGTAACTGATATCACTCCTTCCAGCTTTTCTGCTTCAGCAATGTCCTGGCTAAACTTGCAGGTTTAATTTTTAACCTTTAGAATGTATTTTAGAAATCACTTTTCAAGTTCCATAACTGGAGGAACTACATTGAATAGAGAGATCAATTTGGGAAGAGTTGATAAATTTATAATATTAAGATTTCCTATCAATGAACATAGTATAGTTCTCCTATTTATATATTCTTTCTTATCTCTTATTAAAATTTATCTAAGGTGTTTTTTACATTTTTTTTTTCTTTTTCCCTATAGTTCCTCCAGAGTGTTCAGGGAATGGATTCAGCAGTTATGTTTCCTGAGAATCTTGTCCACAACCCAAACAAGAAGTCCTTCCATCTCCTGCTCCATCTTTTTGCTTCTGATAATGATGCTTGTCAGTGTCAGCACACGTTGTGTCATTCATATGTAAATTTATTTGCTTCCTCTGTTTTTAATGCCCTCTGTTCTCTTCTATTCTTAGTTAATATCTATTCCTTCCCTGTCATTTAACTCATGCATTATCTTTTCCATGGGCTTTTCCTGATCTTCTGCCCAGGTGAGTTTCCCATAATTCCTTGTGTTTACATGTCACACAAGCCTTTCAGAATTCAATTGAAGTGACCAGTTCACAGGTTTGTCTCACCCATTAGGAAATGAGCATAGGAACAGATTTATTTGTTTTTGGTTTTCCAGAGCCTAACGTAGTGTCCTTCACACACAGAATGCTCCTTAAATATTTGTTCATGTAAGCTTCCAAGTTATCTTAATAACCCAGAGGTCACAGGGTTGGAGTCTAGGCTAAATCAACATCATCAAACGAAAAAAAAAAAAAAATTCAAAAGGAATAGCAAAGGGATCCACATCCTAGTCCTTTTTTTCTGAACCAATGTGAGATCTTTGATAGGCATTTCTCTGCGCATCCATGTTTTCATGTATGTTATGGGCATAATTCCTGGCCTCCACACCTAGTTGGAAGATTTTTGAGTTTTAAAAGAGGAAAAAAGTGTTAAAATTGTTGAGTGTATTAAAAATACAAGTGTGATTACTATCCCATAGGGTTGTACTTAATCTCATCCCATCACAACTCTCAGCCTTTTCAGCAAAACATCAGTTTGCATTTATAGCATTAATGTTCTCGCTAGATCATAACAAGATTTTATAAAGATTTTAAGAAGATATTATATGTGTGTATGTGTGTACATATGCACACACACACACACACACACACACACACACACATATATAACACCTTAATTGATGGTAGTCTTTGCTAAGGAATCAGTTAAAATGTGATAGAATGCAAACTGTGCTTTTTTTTCTGATTTAAAATATGTAACAACTGTCTTAACAGTAAAGATTCATTGTATTCTAATGTTTAATAACATTTATAAGGACCTATTTTTATTGCTTCAATGAAACAATGGTTAATCCATACATTAAAGATTCAATTCTATTATATTATGATCTTAATCCCATTTGGGGTGTAAATTTCCTATCACTAAGCACCATTAAACATTTTTAAGAAATGCTTGATTATTTTGACAACCAAGGCAGCAGTAGCTTTAACCACAATGATCACATTTTCCAAAGAGGGGACAGGTCCTTAATCTGGACCAGCAAATTCCAAATTCAGTTCTTGAAAATCCACGGATCCTGAGGTGGTGGCTCTGGTTAGGATCCCTGTGGAAAATTAGGCACACATGGAAGGAAGGAGAAAAAAACTGTCTAAGCTCTTTTAATAATTGTGAAATATGTCAAATATAAATAAAATAAAGATAATAAGTTTATAAATGTTTACAAACGTAAACTTATTACCCCCTCTTATTCTTTCATTCACCTCTCTTTTTCCTAGAGGTCTTTAGCATTTTGAAGACGTTGCATTTACTTCCCATTATATTTGTAATTCTTGTACTATATATATTTTTATCTCTAAATAATAGACAGTATTGTTTGGTGCACATATTATACCACATATATCATTCTGCAACTTGCTTTTGTTCACTTAAAATTGTTTTTAAGTTTAATCCACATCAATATGCACAAATCTGGTTAATTCCTTTTAACAGCAGTGCCTCTGTCATCATCAGGGGTCCTAGTCACAAACAACAGAAACTGACTCTCATTAAATTAAGCAGAAAATGATTTAATTAGAAGGTCCTTGAGGGAGTGGACAGGAGAAATAGACATCCTGAAGATATAGGCTTGGGAGAAGGGCAGTTGGGGGAGAGGCCAGGCAACCGAAATCACAAACCTAGTCTTACCAAAAGAAGTGCAATTGGATACTCCTGGTGGCACCTCTGCAGTGTGCCTGCCACCAGCACAGCCACCATCAGTGGCTATGCACCAGTGAACTATGCATGGTGTCCCATCTGTCACCTTTGCTGGTACTCACTAATGCTGTTACCTTCATCTTCATTCTAGCAGTCTGTGGATTCCCTCATTTCTCAGGCACTGTCTTACGCCCTGAGAGCAGAGCACCGAGTAAAACCAACTGCTTGCCCTCAAAGGGCTTACACTATGGAGGGGAAGATAGACAACAAATGAATTGTATTTGTATCTGCATCTATATCTATATCTACATAGTTGATGACACTTGCTCAGAATTCAAGAGAAACATGTGATTGTTTAACTTCAAATCCTATGTATACTAGAGATGCCAATAACCAGAATACATATCTACTCCCATCTGCAGCATGGAGTCACAAAATATTTGCTACTTTATTGTTTAAATTTGAATTACCCCAAAGGGGTCAAAATAGTATAGGATGTTATCTTAATTTTCATTTCCCTGAAACATAGTGAAAATGTGTTCACTGTTCTGTAGGATTTTCTCTTCTATAATTTGTTGTTCATAACCTGTGCCTGCTTTTCTCCTGTTTTTCTTGTCTCTTTCTTACTACATTGTAAGAAAAAAAAATGCATTTTCTGATTCCATGTTACTAATCCTGGTTAGGTAAGAACTTTGGAAATATATTTTTCCAGCCCTCAGCTTGTCTTTCTACAGTGTTTATACTATGTATTTTTTAAATCAGCTTTATTGATATATAATTTACAGAAAATAAAACTCACTAGTTTAGAGTATACAGCTTGATAAGTTTTTTTTTAATTGCATTTTAGGTTTGGGGTACATGTGAAGAATATGAAAGATTGTTGCACAGGTACACACGTGGCAGTGTGATTTGCTGCCTTCCTCCCATCACCTATATCTGGCATTTCTCCCCATGCTATCTCTCCACAACTCCCCACCCACCGCTGTCCATCCCCCATTTCCCTCCGACAGACCCTAGTGTGTGATGATCCCCTCCCTGTGTCCATGTGTTCTCATTATTCAACACCCACCTATGAGTGAGAACATGTGCTGTTTGATTTTCTGTTCTTGTGTCAGTTTGCTGAGAAGGATGGTTTCCAGATTCATCCATGTCCCTGCAAAGGACACAAACTCATCATTTTTGATGGCTGCATAATATTCCATGGTGTATATGTGCCATATTTTCCCTGTCCAGTCTGTCATCCATGGGCATTTGAGTTGGTTCCAGGTCTTTGTTATTGTAAACAGTTCTGCAATGAACATTTGTGTATGTGTCCTTATAGTAGAACGATTTATAATCCTATGGATACATACCCAGTAATGGGATTGCTGGGTCAAATGGAATTTCTATTTCTAGGTCCTTGAGGAAGCACCACACTGTCTTCCACAACGGTTGAACTAATTTACACTCCCACCAACAGGGTAAAAGTGTTCCTATTTCTCCACACCCTCTCCAGCATCTGTTGTCTCCAAATTTTTAATGATTGCCATTCTAACTGGTGTGAGATGGTATCTCAATGTAGTTTTGATTTGCATTTCTCTAACGATCAGTGATAATGAGCATTTTTTCATATGTTTGTCGGCCCCATGTATGTCTTCTTTTGTAAAGTGTCTGTTCATATCCTTCTCCCACTTTTGAATGGGCTTGTTTTTTCCTTGTAAATCTGTTTTAGTTCTTTGTAGATTCTGGATATCAGCCCTTTGTTAGACAGGGAGATTGTAAAAAATTTTCCCATTCGGTTGATTGCTGATTCACTCTAATGACTGTTTCTTTTGCTGTGCAGAAGCTGTGGAGTTTGATTAGGTCTCATTTGTCTATTTTGGCTTTTGTTGCCAATGCTTTCAGTGTTTTGGTCATGAAGTCCTGGCCTATGCCTATGTCCTGAATAGTTTTGCCTAGGTTTTCTTCTAGGGTTTTTATGGTGTTAGATCTTATGTTTAAGTCTTTAATCCATCTGGAGTTAATTTTAGTGTAAGGTGTCAGGAAAGGGTCCAGTTTCTGCTTTCTGTACATGGCGAGCCAGTTTTCCCAACAACATTTATTAAATAGGGAATCCTTTCCCCATTGCTTGTTTTTGTCAGGTTTGTCAAAGATTGGATGGTTGTAGATGTGTGGTGTTGCCTCCGAGGTCTCTGTTCTGTTCCATGGGTCTATATCTCTGTTTTGGTACCAGTACCATGCTGTTTTGATTACTGTAGCCTTGTAGTATAGTTTGAAGTCTGGTAGTGTGATGCCTCCTGCTTTGTTCTTTTTGCTTAGAATTGACTTGGCTATGTGGGCTCTCTTTTGGTTCCATGTGAAGTTTAAGGTGTTTTTTTCCAGTTCTGTAAAGAAGGTCATGGTAGCTTGATGGGGATAGCATTGAATCTGTAAATTACGTTGGGCAGTATGGCCATTTTCATGATATTGAGTCTTCCTAACCATGAGCATGGAATATTTCTCCATCTGTTTGTGTCCTCTGTTATTTCGTTGAGCAGTGGTTTGTAGTTCTCCTTGAAGAGGTCCTTTACTTTCCTTGTTAGTTGTATTCCTAGATATTTTATTCTCTTTGTAGCAATTGTGAATGGCAGTTCATTCTTGATTTGGCTCTCTTTAAGTCTGTTATTGGTGTATAGAAAGGCTTGTGATTTTTGCACCTCGATTTTGTATCCTGAGACTTTGCTGAAGTTGCTTATCAGTTTCAGGAGATTTTGGGTTGAGACAATGGAGTCTTCTAGATATACAATCGTGCCGTCTGCAAATACAGACAATTTGACTTCCTTCTTTCTTTTTTTTTTTTTTTTTTTTT
>NW_016107367.1:4656056-4706845 GCF_001604975.1 Cebus imitator | reverse complement strand
AGAGACGGGGTTTCACCATGTTGACCAGGATGGTCTCGATCTCTTGACCTCGTGATCCACCCGCCTCGGCCTCCCAAAGTGCTGGGATTACAGGCTTGAGCCACCGCGCCCGGCCTGACTTCCTTCTTTCTTAATTGAATTCCCTTTATTTCTTTTTCTTGCCTAACTGCTCTGGCTAGAAATTCCAATACTATATTGAATAGGAGGGGTGAAAGAGGGCATCCTTGTCTAGTGCCAGATTTCAAAGGGAATGCTTTCAGCTTTTGCCCATTCAGTATGATATTGGCTATGGGTTTGTTGTAAATAGCTTTTATTATTTTGAGATACGTTTCATCAATACCTACTTTATTGAGGGTTTTTAGCATAAAGGGCTGTTGAATTTTGTCAAAGGCCTTCTCTGCATCAATTGAGATAATCATGTGGTTTTTGTCTTTGGTTTTGCTTATGTGGTGAGTTATGTTTATAGGCTTGTGTATGTTGAACCAGCCTTGCATCCCTGGGATAAAGCCTACTTGATCATGGTGGATAAGCTTTTTGATGTGCTGTTGCAATTGGTTTGCCAGTATTTTATTGAAGATTTTTGCATCTATGTTCATCATGGATATTGGCCTGAAGTTTTCTTTTCTTGCTAAGTCTCTGCCAGGTTTTGGTATCAGGATGATATTGGTCTCATAAAATGATTTGGGAAGGATTCCCTCCTTTTGGATTGTTTGGAATAGTTTCAGAAGGAATGGTACCAGCTCCTCTTTGTATGTCTGGCAGAATTTGGCTGTGAACCCATCTGGACCTGGGCTTTTTTTGGGTGGTAGGCTCTTCATTGCTGCCTCAACTTCAGACCTTGTTATTGGTTTATTCAAGGTTTTGACTTCTTCCTGGTTTAGGCTTGAGAGGCTGCAAGTGTCCCGGAATTTATCCATTTCTTCAAGGTTTACTAGTTTATGTGCATAGAGTTGTTTGTAATAATCTCTGATGATGGTTTGTATTTCTGTGGAATCTGTGGTTATATCCCCTTTATCGGTTTTTATTGCATCTATTTGACTATTCTCTCTTTTCTTTTTTATTAATCTGGCTAGTGGTCTATTTTGTTGATCTTTTCCAAAACCCAGCTCCTGGATTTATGGATTTTTTTAAAGGGTTTTTTGTGTCTCTATCTCCTTCAGTTCTGCTCTGATCTTAGTTATTTCTTGTCTTCTGCTAGGTTTTGAGTTTTTTTTAATCTTGCTCCTCTAGTTCTTTCAATTTTTACAATAGGATGTCAATTTTAGATCTTTCCTTGCTCCTCATGTGGGCATTTATTGCTATATATTTTCCTTTAGACACTGCTTTAAATGTGTCCCAGAGATTCTGGTACGTTGTATCTTCATTCTCATTGGTTTCAAAGAACATTTTTATTTCTGCCTTCATTTCATTGTTTATCCAGTCAACATTCAAAAGCCAGTTGTTCAGTTTCCATAAAGCTGTGCGGTTCTGAGTTAGTTTCTCAATTCTAAGTTCTAACTTGATTGCACTGTGGTCTGAGAGACTGTTTGTTATGATTTCTGTTCTTTTGCATTTGCTGAGGAGTGATTTACTTCTAATTATGTGGTCAGTTTTAGAATAGGTGCCATGTGGTGCTGAGAAGAATGTATATTATGTGGATTTGGGGTGGAGAGTTCTGTAAATGTCTATTAGGTTTGCTTGGTCCAGGTCTGAGTTCAAGTCCTGGATATCCTTGTTAATTTTCTGTCTGGTTGATCTGTCTAATATTGACAATGGGGTGTTAAAGTCTCCCACTATTATTGTGTGGGAGTCTAAGTCTCTTTGTAAATCATTGAGAACTTGCTTTAGGTATCTGGGTGCTCCTGTATTGGGTGTGTATATATTTAGAATCGTTAGTTCTTCTTGTTGCATTGATCATTTTACCATTATGTAATGTTCTTCTTTGTCTCTTTTGATCTTTGTTGATTTAAAGTCTATTTTATCAGAGACGAGAATTGCAACTCCTGCTTTTTTTGCTCTCCATTTGTTTCATAAATCTTCCTCCATCCCTTTATTTTGAGCCTTTGTGTATCCTTGCATGTGAGATGGGTTTCCTGGATACAGCACACTGATGGGTTTTGGCTTTTGACAAATGTTCATGGTCACAATGATGGAATAGAACATTCTTATTCCCCCCAAAATCTCCTGAATGTTCATCTATTGTTAAGCCCCTCCCCCAACCCCTGGGCAACCACTGATCTGCTTGTCCATATAATTGTTTTAAATTTTTCATTATGTATAATTAATCATACAGTATGTAGCCTTGGCATCTGAATTTCTTCATTTAGCTTAATGGTTTTGAGATTCATCAGTGTTGATGCCTGTATCAGCAGCATGTCACTTTTTATTGCTAAGTAGTATTTTCTTGTGTAAATATACCACCATTTGTTTATTTGTTTCCAGGTTTTTTTTTTTTTTTTTACAATTACAAATGAAGATACTATGAATATTCAAATACAAGTTAAAGGAGAGACAAAATCCTACCCTCATCCTTTCAGGGTCCCAGCTGGGTTGGAGAATTAAATTGATGTAAGATAAATTAACTGGAGAAAACCACACAAATGTATTTAATACAAGTATTATGCAGCATGGGAGCCCTCATAAAGAAATGAAGAACCAAAGAAGCAGTTAGAATCAGTTACATAAATATGAGTTGGACAAAGAATAGTAAGTTTGAAGAAGCAACTAAATCATGTAGGGAGACTTGAAAGAGTTATTTTAACAAGGTCTGTGCAGAATTCTCTTGGTCTCAATTTCTCATCCTTGAGGATAAAGTTGTTGCATCTTTCACAAGGGAATTTCACCTTTTGCTTTTAAGAAACAGCACAAAGGTCAGAGTAATCTTTTAGCACCTGCTGTTTTCCAAGTGCCTTTAACTTAAATAGTCAATATGCTAGAGGGTTATATTTTTAACTCCTTCAAAGTCTTTGTGTGGACATAAGTTTTCATTTCTCTTGGGAAACTATCTATGAATAAGATTGACAGTATGGTAGGTATTATAACTTTATAAGAAAGTGTATTTCAAATTATTGCACCACTTTGCATTTTTAGCAGCCATCTATGACAGTGGAAATTGCTTCTCACCCTTAACCAACACTTGGTATCAGATGCACCCCAATTTTAAAATGATACTTTCAATTTGTTTTTCCCTAAAGACAAATAATTTTGAGAGCTTTTTCATGTATTTATCTGCCATATTTGTATTTTCTTTGGTGAAATGTCGGCTCAAATTTTATAATCACAACGTTTAAAATCAAATTGTTTTTCTTATTATTATTGAGCTGTGGGAGTTCTTTATATATTCTGAATATTAACTGTTCGTCAGATATCTGTTTTGCAAATATTTCTCCCAGTCTCTTTATTTCTTTAACACTGTCTTATGAAAGGCAAAAGTTTTTCATTTTTATAAGTTTCAGTCATTATTTTTTTCTTTTTATGTTAATTTTGTGTGTTCTAAGAAATATTCACCTAACTCAAAGTCACAGATATTTTTTCCAGCATATTTAACTAGGAGCTTTACAATTTTAGCTGTTCTTATATTGATATGTATAATTCATTCCAAACTCATTGTTTATATAGTATTAGATAAGGGTTAAGTTTCATTGTTTTCAATCTGGATGTCCAATTGTTCAAGCACCATTTGTTGAAAAGACTATTATTTCCCTTTTGAATTACTTTGGCAGCTTTGTTGAAATTCAATTGACCATATATTTGAGGATCTATTTTTCTACTTTTGATTATTTTCCACTGATCTATTATGTCTGTGTTTACACCAATAGCATGATGACTTGATTACCGTAGCTTTACAGGAAGCTTCAACTGAGGTATTGCAGTTCCTCAGAAAATGTTCTCTAAGTATTTTGTATTTCCAAAAATTTTAGAATCGGTTTGCCGACTTAAAAAATTCTACTTTTGATTGGGATTTTATTAAATCTATAGTTGAATTTAAGAATACTAAGCAATACTTTTCCAATCCTTAACGTGTTTTATCTCTCCATTTATTTGGGTTTTTTTAAACTTAATTCAGCAGTGTTCTGTAGGTTTTAGCATACAGATCTCGCAAATATTCTATTAAATTTGTCCCTGCATATTTTATATTATTTTATGTTCTGGTAAATGGTATTGTTTATTTAAATTTCAATTTTTTAACTGTCCAAATGTATGGAAAATTCTTTGATTTTTGTATACTGATTTGGTATCCTATGGTCTGGCTAAAAACTCAGTTAAAGAATTTTTTAAATTCTAAAACTTATATTATTCTTAGACTTTTCTACATAGACAATCAAATTTCTATTAATAATGATAGTTTTACTTCTTTTGTTTTAATGTGGGTGCCTTTTTGCTCTCTGGTATATTAAATATAAATGGTGAGCATAGGCAGTTGTGCCTTGTTTCTATTCTTTTGGGGAAAACATTCAGTCTCTCACTATAAATTATGAGATTTGCTTGAAGTTTTTGCTTGATTTCCTTTAGCAGGGTGAGAAAATTTTCTATTCCTAGTTTGTATAGAGTTCCTAGTTTAAATAGAGTTTAATAGGTGTTGAATTTAATAAACGTATTTCTGCATTTATTAAAACATATTTTCCTTTTTAGTCTGCTATTACAGTGAATTGCATTGATTGATTTGGGAAAGTTAAACTCAATTTGCTTTACTGGGATGAACTTCTTTTGGTTATGATACATTAAGACATTTGTATGTGTGTTGTTGGATTTTATTTGCAAAAACGAATTTCTTCAAAGATTTTTGCATCTATGTCCTTCAGGGATGTTGCTCTATAGTGTCCTTTAGATGCAGGATAGGCAAGCCCCAAGATTGAGGCTTAGCCCAGGACGTTTCTTGGCTTTACCCAGGAAAGAATTCAAGAACAGGCTGCTGGTTTTCATCAGCAACTTTTATTGATGTGGCGCCGCACAGCAGCAGCAGAAGACTGCTTCTTGCAGAGCAGGGCTTGCTCTATAGGCTGAGTGCCCAGAGCAGCAGCTCAGAGGCAGGGCTGCACTCATATTTATATCCACTTTTAATTATATGCAAATTAAGGGGCAGTTTATGCAGAAATTTCTAGAGTGAGGGTGGTTAGCTTCAGGGTTGCTGGGTCATTGCCATCAAAAGGAGCAGTAACTCCTGAGTGTTGACATGGCAATGGTAAACTGACATGGCACACTGGCGGGCATGTCTTATGGGGAAGTGCTTCCACCCCAGACCTGTCCACGTCCCACATCCAGAGCTAGTCCGGCCTCCTTCCTCACTTTTTCTTTTTTTAAGGCAGGGTCTCCCTCTGTTGCACAGGCTGGAGTACAGTGGCATGATCTCTTCTCACCACAGCTTCAACCTCTTGATCCTCCCACCTCAGGCTCCTGAGTAGCTGGCAGATGAGCACCACCATGCCCAGCTAATTTTTGTATTTTTTGTAGAGATGGGGTCTCACTATGTTGCCCAGGGTGGTCTAGAATTCCTGGGCTCAAGCAATCCTCCTACCTTGGCCTCCCACAGTGCTAGGACTACAAGCATGGGCCACCACACCTACCCTGTTCTTTAAGGGTTCTATCTTTTTCTGATTATAGTATCACGATGGTGCAAGTCTCATAAAATGGGTTGAGAAATAGTTCTTCTCATATATCCTGAAATAATATCTTTAGAATTGGTTAGACGTCTTCTTTAAATATATGGTAGAATTCACCTGTGAAATATTTTTGCTGGGAGTTTGTGCCTGGCTGGGGGGCTTTAAATACAACTTTAATTTATATAATAGACAAAAGGATTTTCAGGCTATCTTCTTGGGTTAGTTTCATACTTTGTGTCTTTCAATGATTTTGCCCATTTCACCTAAGTTGCTGATTTATTTGGCATAATGTTATTCATAATACTTCATTATGTTCTTTTCTTATTTTTAACGGTAGAGCTGTCACCTCTTTCATTCCTTTAGTGGTAATTTGTGTCTTCTCTCGTTTTTATATTGATCATCATGTCTAGAGAGTCATTAGTTTTATTAATCTTTCCCAGCAATCAGATTTTGACTGGTCATTTTTTTTTTCAATTAGTTTTCTATTTTCTACATCATTAAATTCTGTTCTTCTATTTTGTTGTTTTCTTCTTTTGATTGCTCTGGGTTTACTTTGCTCTTTCTCTTCTTTAAGTTTCTTTTATGGCCGATTAGCTCATTGATTTGAGGCACTCCTTTTTCTACTATATGAATTTAATGCTAAACATTTTCCTCTAAAAAACTGCTTTAGCTGTATGTGTACCATAGATTTCAATACATTGTGATTTTATTTTCATTCAGATTATGATATTTTCTAGTTTTCATTGCAATTTCTTCTTTGACCCATAGTTAGTTACAGTTATGTTGTTTAATTTCTCAGTATTTGAAATTTTTCTGGATATTTTATTTTATTTCTAAATTTTTTTTGCTATGTTAAACAACATAATTTTTTCCCATTTATTTATTTTATTGCATTTTAGGTTTTGGGGTACATGTGAAGAACATGCAAAATTGTTGCATAGGAACACACGAAACAACATAATTTATATCAAATTTGTATTTAAATCTTTTTAAATTTATTGAGACTCTTTTATTTGAATGATAGACACCTTTACCTTCTTATTAGTTATCAAAAGTTTTTATCACAGAGATGTATTGAATTTTATCTATTGTTTTATGCATCAATTTGTTGATGCTCTGGTGTATTTTAATAAACTTTGTGGTTTTTAAACAAATTATGCATTTCTGAGATCAGTCTAGCATGTAATATTTTAATTCATTATTTAATTTGGTTTCCTAATATTTTATTTATTTTTGCCTCTGTCTCAGTAAGAAAAATCTGTAATTTTTCTCCTCTTGATCTGTCCTTCACTAATTTTGAAATCAAGCTAAAATTAGCATCATATAAAGGTTGAGTAGGTTTCTTCCTCTTTCTCTATTCAGAAACAAATTGTTAAAAAAAAATTGTTAAAAAAAAGCAAAACAAAAAAAGGAATGGCGTATTTGTTCCCTCATAGTCTAGTAAATTTTATTTATAAGACAACCAAGGTTTGGTCTCTTTCTAAAATAGATATAATTGATGTAATTTGTATATCAGTGAGTTTACTTTTTAATGGTAATTGATGTAACCAGATATTTTCTTTCTTTTCACCTGACTGCAGTAATTCATAATTTTAAAAATTATCTATTTCATCTATATTGTTATATTTACTGCAATTAAGTTGTTCATAAAAATATTTTCATATCTGTCACAAATATTTTTTTCTAATATTTTTATTTTTGCCCTTTTTCTTTTCTCAATTAATTTTACCAGAGGATTTTCTGTTTCAGTAGTCTTTTAAATAGCTAGCTTTGATTTCTTTAATCCTATTTTTTTGTAATATTTGCTCTTATCTTTATTACATCTTTGCTTTGACTTTCTTTGGGCTTACTCTATTGTCTTTATTGATTAACTGAGTTAAGTGCCTGTGTAATTTTTAAACTTTAATATTTCTTAATGTGTGCCTTGAAACTTATGAATTCCCATCTAAATAACACTTTAATTTTACTGGATTTTTATAGGTAATAATTTTCTTATTTAGGTTTAAAAATTTTATTATTTATATTATGCCTTCTTCTGTCTTCCATGAATTAATAAACATAGCATTTTTCTGTTTTAGTGTCTAAGCAGATGATCAGATTGGAAGAGATTATTTAATTAATCTCCCATTTTCTTGCAATAGATTTAGAGGTTGTCATCTATTGGATATACAAATCAAATAGTATCAAAAATATTGACTGAAGCTTTCATTCAGTTATATGATCAGTGTTTGCACACAGTACATAGATATTCTTAAAAATGAATATTCTCTATGTTTTTCAGAATTTTATATGAAGTGTAAGATTTTCAGCAGGTTGTTTACATTTTCTGTATCTTTACTAACAGTTTCAAAAGAGGCTTATTAAAATAATCTTACTCTGATTGTGAATTTTCTAATTTCTCTTTATAACTCTGCCAACTTTTGCTTTATATATTTTGTAGTTGTGTTGTTAGTTGCATTCAGGTTCATGATTATTGCATATTCAGATAAAATATTCTTTTTATTATAGGTAATGACTAACCAAATCACTAACAATAATTTTTTTATTTGGAATTTTTTATATTAATTTGAATACCTATTTTTAAATGTATTCATTTTAATTGACAATAATTGTATATATTTATGGAATACAACATGACTTTTTTATGTAGAAAGATTTGGTTAAAGTAATTTACATATCTAGCATCTCACCAGCTTTTTTTAGGGATAAGATGAAAAATCTACTATTTTAGTAATTTTGAAAGAGTACTTTATTATTAACTGTGTTTATTATGATGTACATTACTTATTCTTTTAGTCTAACTGAGACTTCATACCTTTTGATCAACATTTTATTTTTCTTTTTTCTTCATCCTTACCCCAGACTCTGGAAACTACCTTTCTACACTCTATTTCTTAAAGATTGACTTTTTTAGATTTCACATATAGGTGAGATAATACATTATTTGTCTTTTTTTGTCAGGTTTATTTCACTAAGCATTGCATCTTCCAGTTCCATCCATGTTGTCACAAATGACAAGATTTCCCCCTTTTTCAAGGTTGTATTGTATACCATTGTGTATATATACCACATTTTCTTTATCCATTCATGCATTGATGGACACTAACCAAAACCATCTACAGATTCAAGGCAATTCCTATATAAATTTCAATGTTAGTTTTCAGAGAAATAAAAACCAGTCCTAAAATTTGCATTGTAGGACTCCAAGTAGCCAAAGCAATCTTAAGGAAAAGAACAAAGCCAGAAGCATCACACACACTCTGATTTCAAAATATGTGATAGAGCTATTTTAATTAAAAAACTCTGATACTGGCATAAAACAAAATATATTGACCAATGAACAGGATAGAAAAACCTTGAAATAAACCCAAGTATTTATGATCAATTGATTTTTGATAAAGTTTCCAAGAATACACACCGAGGAAAAGAGAATCTGTAATACATGATATTGAGAAAACTGAATATCCACAGGCAAAATAATAAAATTGGACCCTAATCTTGCACTATCTACAGAAATAAACTCAAAATCAATAAAATACTTAAATGTAAGACCTAAAACTGTAAAACTACTTTAAAAAACAAACAAACAAACAAAAAACAGCCTTCTAACATTGGTTGGAGCAACGATTTCTTGAAGAGGACTTCCAAAGCCCAGGAAACAAAAGCAAAAATGGACAAATGGGATTGTATCAAACTAAAAAGCTTCTGAACAGCAAAGGAAACAATTGAGTGGAGAGACAACCTACGGGCAGAAGAAGACATTTGTAAACCATACAAATGTATAATATCGAATATCTAATAACGTCTAATAGCTAATATCTAAAATATATAAGAAGCTCAACTCAATAGCAAGAAATCAAATAACCCAATTTTTAAAATGGGCACAAGTTCTGCATAGACGCTTCTCAAGAAAAGAGACACAAATGGGCAACAGATACATTAAAAAATGCTCAACACCACTAATTATCAGATAAATGCAAATTTAAAAGACAATGAGACATTATCTCACACCTGTTGGAATGGCTGTTATCAAAAAGATAAATGATGGACTGGGCACAGTGACTCATGGCTGTAATCCCAGCATATGGGAGGCCGAGGCAGGTAGACCACTTGAGTTCAAGAGTTTGAGACCAGTCAGCCTGGGTGACATAGCAAAAACCTGACTTTACCAAAAAAATACAAAAATTAGCCAGGCATGGTGGTGAGCACCTGTGGTCTCAGCTACTTGGGAGGCTGAGGTGGGCGGATCACTTGAGCCCAGGAGATAGAGGTTGTAGTGAGCAGTGATTGTGCCACTGCAGTCCAGACTGGGTGATGGAGCAAGATCCTGTCTCCAAAAAAATGAAATAAAAATAAAAAAGACAAAGGATAACAAGTGTTGGTGAGGATTTGGAGGAAAGGAAACCCTGGTGTATTGGGAGTGAGAATTTAAACTAGTACGGCCATTTCAGAAATTAGTATGGAGGTTCCTCAAAAAAACTAAAGAAAGAATTGCCATATGATCCAGGAATCCCACTTTTGGATATATATCCAAGGGAATTGAAATCAGCATGTCAAAGCAAAATCTATACTCCCATGCTCATTTCATCACTATTCAGAATAGCCAAGTCAGGGAAGCAACCTAAATGGAATACTTATTTTTGTAAGTACTTATATTTTATTCTACATATAAAATACATATCTTATAACTAAGTGGAATACGTATTTGTTATTAGCATTCGTCTGATATATCTTTTGCCATTCTTTCACTTTCAGACATTCTACCTTATCTTATTATTAGATGTGTCTCTTACACAGAGCACATAGTCAGATTTCGTTTTGGGGAGACAGTCATTTTTTCACGTTTGCCATTTCCCAAGTAATAAGCTAAATATAGTTCTTGGTATACAAGAACCTCAAAGTCATGAACATCCAAGATATATCAACACCTAAATCACACATGTAAGTAGACAGAGATTGGACTCTAGAACTCAGATCTCCCATATGTCATTCAGAGGACTTTTCCTTTATGCTATTTTTCTGTGTATGTAGAGAAAAAAAACAACAACAACAACTTCAATGTGGAGAAAATACACTAAAGATAGAGAGGCTGTCCAATAAAGTAGAAAGAGCTACTTTGGGAAACCAAAAGCGTAAGCCTAGACTTTGTCAGTTACTCCATGTGAACTTGGTCAAGTCTTCACCCTGTCTGATCCTTAAGTTTTCATCTTGCTGGACAAACTAAAGCATACATGTCCCCTTCATGTGGTTATCTTTACATTCACCTTAAAGGTGGAGAAATTCATATTCAGTGAAGGAAATTGACTCATCCAGGTGGAAGGTCTAGAATGTATTCCAGACAATACTTTTTTTGTGTCAGGTAGTCTCTATTAAAAGTATCCTTTTTTTTTTTTTTTTTTTTTTTTTTTTTTTTTTTTTTTTTTTTTTTTTTTTTTTTAGACGTAGACTCACTCTGTTGCCCAGGCTGGAGTGCAGTGGCACAGTCTCAGCTCACTGCCACCTCTTCCTCAAATGTTCAAACGATGCTCCTGCCTCAGCCTCCTGAGTTTCTGGGATTACAGGTTCCTGCCACCATGTCCGGCTAAATTTTTCTGTACCTTTAGTAGAGATGGGGGTTTCACCATCTTGACCAGGCTGGTCTTGAACTCTTGAAAAAAGCATCTTTTATGGCTTTAATTGTGTTCTCTCCTCTCCCACTCCTACCTCCCCAAAAAAAGAAATTAGTATGTTGAGGTCCTAATCCCAGTCTTTTTAGAATGTGACCTTATTTGGAGATATAGATGCAATTAGGTAAGATGAAGTCATTAGGGTGGGTCTTAATCCATTTTGACTGGTGTCATCATAACAAGGGGGAATTTGGACAGAGACCCACAGAGAATGCCACACGAAGATGAAGGCAGAGATGGGGTGATGCTTCTGCAAGCCAAGGAATGGCAAAGGTTATCAGAAACCTTCAGACAATAGAGGAGAGGGCCTGGATCACAGTCTTTGCTCTGCCAGCCTCAGAAGAAACATGTTGATCCCTTAATTCAGATTTCAGGCCTCCAGAATTATGACAGAATGTATTTCTGTTGTTTGGGCCACTTTGGTACTTTGTTACTGCAGCCTGAAAAACGAATACAGCAGCATTCTATTACAACTAGACACCTTCTGGCAGAGTACCCATGCATGTCCTCTGTACATACATACATATGCACTCTCTTACATGTGTACCCTGGAGAAGTGCTGCCTTGTATATGACATTTTTAAAATCTCATTGTCTCCTTGGAAGATCCTTTGTAGGTAGTAGTGAGTAAAGGATAAGGGCCCTGGCTTGGGTCAGGAAACTTGAGTTTGGATATTAATTTAGACAAAAACTCTTTCCTGCTTGATCTCCTCATATGCACGCTGAGAGGGTTACAACTCTAATCAGGTCTTAGTTGACTGAAGTTTACATTTTTAAAATATTTTGCCAACCAATCTGTTCTTAGGCTGACATAATTAATTTGATTGCCCAATGTTTATTAATCAAAGACATATAAAACAAGATATGCACAAAAATCACTTCCCCCAGATTCCTATGATGTCACCAGCAGCCAATCAAAGCTGAAAAGGACATTCTTGTGGATTAGTTCTAAAGCTTTTGCACAGCTGGACCAGATGATCGAGGGGTCCAACAGGGTGGACTCATGTGGCTAGGGGCCAACATCTGCCCGGAAACACCCCCTGTGGCCTCCTGAGTGGAGCCTGGTGGTAGAGAGACTTTGTCATCTAGCCCAAGTGTCAAGCATTCCCCGGAAAGTGATGAGTGAGAATGGGATTCTCTGTCCTCCTCGCTGCTCCAGCCTGGATGTGCATTCCCACGGAGGGCCTTGTAAAGGGGGAACTGACAGGATCAGGGCAGATACAGGAAGACCAGCAATTGGGTGGGCCACATGTTTGCATGAAATGCAAGGCCCCACCACAGCTACTGGGGAGGAGAAGAAAGGCAGGGTGGGGCAGGATCAGGGACTGAGTTGGTGAAGACCTTCTGCATACAGCCCACTGGCCTTTCCATCATCTTTGCACAAGCAATGGACTGATTGCACCTCAGCAATCAGTCACTAGCATTTTGTCCTTGAGTAAGTCACCTAAATTATCTGGACATCAGTATTTTTCTGGGTCAAATGGGGATGATAACTTCCCATCTTCCTCTCTGCATGATTAGGGTGACTATGAGAGTCGAGTTAGATAATAGGCATGAGAAGTGTATTTAGTGTTCTCTAAGTCAGCAACCATGCTCTGAGCATTCCTCCTTGTTGTTCATTTATTCAATCAGTAAAGGCATACTGAGGGCCTAAGATGTGCCAAGAAGCAAATCAGGTGCCAGAAACATTGAGAGGAATGAATTGGCTGTCTAATGGGGAACAGAAACAATTGCACCGCTCTGCAGTATGTGTTTGGAGCTCTCACCAGCACAGCCTGTAGCAAGAGGGAAGCCTGAGCTCAGCCCCTCAGAGAAGAGAGGTTCCAGGGCAGCAGCTCGCAGCCTTGCTCTGAGCAGGAAGGGATACCCTTCCAGGGTGGCCAGGTCTCCTTACTCAAGTCTCAGCCCAGGGACAGAAAGCCAGGGCCATGCCTCACTTGCTGTCCCAACTAGATAGAGAAAGCCGGGATCCTTCATTCATGCTCTGTAAAAAACACAATAAACCTACTCCCCTGCAAAAGAAACCCTAAAACTAAACTTCCATCACCATTTCTGTTAATTTTCCCTGGAGCTGTTTGCCATTCAACCTTTGGGATGTTTATAGAAGGATGGAGAGAGGAAAAAATGAGCAGCATTTTCTCAACTAGATGTTTATGAATTCACTTCCCCTTCCCCCTCAATTCTAGAGTCACAAGATTCCCAGGCCCCAAAATGACCCTCACTCTCTCCACTGTTTCCTTTGCCCTATACCTATACATAAAAAGAGACTGGGAAGTGCACAGACTGATTCCCTCCTGGATCAAGATAGATAACTAGATGTTTTTAATCCACTGTGAACTGGATTTTCAGCCGCTCAAAGGCAAGGTGGTGAGTCCTGCTAGTTGAACCCCTGCGAATGAATCTCCCACAAAAGACAGGGTTGACCATCTCTCCATGATCTTCTTGGGGCCCTCAGATAATTTAGAAATGTAATAGTCCCAAAGACAAAGAAAGAATATGGGAATCACTTTTGGATATCACCCTTCAGAGTTTCTGAACCTTCATCAACTGGCACGTAAGTCCGTGGTTTGCCATTTTCTTTTATCCTGTGGTCATCACATTCCCACATCAGCAATGCAGGCAGGGACCTGGCATCAGCCCCATGTGACAGATGAGCAAAGTGAGGCTGGGAGTGTGCAAGAGAAAACTGGAAAGCATAGCTGCAGTCTAAGCAGACCAAGCTCTGTGCGGGCTGGTCTGGCACTGACCTGACAGCAGAGCTTTGCCTGGGATGCTCAGGTGCTGTTCAAAATGCAGGGAACTGCTTTCCCTCCCAGGGGGCGGGGTGGCTTGGCTGGGAGGCGGCCAGTCGGTCTGTTGGCTGCAGAGATAATGATGTTTAGAGCTGGTTATCAACCACCTTTGAATGGCAGGCTCTGAATTCCTAATTAGCTAACATCCGTGGTCTGGTAGCTCTTGTAGGAGCCCAATTGTATCAGATCACAGGCATTCTACATGGGTCTATCTCTCCCCAAAACCTGTGCTCGGTGCCTGATAAATAGAAGTTCCCGATGACAATAATTAATGAATGGAAGAAGAAGAAAGGGCAGGCTTTGTGAACTGTCCCAAATCCCCAGAGCTCCCAAGAATGAAAGTCAGGTTTTCTGCCAAAGGGGGCCTGTGTGGACAATGCACTTTGAGGAAAGGGCCAGGGTTCTCAGCTGTTCTGAATTTACCCAGGAACGCGGGGCCTGCAGTCCTGAGCCACCTGGCACCCAGCTGTTCATAGCATCATGGTCCTAGAATCCTGCCCTGGAGGGGAGTGGGGAGACCAGCAGACATAACCCTTCATTGTCCACACCCTAATGGGTCCATTCAGCTCTTTAGGGAAAGGTGCACCATGGGGACCCAGGTCATCCTGGATGGACCTGTCTCAATCCAGTTCCCCTCCTCCTGTGCTCCAATTGCAGCTGAGTCTGCTGGTACCATCTCTGTGTACGGGTCGCTTTCCTTAAATATGCAGTCCCTCCTGCCTGAGCACCCTTCCTTTCTTTTCCTCCTGGAGGATCCCAAGTCATCTGTCAAGTTTAATCCAACCTCACTTGCTCAGGGAAGCCTTCCTAGACTTGCTTTCATTCAGTGGTGAGTTCATCCCCGTCCTCTGTGCAGCCTGCCCAGGTTCACTACCTTCATTGCAACACGTTTTGCGCTGCATTGCAGGTTTCCACATCTGCATCAGAGCTGTGCGCTAGACCATGAGCTTCTCAAAGGCATGACCAGAGCCATATCTGTCTTTAACACCCCAGAGCCCAGGACAAAGCCAATCAGAAAATGCCCAGATAATGCCTAGTGAAGAACAAATTAATAAATGGTTCCTTTCATAAAATAATATTCTTCGACTCTGTAAGAACGGGGATACTAGTTTGGTGATAAATAAATTACTTAATTGGACTTGGTTCCTGTTGAAAGGGGAAGAACTGAATTCAGGCAGGAAGTGAAGATGTGTGCTGAAGACACTCCTGATGTACTGAAGGCCGACTGAGGAACAGCAAGGATGGCTCCGGGCTCAGCCGGCCTGGGGTGAGCAGTGGCACACCCTTGCCGGTGGATATACCTCTCTGAGCACTCAGAAAGTCTGGCCAGTGTGGTGACCAGCTGGCTCCTGTCTCTGTCCCAGGCCAAGCGCCAGGAACTCAGGCCTGAGAATGAGGCTGTTATTTAGTACTCAAACGGCAACTCAACAACCATGGGCTGTCTATCATCCATAACAATTTGCTGCTATGTCTATTTCCAACAAAGCACAAAAAGAGGTGTGTCTGGCGGAGAGGACCGAGTCTTGGTTGTATTGGAGTGTCATCCCTCCAATCAAATGGTCATTGCATTTGCTTAGATCCAGAGACATGGGAGCTCAAACACGGGACATCTTCTAAGTGGTGGCATTTCACAATCACGTGATGAGGGGTGTTACTCAGACCATCTGAGCCTCAGTTTTCTTACCTACGGAACATGATGGCAGGTTCTAGTCTGCAGGAGACAGGCGGCTCATGCAGGTGAAGAGCTGTGCTGACATCATCTAGGAATTCAGTAAATACCCACTGCTTTCCTGCAAGGCTGGACTAGGGGAGGCTCGGGAAGAAAGGAAGCTCTTTCTCTCTGATGCCTGTCTTCTTAAATGTCCTGCCCTGGGCATGCTGCTGGGCCAGAGCACCTGCTGCCGTGGCTCTTGGCACAGGGTCTCTTTACTGAATACTCCGTGGAAGACAACAGAACACAAATCTCCATCAGCCTAGAGCCTTTCTTTTAATTTTTCTTTATTATACTTTAAGTTCTGGGGTACATGTGCAGATCACGCAGGATTGTTACATAGGTATACATATGCCATGGCAGCTTGTTGCATCCATCCCCCTGTCATCTACATTAGGTATTTCTCCTAATGTTATCCCTCTCCAATACTCCCACCCCTGCTATCCCTCCCCTAACACCCCAACCCCCCAGCCTAGGGTTTTTCTTAAAGACCAACTAATAAAACACTTGAATTCAATAAGTCTTCCTCATAGGAAAATCTCAGACACCTCCACCCACCTAAAACTCAAATGAAGCAAGTTCTTCAACTTCCTGTTTCCATATAGATATTTCTAGAATAGAGTTTAATGAAAGTCATAATATCTCACACATATTTTCAAGCAAAAGAAACTTTAGATCACAAATACACCTGGAGGGTCAATAAGAACGATCACTTATGCAGATGGAAATTTCTCCACGTAAAACGGAACAGCAAACCCCATCTTGCCACAGCGCTTCTCTTCCCAAAACCACAAGTGCACTCTCCTGGTGCTCCCTCCCCACAAATGGGACACACAAACTAAGATGCCCCAGGAGGAACATCAAGGTGTGAACCCTAAAGTTACAGGAGACACAGAATTGTGCGGCAGCGGCGGATGTGAGAGCACTTATCCCTCTGAAAATTATTTAAATTTTCTCTTTTTATTTTTTTATTTTATTAATAATTTTTATCTGTTGCCCAGGCTGGAGTGCAGTGGTGTGATCTCCGCTCACCGTAGCCTCGACTTCCTGGGCTCAACTGATCCTCCTGCCTCAGCCTCCTGAGCAGCTGAGACCACAGGTCCATGCCACCATGCCTGGCTAATTTTTGTAGTTTTTATAGACATGGGGTTTTGCCATGTTGCCCAGGCTGGTCTCCAACTCCTGGGCTCAAATGATCCGCCTGCCTGCACTTCCCAAAGTGTTGGGATTACAGGAGTGAGCCACCATCCCTGGCCTCTATTTTTCCCCCCAATTTAAAGGACTGTGACACTCCCGAACACACACACACACTCTCTCTCTCTCTCTCTCTCTCTCTCTCTCACACACACACACACACACACACACACACACACACACACACATTGATGGCCTAAATTCTTGCCATCACCCACATGCATCACGTATTCCTTTATAGCAATGCACAAAAGTGGTCTAATATATGCAGCAAAGGGTGTTATAAGAAAATTCCTTCCCTTCAGAGGGGATAGTCATCCCTGTGTGTGCTGCCTAGACCTGGATATTCAACACGCAGCGCATATGCTCCCTGAGTCTGTCACATACCATGGCAGAGGCCACTTAAACTCATGCCATATAGTGTGAGTTTAGATGTCTACAGAGTTCAATGCAGACATGCTGAGATCTCCTGAGAGTAATTTTCCTGAATGCAGGATGCATGGTTCCTGGGCTTACTCAATTAGAAGAAAAAGAAACAGCTTATATGTTCAGATAATGCAGGTTATCTCTCCTGCGGCTTCTGCGAATACAAGTTTTGGTGAAGACAGACTCATACTCTGGAACAGGGGCCTGGTCCACTTGCCTTAGGATGCTGGCAAAGCTCATGCTTCTTGCTCTATCAGGTCCCGTTTCAGAAATTACCTCTGCAAGTCTAACACATTTAATTGAGAGAGTGGAGAGGGGAGCATTCAAAAAGATTACAGAGAAGGTGAGGCATTTGTCTAATCGGTTCCACTTCCAGGGGCCCTCCGTTGTTCTTGGAGGAGAGCCAGGCCTGTAGCTGGGGTATTTTGCATCTGTTTATCCTTTTAGTCAAATGCCTTTTGTCTAAGCCGTTGACTTTGGAGCAAAAATGTACTGACCTCCACAGACCGTTCTCAAACTTGGGATAAAAGAAACTCATTTTTTTCTCAAAGAATGAACTTAGAAAATCCACCTCCTCCCTCATCCCTTTTGCCAGAGACGCCCACTGGAGGCTGTTGCTAAAAAGAGTTGCCCGATTCAACAGAGGTGCCTAGCTCAAGCCACACACAAGCTCAGACTGCCTTTTGGAGGGAGTGTTATCAATAGTTTATTCAACAGCTGCTAACCTCATTACATCATGGGACTTGAACTTGCCAATGTGACAGGCAAGCTGTGAGTCTAAACCCCAGTGCCTTCTACGTAGTGTCACTATAGCTACTGTTTATTGGATACCCACTACATGTTACTTGCTGTCTGTGAATTTTGTACAAGCCCAGAAATAATTCTGCAAGGATTTTTATCCTTATGAGTAAACTAAGGCTCAAAGGAGCTGTGTAACTGGCCCAGGATCACAGCCAGCACGTGCCTAAGCCAAGGCCTGAACCCAGGACACCTGTGTACCTCTGCTTTCATCTGCCTGTCACATGAAGCATGTGCTGGGCACCTCCTCTTTCCCAGGCTCTGTGCCACCTGCCAGAGCGTCCAAGATCAACCAGACAGGCCAGACCTCTCGGAAAGTTCAGGCTTCATTTGAGTGCTCACAGAAGCAGGACTTGAGACAGTGATTGGTGAGCAAGTTGCTTATTTGGAAGGCAATTCCAGAAAGCACTAGTGAGGGAGTTGGAGCAGGAGACAGAGAGATGGGAAATTTGTAACAAAGGGTTACACCACCAAGCAAGATACTTCAGAGAGCAATAGCCTCAGTCTTAGGAACCCTGGGAGGTGATACTCTGCACCCCCAAGTCAGGTACTAGGGAGCTAGGGTGTTTGGCCACCAATATGCCATCCATCAGTATTGATGGTTTTTCCAAGGGCATTGAGCGTAAAGCATTTTTGTCTCCCCATGTACGTGGGCAGTGTTCTTCCTTCCTAGAAAAAGAGTCCTCAGATAGACATTAACTGCAAACAGGCAAAGAGCTGGCATTTTTTGAGCATCTCCTACATGTCAGGCACAGGGCACCTATTTACCTACCTCATAGAGAGAAAAGCAGCATGTATTTACCATAATGAGTGCAGATATCTGGAGTCCACATTTATAAACTGTAGGATCTTGAACAAATGGCTATATCTAATGTCTGCCGCAAGAAGGGAATGGTGATAATGCCCACCACAAGGAATAAACCATGGATTGAACGAGATTGTGTGTGTAAAGCAGTCAGAGTAATATCTACAACTTAGTGAGTTCTCAAAAGTGGTTCACACATTTGTAAGCCATAATATCCTTAGCTCATTAAATCCTTACAGTGACCTGTGATGAAACAGAGTCCCATGGAGGCTAAACGATGTGCCTAATATCCTCAAGGCCTCAAAAAGAAGCGACCCAGGCTGGGTGTGGTGGCTCACGCCTGTAATCCCAGCACTTTGGGAGGCCAAGGTAGGCAGATCAGCTGAGGCCAGGAGTTCGAGACCAGCCTAATCAACATGGTGAAACCCCATCTACATTAAAAATACAAAAATTAGCCAGGCATGGTGGGCAGTGCCTGTAATCCCAGCTACTCAGGAGGCTGAGGCAGGAGAATCTCCTGAACTTGGGAGGCAGAGGTTGCAGTGGGCCAAGATTGTGCTATTTCGCTACAGGCTGGGCAATGGAATAAAACTCCTTCTCAAAAAAAAGAAAAAAAGGAAAAAGAAATGATCCAGGCCTGTGTGACAACAGCTCCTGGAGGCCACACAGAGCTCCTCAGGATGCATGGCACCATGAAACTCGGCACGTGAGTCCCTTCCTGCCAACGTGTGCCTTCTCCCCACTCCAAGAAGTGCATGGCTCAGAGAGCGCTCCTTATCCGCCTGTCCAGTATCTGTATTGGAAGTGGTGAACTTCGTAGCTGAGTTCCCTTCCAGACTTATAATATATCCATTCCCCCAAGTGCTCAACATGAATACGTCAGAGAGTCAAAGACACTCTTTAATGTTCAATATTTCTGTGATTAACGTTTTACTGGACAGTGGGCAAGAGAAATGCTATCCAGGCACAAAAGAAATAATTCAAATAGGGACATTGTATGTTGCATAAAACCTCCATTCAAAGATTTTGTAAAAGTATTTTAAAAGTGACTTTGGAAGGAAGCTTCAATCTGAGGAGAGGGATCAAATGTAAAATTGATGGCTTCAGGGTGGAATTTTTCCCTTCAGTAACTCAGCCATCCTGATAGAGATAATGATGTCCACCTGTCAAGGCGAGGAGGCAGGCATGCTGCAGAGAAAGATAGCGAGGACCTTCACAGAGCCTGCTCAACTCCGGAAGCTTTGTTAAGGGGCTGGGAGGGAAAGAGCAATTGCCCTCCCTCTTGTCCTCCCCCCGGCCTCTTTCCCCAAGCCTGAGAGAGGACTGCAAGGCCACTCGTCCCCAGGAAGCTGATGAAGATGAGTCCCTCATGGTTCTCTAACGCTTGTTAATCACACCGGCTAGCACTCCTCTTCCTACGTGCCCGCCACTGTGCAAAGCTCTCTACTTCAATTAACTCAAGCTTCCCAGTGACCCCACGATGTGGGTATCAGCATCCTCATTTTACAGATGAGGAAAGTGACACCTGAGGAGCTCAATCTTACTAATCCACAGTCACTCAATCATGACCTGGCACACTGAGACAGTCTGAGCCCTAAATCACCATGCCACCCTGCTCCACACTCTGCATCTCCTGTGACGCTCACCACAGTGCTGCGAGGAGATGAATTTCTGGCTCATTTCAGGCTCAGGTGATCAGGACCAGAGAGAATTAGTGACTTGTCCAAGGTCACACAGCCACAGTGTGTCGTACAGCTAGACCCTCAACCAGTGGCCTGACTGCAGACTGTGTCACCACTGGGGGACAGATGGGAGGATGGTTAGCTGATTTTTCTTCCTTAAGGGTTCACTCAGTTACTGAATAAGGTATTCCAGTAGTTTTTGCTATAATTCGTTTTTTATGTTTTATACAATAGTGGTAATAAGAGTAGTTTAAACAGACTTGAAAATTGTATTAATTCCATCCTTTTTCTTTAAAAAATGGAGCTAAGAAATTAAGTCACCTGGATAGAAATGGATATTATCATTATTACACACAGCAGGTATAAATAAATCTGTATGTGTTCCTAAACTTACCCATAGGTATTGCCACAGATACGTTTTATATCTATAAATATGTTACATATGTGCAGTTAATACATGTTCATGCATATCTCCGTGTACTGATTAAAATTATTAACCCTTGACAAATAATCTGACCCCTGGTGCTACACCTTCTGACCACAGAGTTGCTCACAAAAGAAGCAACTTGGTTATAAAGCAACACCTGAAGTTCAAAGTTTTGCCCCTGTGACTTGGAATTGAGAGCCCATCCTTGGAACCACTGTTCATCTTCTTTGTTTATGCATTTATGCTGTGGTCTGTCTTTCCCAATAAGCTGCCACACATACTTCTCATCAAACCTCAAGGTCAGCTGGAACTGCCTGCCTCTCTCCTAGAAAAGCCATCGGGATCCCCATAGTGAATGTTACACATTCCATCGAGCTTGAGTTTTCTGTTCAGAGACCCCAAATGCAGTGTGCAGAAATCTGGCCATTTTTGTTTGATGTGGTGACAGAGAAAGAAAATGTTAAATTTATTATATAGTTTTATTTATACCTCTATTATATTCTGCAAAGTATCAAAGGCGGTGTAAGCAAGAGGTAGATCTAGAAGGCTAATATATCTTCTTTGTTCCAGAGGGTTTCATATTTCGTTTCTTTTCAAACTGAACATGATCAGGTCATTATATGAATAATAAAATATGATGTATCATTTATTTGAAGAATAACTGATCTGTGATCATTTTGGTATTGATTACATTAATAGAATAAGCACTTACTTACCTTACTACAAATGCTGTATGTTAAAAATATGTCTTGAAATATAAGCCAGGGTCTAGCAAAAGGTTAGGTCTGGAGTAGTGAGAGTGAGCTCATTTGACCTCAGCTTTGCTTCCCAAACTAGAAGAGACTGCAAACAGGCTACTTGCTCAGGCTACCTGCTCTGTTCTCTTTCAAACAGCAAGTTGGACTGCCATTCTTACTAAATAATTGCCATTCCCTTTGAAATCCAAGCTGATATAATGATGGAACATTGCACCAAGTAATAAGTTCAATTATATTTTCCACTTGCAATTTCACATCTATATCTAAAAGACGCTCTGTCCTTTTATTTATTACAACTCATATTTCTAAATATGTTTGGAGCAATTTGAGGCAGATTCATTGCTGGTTTTCATTCTTGTTTTCCATGTATGAGAAGAATGACTAATTTTAGTGGTTGGCCTCCTCTCTCAAAGTCTTCAGTTGAATTAATGTTTGGCTTGTCTTAAAGCCACTGGTTTCATTCATTCCCTTTGAATCCACTGATTCAGAGAAATTGCACAATGTAAGTAATATGATCATTACATCACACCCTTTTGTTTTTTAGACAGTTTATCTGAAAACCAGAGATGGAAAGTGGATAAGCCAAGGTCACACAGCAAATTCATGGCAGAGCTAGAACTAAATGCATGGGATCAGAGACTCAGATGATCTATTTTGTATAGGGTGTCTCTGCAAGAGGGTGGTGTCAGATATATCTGTCTGTCTGTTCCCATTTTGGGCCATAGTCCATATTGTCTAGGGTGACTATCTACTCTTTCAGCCCCTAGAATTTTATCCATGATGAGTTTCTCCGGCTACTGCAAACACTGCTCCAGTGTTTCATTAGCATTTCATTTCCACAATGTTTATGTCTAGAAGAGCTACCAAACCTAGATGTTCTCTCAGAAGAGAGTTTATACTTTGTATCAGTGCATTTTACCAGGGACAAGATGAACCTGGATGTGGATGAACCTGGGTGTGGCTCATATAAGAGGGTTTTAAAATAATAACAAAATGAAAAGATTGAGCAGTTGCTTATTGAGCATTGTCTCCAAATATCTGAAGAGCAGGTTGTGGTGTACATGAGGAATCAAAATTGCCTCCACAGAGTCAAGCTAGAGTCATTCAAAGTATATGTAAAAGTCCAGTTATATACTAACTGAAGATGTTTCTGTCAATGACAGCGTATTAGTTCATTCTCACACTGCTGTGAAGAAATACCTCAGACTGGGTAATTTATAAAGAAAAGAGGTTTAATTGACTTACAGTTCTGCATGGTGTAACTCAAGAAACTTACAGTCATGGCAGAATACACGTCTTCATGGGGTGGCAGGAGACAGAATGAGTGCAAGCAGGGGAAATTTCAGATGCTTATAAAACCGTTGGATCTGGTGAGACTCACTCATTATCACGAGAGCAGCATGAGGGAAACTGTCACCATGATTTAGGTGGGGACACAGAGCCAAGCCATATCAGACAAGTAGGCCAAAAAATAGATGTATCATCTTGTGAAGGAGTTTCCCAAGTGCAAGACAGGTCATTCCATCACAGCACTCGGAGCAGATTTGGGTTCACGTCTTAGATCCAACTGAAAAACCATGAGACTTTTTAGGTGCATAAAATGGTGACCATACTGAAGATGATGGTGGCAAGAATGATGGTGAGGATGATGATGGTGGTGATGAGGATGGTGATGTTGGTGATGGTGATAACAGCTGTGACAATGGTGATCATAGTGACGATGATGATGATGATGATGAAGATGACAGTGAGAAAAATGGTGAGGAGGAATATAAGAGTGTGATAATAATGTAAACACAGGCCGTGTCTGTCAAAAATGCTGAATAAGAGATCCTTACACTGGATGGGAAGCAGAGGAGCCAGGCGACTTCACAGATTTTCCACTTCCCCTATGATTCTGTGACTCTTATGTAATTAAATAAAAACAACAAAGCTTTAACATGAGATCAATAACAGGTCAAATTCAGTAGGTATGAAATACACAACCTTGGTCAGATCGTGTATATTCTTAAGGTCTTTTATTCTTAACCTGGAATGTGGTGATAAAATATCTATCATGCAAAATGGTGGACAGAATTAATATGTTTTAATTTTGTTAAGTACCTTGTCACAACTCCAGGCATGTGAGAGTCACTCAATGAATGTTAATTTATCTTCTATGAGTGGTAACAGAAGTGGCAGATGTTAATCTAGACTACAGGCAGCCAGAAAGCCAGAATGACTGGACTGACATTTTTAGGGACTTTTTGAGAGCCGTGTTCAGTAGCTATGCCTTGTGCCTTTAGAAAACTGAATACTAGGGACTATCTCTATGTTGTTCTGGCAAGATGCCAGGTAAGATTATGTTCATCAGCCCTCTTATTAAATCTGTACTTCACTCGGCTATTAAGTCTTTCCAGATATTTTCCAAATTTTCCAAAGTTGAATTCCAATCAGGCTGCTCACTCATTCGTTCATTCAACACATCCTTATTCATCACTTACCATGAGCTAAGCTCTGTTCAGCATGCAATGGACAGGACCAAACCCTGACCTAGCTCTGGGGATGTGATGGAGGAGACAGGCATGTATGTTAAAATCTGAAGCTGAGATGTACACCGAATTCAAGGATGGTGTGATGCATAGCTTACTGAATTCTGTCTGGAGCCACAGGTGGGAGTGGGTGTGCTTCCAGGAAGAATGAGATATAGACTCAGGAGGACTGCTGAGTGCCACCAAATAAGAGTTGTGGATTCTTTGTAAAATCAATAAATCTTTAATGAAGACTTCTTATGAGGCAGGCTCTGTGTTAAGCGTCCTGGATGCAGTAGGAACAAGAGATGTACCATTTCAGCTCTCCGCTGTTTCTAAGAGAGGAAGTTGAAAAGTGAAATGTGGACAGGTATATAGGTGGGAGAGAGGATGGGTGGTTATACATGAAAGGAAGCTAATAAAATGAAGAAGTAATATAACATATGATGAAATGAAGATAATGAAGAAGGGCAAGGATGCAGAGAGGCAGAAGGGGAGGTGGCCTCACAGGGAATCATCAGGGAGGCCTCCCCTGCTTGCCCTGGAGAAACTGTGAGCCATGACCCAAACAAAGCCTCAGACAGTTTTTTGCTGACACATATCAAAGACCCAGAGATAGTTCCTTCTGGGTACTCTGCCTGCATTCTGGACACAGAGATTTAAGGGTATGGGAGTGATGTTTCTCTAATCACTGATACCTGAGATCTCCAGACATCTGATGAGGTGACATATATGTGAGGGAGGGAAGGGAACTAAAATTCTTGCAGGTGCCTATGCAGCAGGTGGTCTGCAGGGTGCTTAGCTCACACCTTCTGACCTTACTGTCACTCTCCTAACCCTACGGGGGCACACTGGTTGGGACTCCATGACACAGGGAAATTCTCAGTCATCCTACTGGTATTTTGGTTTGTTCCCCATTTAATGTCCAGCCTGTAGTACACAGCCTACTGCATAGAAATATGTGATGATAATTGAATTGATAGAAGGCTGGATGGATGGATGGATGGATGGATGGAAGAATGTCATAATGAGAATGGAGTATTCTGTTTTTCAGAAAAGAAAAGGTCAAAGAGGTTGTGTGACTAGTATGCAAACATGGATCAAGAAATCTGCAGAGGTGGAGTCGATGGAGAAGTTATTCATTCATTTAAAGCTCTCTATTATAGGCTTTGTTAACAGTGTTGCCCAGTCTTCTGTCAGCTAGTAACATAAAGACAGATAAGGCTGGTCACTGTCTTTAAGACACTTATATGGAAAAATGAATGGGCTGGCAAATGTCAGAGTCCAGATTTCAGTAATTTTCTCAGTGCATAAGATGACATTGTGTAAGTTACAAGAATAGGCCAGGTGCGGTGGCTCACACCTGTAATCCCAGCACTTTGGGAGGCTGAGGCAGGCAGATCATGAGGTCAGGAGATCGAGACCATCGTCCACCCTGGCCAACATGGTGAAACCCTGTCTCTACTAAAATACAAAAAATTAGCCAGGGATAGTGGCACAAGCCTGTAATCCCAGCTACTTGGGAGGCTGAGGCAGGGGAATCCCTTGAACCCAGGAGGTGGAGGTTGCAGTGAGCTGAGATCGCACCACTGTACTCCAGCCTGGTGACAGAGCAAGACTTCATCTCAAAAAATAAAATAAAAATAAAAATAAAAGTTTTGGTGGCATACACAGAAGATGATTTTGACATTTCTGTTTGAATGAATGCTTGTTCTGTTGTTAATGAGTTCCTTTTCTCTGAGAATATCCAAGGTGAGGCTAAATGATCCCTGGTCAGCCCCAGGAGAGAGGTGACCCAAGCTCAGGGTAGCCTGTTAGATTGGGTGGGCAGTTGAGAGTAGGTCCCTGCCACCCCCAGGACTCAAATGCAGTGCAAACCTGCAGACCATTTCCCCATTCCCAGTGTGGCCACTGGTGGACCACTGGCATGAGGTCCTTGCACTGGTGGGCACTGAGTATCTGAGCAGACCACCTCCTGAGCACACCCAGGAACTTCTGTATCTCCACAAATGGGCACCCTCAGCCAGATGAGCAGTCAGTGAGCAATCTGGGACTGGCAGAAGATTTCCAGCATCACTGCAGCACAATCTCTTTTGCAGCTTTTTCCCTTGAGTGCAAAAATGCACAGGAACCAATGGAGACTTAGTGAGTCCCTAAGTGAAACTTAGAGGTGATGACAACGTCTGTGCACTTTATGCTAGAGAAAGAGCAAAAGTCAGAAAAGCCCTCTGAAGGTCTCCAATTTCTCTGGCCCCACAGCCAGAAGAGCACAGGGACTGAAGCCAGTACCTCCTGTGTGGGCTGCCTGCTTGCTATCTCTCCAAAAGGTGACTGTTTAGCTACAATCAAGAATGCCTGCGTCACAGCTAGCATTCACTGTGTGTTTCCCATAGGTCTGCTGTGGACCAGGTGCTTCAGAAACATAAGCAACCATCCTTCAAACAAATGGAAAAGTTGATCCTCATTTCACAGAAGAAACCACAGGTTCCAAGAGGTGGGGCGTATTAGTCTATTTCCATGCTGCTGATAAAGACACACCTGAGACCGGGAAGAAAAAGAGGTTTATTTGGACTTAGAGCTCCACATGGCTGGGGAGGCCTCAGAATCATGGTGGGAGGCAAATGGAACTTCTCACATGGTGGCAGCAAGAGAAAATGAGGAGCCCTAGCTTACTCTCAATCGGCTTCATTTGTGCTAAGAATAGACCTCAGATAAAAGCAGAAACTGGGCTTATGGAGCTTGAAACTCGAGTCAGAAAACATCTACACCTTTTTGAGACCCTTGCTGTCAGTGAATTCTGGAAGCCAGGACATGAATTTGAAGCCCAGCTCAGCTCTAAACTCTCATTCCACACATCCTTGTAAAATTCCAATTCCGTTACCAATGGGGACAGAGTTTGACTTACCCACCGGACTATAGGATCCTGGGAACCCCACTTACCTACCGATCAACACCCCCCTACCTCAAGGCAAAAACCAATCATACAGTAGGTACTCAAGAAACAGTGGATGAAAGAATTCAGTTCTGACTCTTAAGAACACGGACAGATTAATGCCTCTAGCAGGCAGGAAGTGCGAACTATGCAGCGCTTGGGTACCTGCCGCTGAGCTACGCCTTTAAATTCCGTCTCATTTACTCCTCACCATCATCTCAGGAAGTAGTCTGTGTTCCCATTTTAGAGATAAGGAGACTGAGGCTGAAGGAGGTTGTGTAACCTGCCTAAGATCACCCAGCTATGAGCATCAGAGGAAGAATATAATCTGAGATCTACTTGACCCGAAACCCTACCCACCGTGTGCTGTTATACTTACAGGTCAACTTCTACTTCCCTTGCCCACAATTCGTCATTTCCAGGTGGAAATTGATGAATGAGACCACCTCATATTCACCCTCATGAGCTTATTTCTGCCAATGAATCTGGAAAGTATCATTGTCATCAAGCTAGCACAAAACCAGAAAACCAAACACCGCATGTTCTCACTCATAAGTGGGAGTTTGACAATAAGAACACATGGACACAGCGAGGGGAACATCAAACACCAGGACCTGTCCAGGGTGGATGGGGGCCTAAGGGAGGGATAGCATTAGGAGAAATACCTAATGTAGATGATGGGTTGATGGGTGCAGCAAACCACCATGGCACGTGTGCACCTATGTAACAAACCTGCACGTTCTGCACATGTATGTTAGAACTTAAAGTATAATAATAATAATAATAATAAATTGGATCATGTACCAGAACCTCCAATACCCCCCAAGAAAATTGTGATTTAAAAAAAAAAACTGGAAGACAAGAAAGAGACACACCTGAAGCCAATGTGAGAGCCACCCAAGAGGGAAAGGGGGTTGAAGGCAAGGAATGGTGGCTCCAGATAGATTTGGATTACACTTAATTAAGACAAGTTCTTTTTCTCTTATTCTGTTGTTTTTTTTTTTTTCCTTTTGTCATGGCTGCACTATTGGCTTATGCTGTCTAAAGAGAAAATAGTTAATTGGTTTATTTAGCCAACTATAGATGTATTCAGTATTATTCTGCATTGTGTGAATTAAATTAAATAGTTTATTTACCCACATGCAATCCATTCAGTTCATTTAATTTAATTTCATAGTTATAATATGGGGAACAAACTAACTAGATTTCTCCCTTTGGGATGGAAATGGGCAAATATTTTGGTTCTGAATTAACAAGCAGCAAAGCTGATATTTATAATAAATCATCCATTGTTAGCCATCCTGATAATTATTCTGTGAATGGTCTAAAACAGACATGGGCATGTAATAGACACATTGTTGGCTTTTACTGCAGTTTAGTTCTTTGTGTTAATGAACAATCTAAACTGAAAACTCAGAGATGATTCCAGAGCAAATAGGTTTGTTTCACAGACATGAATTGAACACCTACTATGTTCCTGGCAAGGTGAAACAGCCACAGATGCATCACACCAACCCCTGCTGAAAATATGTCTGCATCTCCTGTCTCCAACAGGAAGATGTCCCAGTCCCTGCTGGACCTCCCATGACCTGGCCCCACTGGCTTCCCACTCTGAGCTCCTGCCCCTTCCTCTCTGCTGCCCACTTGCTATATGCTTTTGCAATGCTAAACCACGTGTAGTTGTATAAACGTGCCAAGCTGCACAGTGATTGTAGGTCTTTGCCTCCTGTTTCCCTTCTCCCTCCTTCTTCTTCCCACTCTCCCTGGTGAACTCTGACTCATTATTCAAGAGTCAGTTTACTCGGTATCCTGCTCTGGGCAGGCTGCCCTAAAACATCACTGGTAGAGTTGATACCATCCTCCATCGTGGAGTCCGTTAAGCATGGCAAGCATCACACCCTAAAGCGAGTGACCTTATTGACCACGCTAAGTGTGTGGTTTGGCCGTCCACTGATCAGGCAATGAGTCTGCCCCTACCTCCTGCTCTCTCACCTGCAACTCTCACAGCCCTGAAATAGGGCTGATAATAATACCTTCCTCATACCGTTGTTTGTTTTGAGGATTAATCGAGGTTACAGTGTGTGAAGGACTAAATGGCAATGTGTGTAATAGTAAACCTCCAATAAATATTAATTATCATTATCTATTTATACATCACACTGAGTTGCTGTAGAACCAAGACTTTGTTTTTTTCTTTTTTTTTTTTTAATCTCGGGATTCCCGTTGAATAGCACCATGCTTTGAACAGATTTTTTTTCTGCTATCAATGCATATTTCATGATTTATGAAGATGGTTAGAGAATTTCAGATGACAACTAAGGTGTAGCCAGGCAATGGAAAAGGGGAGGAGGAAAGGAAGAGAAGCTTTGTTATTTGAGGAGCACCAAAAATTGCAGAAAAGAGCTCCTTGACTTTTGGTAGATTCTGGAACCTCTCAGGGAGGTTACTGGCCAGGAATTATGAAAAAACGGTTTGATTGGGGGAGCATGGGGAAAGCCTGCTGCCTGCAACCTGTATCAGTCAGGAAGCTTTTGAGCAGACATACTAATTCCCACTGGAAAAAAAAAAGGTGCAAATCCCTGGAGTGACACCGTCTTTTAATCCCTCATCACCTCGTACTCTCCTGATCAGTTCTCTTCAGGAAAACGGGCAGAATCCTAAGACAGAGTCTAAGAGATGTTTTCTTTGAATAAGGGGAGTAGACCCAGAAAGAAAAGAAATCCAAGGTCTGTGTCTGCATCTCAGCTCTGTCTGTTCCGAGGTGTGTCATCTGGGGCTGTTCACCACCTCCCCTGGACTAAAGATCCCTCACCTGCAAAATGCGGAGGACAGCAGGAAGGTGAAGGTGAGGATGGGTGGATGGTGGGAAAGGGTCCGGGAGGGAAGAGGCGAGTAAGCAGAAATGGCCGGGGTGGGGGGTGTCGTTCTTCCACCCCAGCCCTGCAAACACAGTGCTGCGATACTGGCTCTCCAGGCATCACACTTAGAGCTGCATATCAATTAGTCACAGGCCTTAAAGCTGAATGTAATTAATTCTATAATGCACTGCTGTTCCTGCTACATTCCAGTAAAATCACATCATGAAATTGGGGCATGATGAAGGATTTCTGACAAAGGGAAGGCAGATCTGAGTCAACCCTTCATGTGTCCTTCACGTCAGGGTGGGATCCAGGACTGTTGAGCCAAGTGTGGGCCTGTGGGTGTCCTGCTGTGTGCACAAGGAAACAGGGTGTCCTCAGCCACGCCCCCATACCCCCACCGTTCCCAGAGAATGCACACAGAAGAGAGAAAAAGAAATGGTAAGAGGCAGCTGAATGCCTAATGACTTGTCCCATTCATTGAAGTCCCATCCGATTACTTTTGCCCACAGATGTTGGGAAATATAACTTTAATAACTTTTGTATTATGATAAAATATGCATAGTACAAATTTACTATTTTAGTTATTTTTAAATGTACAGTTCAGTGGTATTAACTATACTCACAATGTTGTACAGCCATCACCATTACCCAGCTCCAGAACCTTCTTATCCCAGACTGAAACTCCATGCCTACGAAATACTGAGTCCCCAGCCCCTAGAAACCACTGTTCTACTTTCTGTTTCTATGAATTTGACTACACTAGGTACTGCATGTAAGTAGAATCACATAGTATTTTCCTTCTTGCGGCTGGCTTCTTTCACTTAGCTTGATGTCCTGAAGGTTCGTTCATGTTGTAACATATGTCAGAATTCTCTTCCTTTTTTAAATGCTGAATAATATTCCATTGAATAAATATGCCACATTTTGTTTATTCATTCTTCTATAAACAGATATTTAGGTTGCTTCTACATTTTGGCTACTGTTGATAATATTTCCATGAACACAGGTGTACAAATAGGTGTTTGAGTTGCTATCTTCAATTTTTTGTATATATAGACCCAGGAGTGGGATTTCTGGACCATATGGTAATTCTGTTTAAAATTTTTTTTTTTTTTTGAGACAAACTCTTGCTCTGTCAGCCACGCTGGAGTGCAGTGGCATAATCTTGCTCATTGCAACTACCATCTCTCAGGCCCAAGCAATTCTCCTGCCTCAGCTTCCCAAGTAGTTGGGATTACAGGCATGTGCCACCATGCCCAGCTAATTTTTGTATTTTTAGTAGAGATGAGGTTTCACCATGTTGGCCAGGCTTGTCTAAAACTCCTAACCTTAGGTAATCCACCTGCATCGGCCTCCAAAAGTGCTGGGATTACAGGCGTGAGCCACCGTGCCTGGCCGTGTGTTCAGTTTGTTGAGGAACCTCCTCCATACTGTTTTCCACTGGCAACTGATTCCGTTTATATTCCTGTCAGCAATGCCCAAGGGCTCCACTTTCTTCACATCCTTAAAACACTTCCTATTTTCTATTTCTTGGAAGAAAATATCAGTTCTAAGTGAGGCACATTGCTCCTTCCAACAATGTAGAGGTTATGTTAGTAAGAAGTGGTACGTGGATCTTGGGAGGAAAGAATGTTTTTTTTAGTACCTAATAACATAACTCCCAAAACATAGAAAACAGGAGCTTGACAAAACCACCAGAAAAAAAAAAAGGGCCTAACACCAACACAGGCAAGGATCTCTAACACGCTTGGTCCAGAAAACGGTAGAATAGTCATAACACAAGTGAAATAGATGATAGGGCTGGGTATCACCATCGAGATGCTGGTGTACAGCACACATACCAGGATGTGAAGGTCATGTAACTGATACTTCGATGTATACAGCCAATAGGGAACATGTGCTCTTTTCAAGTATGCATGGAAGATTTATAAAAATTGATCCTGTACTAAATCAAATCCCTCTTCTTCCTCCCAAAACAGATATCACGCAAACCATGGTCATAGTAGAACTAGAAATCAACAACAACAAAATAACCAAAAAGCAAGAAAACTGCTATTGGGCGAGAAAATGCTGTGTCTTCAAGCCCTCGACCAGGATAGAGGGTGGGAGGGAACTGGGACTCCAACAGCAGCCTGTGCCCACCACACCATCTGTCTCAAGCCAGCTTTCATTCCCTGACCACCTCTGGGTTTATATTTGGGGTTAGTTCTTGTTTTCATAAATGACAAAGAGGATGTGCATCTAAAAATTCCAGGGGGGTAAATCTTTTTTTTTTTTAAGCTTTTACATTTATTTTTTAATTTTTATTTTTTGTGGGTACCTAGTAGGTATATATATTTATGGGATACATAAGATGTTTTGAAACAGGCATGCAATGTGAAATAAGCACATCATGGAGAATGCAGTATCCATCCCACCAGGCATTGATCCTTTGTGTTATAAACAATTCAACTGCCCTCTTTCAGTTATTTTTAAATGTACTATTAAGTTATTATGGACTGCAGTCACCCCATTATGCTATGAAACAGCAGGTCTTATTTATTCTAACACTTTTTGTACCCACTCGCCATCCCTATCTCATCCCCAACCCCCCACTACCCTTCCCAGCCTGTGGTAACCATCCTTCTACTCTCTGTGCCCATCAGTTCAATTGTTTTGAGTTTTAGATCCCACAAATAATTGGGAGAGCGTGATGTGTGTCTTTCTGTGCCTGTCTTGTTTCACTTAATGATCTCCAGTCCATTGATGTTGCTGCAAATGACGGAATCTCATTCATTTTTTATGGCTAAATAGTACTCCATTGTGTATATGTACCACATTTTCTTTATCCATTCATCTGCTGATGAACACTTAGATTGTTTCCAAATCTTAGCTACTGTGAGCAATGCTACAACAATCATAGGAGTGTGGATATTTCTTCGATACACTGATTTTCTTTTCTGGAGTTTTATATCCAGGAGTGGGATTGGTGGATCATATGGTAGCTCTATTTTACTAGTTTACACCCTCACCAAGTTATTTTACTAATTTACATTCCCACCAAGAATGTACAAGGATTCCCTTTTCTCCACATCCTCACCAGCATTTGTTATTGCGTATCTTTTGGATATAAACCATTTTATCTGGGGTGAGATGATATCTCATTGCAATTTTGCTTTGCTTTTCTCTGATGATCGATGAATCAAGCACCTTTTCACATGCCAGTTTTCCATTTATATGTTTTCTTTTGAGAAATATCTATTCAAACCATTTGCCCATTTTTCGATCAGATCATTAGAAGTTTTTCCTATGGAGTTGTTTGAGCTCCTTATATATTCTAGCTATGAACCTCTTGCCAGATGAGTAGTTTGCAAAGATTTTCTTCCATTCTGTAGGTTTTCTCTTCACTTTGATGATTGTTCCTTTGCTGAGCAGAAGCCTTTTGACTTGATGTGATCCCATTTGTCCATTTTTGCTTTGGTTGCCTGTAATTGTGTGGTATTTCTCAAGAAATCTTTGCCCAGTCCAATGTCCTGGAGATTTTCCCTAATGTTTAGAGAACTTAGAAACAAATCCACACACTTACAGTGAACTCATTTTTGACAATGGTACCAAGAACATACATTGGGGAAAAGACAGCCAATTCGTTTCTCCTGGGTTCATATTTGTTTTTGCTAAAGTATATCCTTCAGGACTGGCAATTTTCTGGTTAAGGGCTAGATAACAAATAGTGTATGCTTTGCTGACCATTTGGGGTCTGTCACAACTTCTCAGCTCTGCCCTTGTAACATGAAAGTAGCCACAGGCAACAGGGAATAGAACTTTACTTATGGACACCAAAATTTGAATTTTATATAACTTTCATTTGTCAGAAAATGTTAATCCTTATTTGATTTCCTTTCAATCATTTAAAAATTTAAATCCATTTTTAACCCACAGGCCATACAAAAACGGGTGGTGACTGGATTTGGCCCGTGGGCCATGGTTTGACAATGGATCTAGGTTGTATTGTTCTTCCAGAAAGGGTCTGTGGTCAACAGGCTGGTTTGTCTGTATTCTTAAATTTCTTTATTTTATATTATACATGTTCTTGAAAACTACCTGGAACGAGTAAAGTATTTATGACAGAAAACTGTTTTCTCTTTGAATATATTACTTAATTAGTCTCCTGGCATCTAATATGTCTGATAAAAAATACGATGCCAATGTTCATTTTCCTTCCTTTACAGGAAATGTGTGTGTGTGTGTGTGTGTGTGTGTGTGTGTTTGTTTTAATCTTCTCTCATAGCTTGTAGGATTTTCTTTTTACTCTTTTTGTTTGGAGGTTTTTCTAGATGATATCAATTAGTTCTTGGAATATCCACACAACACATTTGTAGAGGTCTCTTGTGCTCTCTTCTATTCATTTGCTTTTCCTAGAAACCCCACTAAACTTGTGTCACAGGGCTACCCATCTTCCATGTCTCCTAACTTTTCTAGTGTGTTTTCTCTTTGTACTGCTACGGTCTTGAAGATTTCATCTGTTCAGCACATCTTTTAAGGTGCTTCTGTGATTTTCAAAAATGTATTTGTATATATGGAATTTATCATTGCTTTCCCAAACTTCTTGTTATTATTTCAAGACTTCTTTCCCTCCAGAGCCTTCTTTCCTCCTGTCATGGCTGCTTCCTCTCCTTTCTTTCAGGATATTAAAAACTGTTTCACATTTCTTTTCGAATTCTCTAAGTTCTCTTCTTTTTGCTGGGTATGTGTTCCTCTGTTCTGTGTTTTTGTCTCACATGGGCTCTGTCTTCCTCCAGGGTTGTGTGATTCTTGGTTGTGAGGCCGTCACCACCCTGAGTGATTTCTTGTCTTTGAATTCCAGCAACCCTCAAGATGCATTATCAAAGTTCTATACATGAGCTCTGCAGCTGTCTCAGTTCAGCCCCAATGCCACACAATGGACTTATTTCCAGACAGCTCCTACTCTTGTGGTGGCTCCAGACCGTGCCCAATGGAGAAGGCACATCTCAAGTTCCAAGACCAGGGCTTCAGCCACTGGGTAGGCAGACACAGAGCGGTGCAGGCTCTAGAAATGAGTGGGGGTAGATTTCCAGTCCCCACTGCAGGTCTGCAGTCCTTTGCCACACCTAGATTGCCAGTTGTGGTCCCCAGCCCCTCCTAGGACCTGAAACCCTCAGCCCAGACTTGTGCATCACTCTGAGCTCTTTTCCCAGCACCCTCTTGCACCCCAGTGATTCAGCCCCTAGTAACCACCCCAAGCACCCTCCTTTTCAGGAACTATTTCTTTTTCTGGCATCTGTAGATTGCCCATTCTTGTTTTGGGGTATTGCTATGTATTTAGTATGGCTTATCAATATTGTTCCCCTCCTCCTTAAGTGTTCAGAGAAGTGGGGAAAAGTTGTAGTATTTATTGGGTGCATCATTTTAAACTAAAATTCTCACTGCTTTGTGAATACAATGGAATAATCATATCCATCTCTCAAGATGGCTTTAAGAACCATATGAGATAAATGCTTTGGAATCCATAAAGTGTCTAAAATATAACAAATAGTTATTATTCCTTTTTACATTGCAGCAAACCCCCACAGATTCAGTGTCAATGAGAGAAATTAAGATTAACTGAGGGCAACACAGATTTCCATGAATACCAGTGCTGTTAGATGCTCCATGACAGTACTTTCTAGAGTAAAAGAACTTTAGAAAAAGCAGCAAATGGTAACACCCTCGTGGAGATTCCAATTATATAACCATGCATTACAGGATGCAGGAGGCCCTGCTATAAAGGCACTAACCTTACTTTGTTCAGTCATATTTCCAAAACACCTTGATCGTGAAAGCCTCTATAATACAGTGACTAATGATGTGCAAGAGTGAGCAAATCAGGGACTTATTAAAGAGTCCTGATTTTCTGAAAGACTGAATTTCAGAAGAGCTCTAAATGGGGCTTTACTGGGGCACAATACAAGCGATAGGCCTCACTCAAAGATGGTCCCTAAATATCATATGAAGTGGTATACTGAAACAATTGCAATCCACAATATTAGGATGGTGCAAAAGTGTTTGCAGTTTTTGCCACTGCATTTTAATGGCAAAAACCGCAACCACTTTTGCACTAACCTAATAGCTTACTTTATTTAATAATGCTTCATAAATAAGAACTTGTTTTACATTTAGGAATGGCCTAAGAATCAATAAGTTGAAAGCCTACTATGGGAATGCCTATTGAGATTAGGGCCGTAAAATGAGCTAAGTAGAATGAGCACATATTATAGATGTGAGTATGAATGTTAATTCCAACTTCACTTAGCTTTAGTGTTATCTTCTATAAAATGAGAATGATGCCAACCACAATGGCAGGTCATAAATATTTGGCCACAGAATAAATAAATACACATTTCCTTTTGCTGTAGCCACAGTACCCACCCCAAGAGTCTATTGAATGTGGCCGGACAGCCGGGGTCATGCCTGTAATCCCAGCACTTTGGGAGGCTGAGGCAGAAGGATCCCTTAAGCTCAGGAGTTTGAGATCAGCCTGGGAAACAGGGCAAAATGCTTTCTCTACGAAAAAATTCAAACATTAGCCTGGCGTGGTGGCATACACCTATAATCCCACCTACTCGAAAGGCTGACGTGGGAGGACCACTTGAGCCCAAGTGGCAGAGGTTGCAATGAGAAAAGATTGTGCCACTATACTCCAACCTGGGTGACAGAGCCAGACACTGTATCTAATAGTAATAATAATAACTTGATATAGAAGGAGTCAGCTGGGCGTGGTGGCTCATGCCTGTAATCTTAGCACTTGGGGAGGGGGGTGGATCACTTCAGGCCAGGAATTTGAGACCAGCCTGGCCAATATAGTGAAACCCCATCTCTACTAAAAATGCCAAAAAATAGCTGTGCATGGTGGTGCATGCCTGTAATCCCAGCTACTTGGGAGGCTGAGACACAAAACTAAGTGAAACCCGGGGCAGAGGTTGCAGTGAGCCAAGATCATACCACTGCAGTCCAGCCTGGGTGACAGAGCGAGACTCTGTTTCAAAAAAAAAAAAAAGCCCCCCAAAAAAGAGTCTATGGAATGAGAACTTTAGGCATTATCCTGCAAAGTTATAACTATCAGTGGTAAAAGAAATGCTGTTTCTAAACCAATATTATGCCTTAAATCATACTAATAATTCTAGCTGTTCTACCACAGACTTTTACAGCTAGATGTCATCTAATGGGTCACTTAATTAAAGCCCCTAAATTTGGGGTAAAGAGACTGAGGTTCAGAGACAACCTAGGACTTGTTAGAGGTGGTGACAGGTGACAATGAGAACCTCATCGTGCTGGCTCCTCACCTAATGATTTTGCAGGACCCCACGATGCCTTTCTTTGGGTGAAACACAAGTTTATTCAAGTTCAGGCAAGAATCCTAGGGTTGAAAAAAGGCAAGAGTTTCAAAATTTTTTATGTCCTTGAGCAGATCTTAAAACACAAAAGAAGAGCGTGAGTCATATTCTACCTTTATTTACATCACCTTGCTTCTTCCAATTTCTACAAATAGTTGAGAGTTCTGTAGCATTGAGAATGGTCAGCAAAGACAGCAAACTTTTGCTCCATATCAAATGCTGCTGCCTCTTAACTAGGTGCCCGTCTGGAAGGTGGGGTCAGGAGTTGCCCACGCTGGTCCCAAAGCGGAGCACGAGCTCAGGGTTTGTTTCCGTCACCTGGAAGGCAATCGTCAGAGCCTGCCATGTGTGCATGCGGATGTCTCTGTGTATTTTTAGAACACTTTTAAAAGGGAGGCAGCCAAAATATTTTTACTGCACAGCAGGCACTGTTTCATGTTGGAGTGTTGGAAAGAAACAGAAGAGAAAGAAAAGAGAGGGAGGAGAAGATTTAAGACCAGCGCACAGATTGAAATGGTTAATGCCGTCTCGGGCTGGAGAACAAGTGCTCTGAGTGCTGAAGACTCCTCCCATCTCCACATCTCCAAATGTCCCCATGTAGATTCCAGGATCCACACATCAGAGGCACCTGCCACTGAGCTGGGCATGAACTCTGAAGACCAGGTAGGGCTCAAATGCAAGAGGGAACTGGGAAGGGCATTTCAACCAAGGCGGGGTGAGAGCAAAGCCATGTGGCATGTGGGGTGGGATGTCATGTGGAAAGTCACAAGGAATGAGGTTGGAAAGCAAACTGGGTCTCAGCTAGAGACAGAGTCTAAGCAGGCTCTGGGGTGTGGAAACTCCCCATGGACAAAACAGCTATGATGAAATTTCATATTTTGAATAGCTCTGTGTGGCTCGGAGTGCATTTTCACACCTCAAAGTCATCAGACCCCCAAATAACCTTCTGGTTTTGCCCTGTTACTCTATTGCACAGAGGAAGAGACTGAGGTTCAAGAGCGTCATACAGCTAATAAGTATGAGAGTTGGGATTTGAATCCAGATCTTCTTAAACTACCTCCAGGGTGCCTTTTTTTGCACACAGAGTGGTTTAAGGATTTTTAAACAGTGCAGATACAGGATGTGAGATCTTGAGTGGGGTCGGGGTGAGACCTTGGGGCTGGGCGAGAAGGTCAATGTGAAGAACAGTCTAGAGCAGGCATCTGCAAACAGTGTCTGCAAACAGTGTCTGTAAAGGGCTTTGTGGTCATTGTTGCATATTCTTCTTTATTTTTGTCATGTGCTTGGTTTTTAACAACTCTTTAGAAATGTAGAAATATTCTTAGCTTCAGGGCTATGAAAATAGTCTAAGGGCTGGATTTGACCACTGGCTGTCATGTGCTGCCTGGATATAGGGAGCCATTCAGAAGGCTGCCAAATTACCCCATGTGGCGAGCAGGGAGGGCCCGGGCTGAGATGGAGAAGAAAGATCGAGAGCCCATCGTGCAAGGAGGCTGCACAAGCTAGGGGCTGGTCGGGAGATGCCACAGGTGAGGGGCCCCTGGAGGAACTGCTCCCTCCACAGTGCCCACAACAGGCTGGGGGGCCCAGCCCAAAACTAGCCCGTCACTGAGCACCCCCTTCACACCTTTTTTAACTAGGGCATGAGGCAAGCATCCAAGGCCCATGACCAGATGTGGGAGCCTCTGGAATCAATTGCTTCCGGTAGGATTGGGTGCATCGGAAAGAGCCTAGGGCAAGGCTGGAGGCCACGAGAGACGCTGCCAGGCCACACAAGCAGGGGACAAAGCTGATGTTCACACTTTTGCCAGTGGACCACCTTGGTGAAGGGAAATGTCCAGTCAAGTTCATAGCACCTGCAGAGCCTAAAACATAACAAGCAGCATGCCCTGACACTCACCAAGGCCAGAGGCCGTGGGAAGCATTTCCCATGCATTGCCTTGCCTATTAAAATTTCACTGTATTGCCACATGGGGCTAACTCTAACTATGGCTTAGAAAGGCAACAATTGTGGTGGAGAGTGACAGTGATTTGCCAACTCTGCTGTCGCTCAGTCATTTCCCAGGAGGGGAGGCTTGGACAACAGGCTTACTCCACCCAGCCCGTTTCCTCCCCTGTAAAATCAAGACCATAATGACAAAGCAACGGAAAGGGGAAGAGTCAGCCAAACACTGCAACCAGCGCCTGGCACCATGATTGACGTTTGCAGGAATGTCATCGGGGTCCTTGTCCCTTATCACACAGCTAGTAAGGAGTAGAGTCACGACCTGAATCCTGATAAATCACTGATTGATCATAAAAAAAAAAAATGGACAATTCTATGTTTGTAGATTTCCTCTACGGAAAACGAAGCTGCATGTCCTTTCAATCCTCAAGAGAGGATAAAATGAGAAAAGCATTTGATAGAGCAATTTACCATCACCAGGAGTGTTTCTGCCTGGTAAAGATGACAGCAGCACGTACCTGGTGGCAGGAGTGAGGTCACTGTCAGAGAGGAGCTGGCCCCTACGGTTGCTGGAGGTGACGTGCATTTGGCAAAGAGGGAGGCGGGGAGGGCAGGGAACATCCATGAGAAGCTTCTCTGTGTCCAGCACCGTCACGCATTTCAATCCCTTTCAGGTGAGTGTTCTACCTGTTTCTGTACAGAAGAGAAATCAGAATGCCAGAGAAGTGAAGAAACTTCTCCAGGATCATGTCATCACCAAATAATGCCTGCTTTGACCATCTCTACATTTTGTGCTAAACCAAGGTTTAGGCAGCCGTTCAAAGGAACAGTAGAAGAGATGTTACAGATGTAACTATTCTTGAAAGCAAGTCAGATTTCATAGAGAGAAAGGCTGGTCTTTTCCATTTGCCTCCTCCAGACCCATAACTTTGGAGAGGGGGCTATTCTTGTCAGTGAGGCTTATGCATGTGTCAGAAGAATGCCCAAGCAAAGAAATCTAAGTGGCAGACCCCCCGAGGATAGGAAGGAAGAAGGACGCTTGTGCTGACACATCCAGAAAACTCTTCACATTTCGTGAAATATGTGTTTGTTGAGTGAACATGAGACAGCCGGAAGTCCGAACCATGCAGTAATAGCAGAGAATCTGAAGGCACAGAGGCTTCCCAGGACGTTCTGAGAGCTCACGCTGGGTGCAGGCTTTCCCTCCTGCAGCACCCCTGAGTCCAGAGAAGATATAAACCCTGCCCTGTGGGCCAAGCACTCATGGCAACAGCTTTCTGAGTTTGCTGTGCTTACAGGCACTTGTGGAACTTGTTAAATTATAAAACTCCAGACGTCACCTCTGGATCGCTCAGCTGTGCATTTTTCTAAGGCTTGCTGCCCAAATGATTTGGGGCACATGTGAAGACGCATTGTCTTGGGGCTCCACTGCATCCTGGAGCTCATTGAACAGTCGCAAGTGTCTAAGGAACTCCTAAGAAAGAGTGGGGATGATGTGAAAGTATAGAACGAAGGGATGTATCAAGGCTAGGAAGTCAAGGAATCATCTATGAGAAGGTCTCATTTCTGCTGAGTCCTGAGCCAGGAATTGGGAACAGTCAAGGGAGAGTCTTCTAGGCAGCAGGGAGTCTGGTCTAGTACAGGCTTGGAAGCCAAGGAGATCACAGTGTGTTAGAGAACCTGAAAGAACATAAAGTTGTCCAGGTGTGATGGCACACACCTGTAATCCTAGCACTTTGGGAGGTAGAGGCAGGCAGATCATCTGAGGTGAGGAGTTCAAAACCAGCCTGGCCAACATGGCGAAACCACATCTCTACTAAAAATACAAAAATTAACTGGGTGTGGTGGCACCTGTACTCCCAGCTACTCAGGAGGCTGAGGCAGGGAGAATTGCTTGAACCCTGGAGACGGAGGTTGCATTGAGCTGAGATCATGCCACTGTAATCCAGCCTGGGCAACAGAGCAAGACTCCATCTCCAAAAAAATAAAAAAAATAAAGTCTAGTAAGGAAAGGGCAGGAAGGAAAGCTGCAGACATACCAGGGATGGAGGCAGGGGTCTGAGTGGACAGCGCCTTGGAAGCTGGTTAAGACATTGGATTCTATGCCAAAGTCCGTGGGGAGCCACAGGAGTTTTAAGCAAGGGGATCACAAGATCGGGCTTGTATATTTAGTTATTGTCTGTACTTTGTGGGATGTGGCTGGGGAAATGCATCATTCCAGTGAAAGGCTGCTTGCCACAGTCACCTGGGTGACAGATGAGAGTGGTTTTAAATAGGATGGGGCAGTAGAAACAGACAGAAAAAACAGACATGGAGGGTAGCTAGGAAGTAAAGTCCACAGGACGTGGGAGAGGCTTGTATGCAGGAGAGGAAGGCATCAACGTGGCCTTTCAGATACTGTATTTAACCTGGGCCACAGGTATGTCACTTGGGACATTTGCCCAGATGAGAAGTGCAGGGGTGGGCCAGGTGTGAGTGTCACCAAGTCCAGATCAGGAACTGCTGACCTCTCACTGCTGCCTCCTCCAAATCCTACAGAAGCCCCGCACATGGGAGATGCTGGACAAGACTGTGAGAACGGTAAAGAAGGATCCAGAGGTATGTGTGGGAAATGTTGCATTTGAGACCCCTGTGACACATCCTGGTGGAAATGTCAGGTGGAAGAGCTGTCTAGACAGGGGTACCTGAGATCGTAGAAGAGAAGTCTGGGAGGAGCTACAGGTCAGCCGGAGCCATCAGGATATATAGACAGTAGTGGAAGCACATGAGATAAGGAGGGAGTGAAGACCAAACTGCAGAGAGGAATGGAGGGGAAAGGAAAAGAAGGGGAGGAGAGGAAAGAGGAAAGCAGGGGAGAGGAGGTCAGGGGAGGGAGGAGAAGAGAGCATAGACTCAGAGTTGAAAAAGTCAGAGACCGAGAACAATCCTGGGAGGGAACAGAGAGTGAACAAACCAAATTCAAGGTGAGACTAGATCTTGGGACCCAAGAAAAACCCGATTATCAGAACTGGACTCCATATCAAGATAAACCACAAAACACTTTAGTCAAGCTTTGCGTCTGGACGAAGCTACTATTTATTAGAGAGCATCATCTACATTTCCCTGAATTTCATATATTGGAAAGAGTTAAGGGTAATTTATAGAAGACCTACATGACCAGGCACTTTAATAGATGTTATCTATAAGTGAAACTTTGCAAGGCACTGTGCTAAGCATTTCTCATCATTATCCGATTTAATCCTAACAGTCGTGTGTGGTGGGTATTATTATCCTCACTTTTCAGAAACGGATGCAAAATGCTAGAGCATTTAGGGGACTTTTCCAAGCTCACACAGCCCGGTGTTCCAGCCACGATTTCAACCTGATTCCCCAGGTACTTCACAACACGCCTGTCTTTGCAAATGTCTGTGAGCAATGGAAAGGGGAAAATTTCCAATGATTAGAAAAAGAGAAACTCAACAGTGCAAAGCCAAAGTGTTCATTCCTTTGTGGATGAAGAAAGCCCATCCCTTCCTCCCACAGGTTGATGTGTGCTCAGCCCTGCCAGGACCCCACGGACTTCCTTCCCTGGCCTCTGTTGAGATCTGCATAATGCCTGCTCGGCTACCTGAGAGCTTTCTCTGCCTGATTTATGGGAGTGTTTGTTGCGCTTAGATCATAAATCTCCACCCCCAGGACATTTCAGTTCTGGTATTTATTGACCAAAGACAGCTTGTGTTAAAAAATGTTTTGAGATTTTGCCAGATAATCACTACAGAATATTTGAGAAAACATCGTGTCCTCTGGTAAATGAAATTCCGCAAGTAGTTGAGTTTGCTACTGAGGCAAATACCTTCCCTGTCTACTATTTTACGACCTTGTTTTATTTTGTTTTGTTTTAAAAGAAGAGGCAGGTTTTTCCTATGTGTCTCTTTACCATCTCCTGAACTCATCAAGGGAGAATGGAGAAGAGGAATTGTCAAAAGATGTTTCCCTCAGGGCCTAGAAGAGTTTTTTATTCTTTTGAACCAGAACTTTTGGCCAAGTGCATCTCAGAAGCATTCAGGTGGCAAAACACCTGGAGGAGAACTGTGAAAGATAAATGCCTTCGATGTATTAAAAAAACCAAAGATGTAAATGTGAGCTCAATCTGATGCTGACATCAGATTCTAGTATAGACACGCTTAAGACTTTAAAGAACAGTATTGGAGAAAAAGTTTAGAAAACTCATCAATAAGCTTTGCTTAGCATGAGCACATGCGTGTCCTTGTGCATGGCTGTGAAGATCTGGAAAATACTGTCAATGGACCATGTTAATGAAAACTTGTCCACTTTAAAGAAAAATAGTGTTTCTACCCAGAACATAGTTGACAATCATTGCTTTAGATAAAGGTTTCAAAAATTCTCAAGGCTACAGGACTCAAGAAAGTCAGAGAGGCAAGGTTAGTATAAGAAAATATAGAAACCGCCACACACCTACAACCATCTGATCTTTGACAAACCTGACAAAAACAAGCAATGGGAAAAGGTTTCCCTGTTTAATAAATGGTATTGGGAAAACTGACTAACCATGTGTAGAAAGCTGAAATTTGACTCCTTCCTTAGACCTTATACAAAAATTAATTCCAGATGGATTAAAGTTTTAAACATAAAACCTAACACCATAAAAACCCTAGAAGAAAACCTAGGCAATACCTAGGCTGGACATAGGCATAGGCAAGGACTTCATGACTAAAACACCAGAAGCAATGGCACTAAAGTCCAAATAGACAAATGGAACCTAATTAAACTTAAGAGCTTCTGCACAGCAAAGAAACAATCATTAGAGTGAACCAGCAACCAACAGAATGGGAAAAAATTTTTGCAAGCTACCCTTCTGACAAAGGGCTAATATCCAGAATCTGCAAAAAACTAAAACAAATATAAAGAAAAAAACAGACAACCCCATCAAAAAGTGGGCAAAGGATATGAACAGACACTTTTCAAAAGAGACATTTATGTGACCAACAAACATATGACAAAATACTCATCATCTTTGGTCATTAGAAAAATGCAAATCAAAACCACATTGAGATACCATCTCATGCAAGTTAGAATGGTGATTATTAAAAAATCTGGAGACAACAGATACTGGAGAGGATGTGGAGAAAAAGGAACACTTTTACATTGTTGGTGGGAGTGTAAATTAGTTCAACCATTATGGAAGACAGTGTGGCGATTCCTCAAGGGTTTAGAAATAGAGTGCCACTTGACTCAGCAATCACATTACTGGGTGTATACTCAAAGGATTGTAAATCGTTCTATTATAAAGACACATGCATATGTATGTTCACTGCAGCACTGTTTACAATAGCAAAGACTTGGAACCAACCCAAATGCCCATCAATGATAGACTTCATAAAGAAAATGTGGCACATATACACCATGGAATACTATGCAGTCATAAAAAGGATGAATTCATGTCCTTTGCAGGGAAATGGATGAATCTGGAAATGATAATTTTCAGAAAACTGACATATGAACAAAAAACCAAACACCACACGTACTCACTCATAAGTGGGTGTTGAACAATGAGAACACATGGACACAGGGAAGGGAACATCAACTACTGGGGTCTGTTGGGCGGTGGGCAGCTAGGGGAGGGATAGCAGGGGGTGGGGAGATTGGGGAGGGATAACATTAGGAGGAATACCTAATGTAGGTGACAAGGGGATGGAGGCAGCAAACCACCATGACATGTGTATACCTGTGTAACAATCCTGCAAGATCTGCCCATGTACCCCAGAACTTAAAGTAAAATTTTAAAAAAGAAAATACAGAAACCATCAAGAGTCACCCTGAGACTCTGGGGACTTGGAGAGCAGGTGTCTCTTTTCAGAGACAGCCATTTATTAGGCTCAGTGGTTTCCAACCCTGTTGACATGTGAACTTAAGCTTTGTCTAATATGGCGAATCCAAATGTTAAATGTTTATTACTTATTACAAAAAAAAAAAAAAAAAACAATGTGAAGGCCAAACAAAACACATCTGCAAGCCAAACCTAACAAAGGCTACTGGCTGTGGCTGTGGCCAATGTCTGACTATCACTGTGGCTGTGGAATCATGGTTCATTACAGTTGTTGCTTTCCAGAGTGAGGGGTTGGCCCCTGACTTTCTATAATTATTCAAATTGACTGCTTGTGGTTTGCTCAGAAGCCTGAGTCTTTATGAAAGCAAAAGAGGGACACAGGAGGTCAGACTCAACTACCTGCCTCCTTGCAGGTTCATTAAACAACCATCATCTGTGAGTTGTTGTGTCTGGTTCTTTTCCCCATCATCTTATCCAGTCTCTGCTTTAAAGTTGATGCTAAGGTTACCTTCCTTCCACAGATGATGATATGATTTGGTTGTGTCCCCACTCAAATCTCATCTTGAATTGTAGCTTCCATAATCTCCATGTGTTGTGGGAGGAACCAAGTGAGAGGTAATTGAATCAGGGGGTCAGGGCAGGTCTTTCCTGTGTTGTTCTCATGATAGTGAATACGTCTCACAAGACTTGGTGGTTTTATAAAGGGAAATTGCCCTGCACACACTCTCTTGTCTGCTGCCATGTAAGATGTGACTTAGCTTCTCCTTGCCTTCTGCCATGATTGAGGCCTCTCCCGCCTTGCTGAACTGTGAGTCAATTAAACATCTTTCCTTTAAAAATTACCCAGTCTTGGGTATGTCTTTATTAGCAGCATGAGAATGGTCTAACACAGATGGGAAACTCAAATACATTGAGGTGCCTGCCCAAGGCCACTGACCTGGTTGACAGACCCAGGATTCAAACCCAGCTTTGTCTGTCTTCAAGGCCCATCCTCAGGTCCTGCCATACTGCCTGTCTCTGTACACAGCTGTGCAACTTTTAGCCAGCTCCTACTGCACCTGCCTGGGCTCCATAAGTCCCCTGCAGCACACCTGGTCTCTGTGCACTCGGGTCTCCAACCTCAAAGCTCCTCATTGTCCTTATCTTTGAGTTTTCTGCCCCAGCACTAGTGAATTGCATCTGCCCTGCCCTTCATGGGCATGAAGTGTCCCCCATTTCTATATGATATATCCTCACTTGGGGGAGAGAGGATGCATCCTGTGAATTGTCTTGTAGTTCACAGAATGAGGCCCTCTGATAAGCTGCATGAGGTTCTCCACCAACTATTTCTGTGACTTTGCATTGCTATTCATTTAATGGTAGAAGTTGAACCTTAGGACGCAGATTTAGCCATTTCTCTGTCCCTCACTTCTCACCCAATCTAATCACTTGAAAAACCCTGTGGATTTCTGCCCGCACATCTCTGATACCAATCAGCTTCTCTCCAGGACCACTACCACCTGGGCAAATCTGGCTCCCATCACCTTTTGTCTGGCACCTCCAAGCTGTCTATCTTTTCTCTGTTCATATAGTCTTAACCAGTTCCAACGCATTCTCCACACAGCAGCCATCATGACCATTGAAGTTTGATCAAGACTGTGTTCTACATTCAATATGTCCATGACTCCCTGTTGGTCTGAAGGTAAAAATCTCAGCCTCCACTCTCTGCAAAAGCTGACTCCTACTTACCTCTCTCTTGACTTTCTCAGATTTCAGTTAAAAGGTCACTTCCTTCACCACCACACTAACTCATGGTGTCTTTGTGACATACTACTGAAGTTCTCAGACTTATTCTTTGTGCCACCAATCACCCCTTTAATTAAATAACTGATTGCATAACTGGGATAATGTCTGCCTCCCTTACAAGAATGTAAAGTTCTGAAGGAAAAGAATGGGGCCAGGCATGGTGGCTCATGCCTGTAATCCCAGCATTTTGGGAGGCCGAGGCTGGCAGATCACCTGAGGTCAGGAGTTCAAGACCAGCCTGACCAACATGGAAAAACCCTGTCTCTACTAAAAATACGAAATTGGCTGGGCATGGTGGCACATGCCTGTAATCCCAGCTACTAGGGAGGCTGACGTAGGTGAATCGCTTGAACCTAGGAGGCAGAGGTTGCGGTGAGTCGAGATCCTGCCATTGCACTCCAGTCTGGGCAACAAGAGCAAAACTCCATCTGAAAAAAAAAAAAAAGAATGGAGTTGTTTACTGTTAGATTCTCAGTGTGTACAAAGTATCTGCAGAGAGAAGAGAATGAAGAAGAAGGAATTCCTTCTTCAAGATAAGAGTGAGAAGTATAAAGTCCTTTTATGAACAAGTGAATTGCTCACTTGTTCACTTGATGCTTAACAGATGTTGACAGGCACCAAACATGGCATCAGGAACCTAGTAGATGCTTAATGATGGGGGCTGTACTTGTTTTGACCCTAGCTCCATCGGTTCATTAAATCACAGGCATAGACCTCAGCTCACTGCGTTTCTCTTCTTTGCAAGCATGATGGTATCATTATATACATAAGCCCCGCATACAGAATCATCTTTCGAACCAAATGCTAGTGACACTTTGAGATTTGGAATCTTAATCTTTGGAAGGTGAGATCAGTTCCTTCATTTGGGACATGTTTAAAATTTGGATTTCATTTGCTAAGCATCATCAAATCCATTTCCCTGAAGATGGGGACATCATCCATTAGGCACAATATACCATCTCCGCCCAGAGCAGGTACATCAAGGGGTGCTGGGAGGAACCAGCAGGCAGCGTGTGTCATATCACCTGCCACATGGCTTGATGCTTGCTTCTCATTGCCCTACTTTTCTCAAATTAATAAATGAGTGATGAGAAGGTACACAGGACTTTTCAGGGAGGCAAAGAAAACTGATTAGGATGTTCTAGACTCCAGCTACTTCCGCACGTTCAAAGTTCTAAATGAGCTCAAAGAAAAGACAACCAGAAAAATAAGCTTCCATAGTGATGCTTTATCATGCCATGATAGTCATCCCTCCTTTCACATGGTAGAATTGTCTGAGCCGCTGTGACCTCGGAAAGAAGAAAGGAACCAGGATCAATTTTCACCAAGGCGGACTGGAGGCCTCTTCTTTGTTCCTTTGTAGTTAAGGATAGTGTACTGCCTCCTGTGCAGAGTGGGCTGTGGTCATGAACACCCACAGAGGGGGAGGAGACTCAAGCTTCCATCATATGGCTTTAGTAGGCATAAGCAGATATTATTTAAAAGAAAAGTCTTGGCTGGGCACAGTGGCTCACACCTGTAATCCCAGCACTTTGGGAAGCTGAGGCAGGCGGATCACTTGAGGTCAGGGGGTCGAGATCAGTCTGGCCAACATGGTGAAACCCCATTTCTACCTAAAAAAAAATACAAAAAAAAAAATTAGCTGGGCATGGTGGCACTCACTTGTAATCCCAGCTACTTGGGAGGCTGAGGCAGGTGAATCACTTGAACTCAGGAGGCAGAGGTTGCAGTGAGCCAAGATCATGCCACTGCACACCAGCCAGGGTGAAAAAATGAGACTGTTTAAAAAAAAAAAAAAAGAAATTTTTTTTTTCAAAGTACTATTTGTTGAAGGCCCAATAGGTACTGAGCACTGTGCTAAAAACATGATGTGCATTCATTTATTTAATTCTTTTTGTTTCAGAATAATGTTTTTCTTTATTTCTTTCTGTCTTCCAACTTCTTTTTTAGGTTCAGGGGGTACATTTGCAAGTTTGTTACATAGGTAAACTGTGTGTCCCTGGGGTTTGGTGTGCACATGATTTTGTCACCAGCCCGAGAAGAAACTTGTCCTTCCTCAAGAACACATCCTTATTTCTGACATAATCCAGTGAAATAATAATTTTTAAGAAATAAATTTATTTCAAAATTAGCAAAGCATACCTAGAAATTCAATCTGCAAAACTAAAAAACTTAAATTGTAGTTCATACTGCTTAATTCAAATACTAATCAGTAAGCTACCAAATAGTAATCTGTAATCATAAGTTTATGCTAAAATTCAAGTGGTATTCCTTAAAATTAAAACTAAATAATTTGTATGTCTTTCTATTTTTTTAGTTTATTTGAACAGATAAAATAATTTGATCTCTTCCAAAAAAAATTAAAAATGAACCTGGATATCCTGTATAAATTGTTTCTGTTAGAAATGGGCCCTTTCCCCAGATCGCGTGCCTGAGAACTCGGAGTTGCAATGACATAAAAGCAATTTTCTTGAGGATTACAAAGGAAGGGACGGAAACCTGTCGTCTGAGTGCATGTGTGGGGCTCCCTTGATGAATAGCACCATCTTCTTCAACTTGTAGATGTTACAGCTCTGATAAGTTTGTTCCGAGAGGAACTGGGAAACAGGCTGGCGTTGAAATGTCCGGGAAATGCACAGGGAGAGAGACAGGACTGCTCATCACCCAGAAGTCTGCATGCCCAGGCTCTGCCATTACCCATTACCAGGAGATAGGCGTAATTACCAAGCAGCCTGGGAGAGGTCTCTGACTGAAACCCACAAATAAAACTCTCCCGTTCCTCATGAAGCTGTCTCCATCCCTTTCCAGAGGAGACTATGCATCGGAGTAACCTTTTAATGTGTCTCTCTTCCTCTTGCTGATACACTGGATAATTATTTATTTTGCTGTCTAATTAGTTAATTAGGCTGGTGTTGTGTTTTAAGTTGAAAATCCTGTTGTTTAGGTACTAGAAAATGGCTTTTTGTCTGTTTGGGGTACATTGCAGGGTAATGGGGACTTATTAAGTGAGTGTCTGGCTCTGGGTGAAGCTGCTCAGGGACACAGTGTGGATTACCTGGGAGTAAATTACGCATTAGCTGCGGAAGGCTGTGTTCAAAACAAGAGCACCTGGGTGAAGGCAAAGTGTTGGTGGACAGTTTCAGTTGTCATTTCATTTCCTCATGTTTATGTGGCAATTTACAGTTTGCAAAGCCTGTTCACTTAAAATAGCTCATTTAGTCCTAAGTAAAGAGACTTTGGAATGCATTTTATTACTTCTAATTTACAGATGGGGCAGCTAAGGGTCTAGACAGTTTGCGGCTGGCTCACGGCCCTCGCTGTCCTGCTAGATAAGCTGTCTGTTAAATTGGGCAGCAAAGAGAAAAAGAAAAAAGTGTGAACTCTGGACTAGAAGGTCCTAGGTTTGAATCCAAATACCTCCACTTTTTTGTTTTAACCAACAGTCAAGATCCCACTAGCCAGGTGTCTGTCTAGACCCAGATGCTGTGCATGGATAACAGGGGCTCCTTGCTACCTGGGAGGACTGGGCTGACTGGCATCCCTGGGAACTTTAGAAAACCCCTGGAAATTGGCCGGGCGCGGTGGCTCAAGCCTGTAATCCCAGCACTTTGGGAGGCCGAGGCGGGTGGATCACGAGGTCAAGAGATCGAGACCATCCTGGTCAACATGGTGAAACCCCGTCTCTACTAAAAATACAAAACATTAGCTGGGCATGGTGGTGC
>NW_016107367.1:4617355-4655915 GCF_001604975.1 Cebus imitator | reverse complement strand
AAAAAAAAAAAAAAAAGAAAACCCCTGGAAATTGAGGGGAATTCCATTTACTTTGAAAGGCTCAAGTTGAGGGACAGCATCTGTCAAGCACCAGATATGGCCCCTGGAACCTGGTCGGTGCTTAAGGATGAGAACTGTTCTTGTGACCCCAGGTCCATCGCTCACTTCATTAAAACACAGGCATAGGCTCAGCTCCCTGCATGAACTACATTTCTTTCAAGGCTTCTCTGCAGACTTTGGGTCAGCCTCTTGCTGTGGTTCCACATTCTTTGCTCTCTGCCCTCCTTCGTCCCATCCTTCCCACTGGGCTCCAGTGGCTCTCACATGCTCCCTTCCAAAACCAGCTTCTTTCTTCTACTGATAACTTGGTCTCACATGGCAGTCCCTGTACTAAGTGCCAAGCGATCCATCTTCTGGCTTTCCTGCTATTCCATCTTATTTTCACACAATGCAATAAGGTGGCTATGTTAGTTTTCTAGGACCATGTGGAGCAAATAACAGAGACGTCTAATGACAGAATCAAGATGCCTTTGACAACAGAAACTGATTCGAGGACAGTTCTGGAGGCTTGAAGTCTGAGGTCCTGATGTGGGTAGGTTGGGTCCTTCTGAAGCTGTGAGCGAGCAGGTGTTTCCCACCTTCCTCCTGACTTTTGCTGGCTGCCAACCATCTCTGTCGTTTCTTGACTTGTAGAAGCATCACGTCATCTCTGCCTTCATCTTCACATGGTGTTCTCTTTGTGTGCATGTCTCCATGTCTTATCTTCCCCTTTTGATTAGGATGCAAGTCATATTAGATTAGGGTCCCCTCTATTCCAATGTGACTTCGTCTTAACACATATGTAAGGACCCCATTTTCCAATAAGGTTCCATTCTGAACTGAGGTCCTGGGGCTTAGGGCTTCAACATATGAACTTTGAGGTGACACAGTTCAACCCATAACAGTAAGTCTTATTTTTCTTCACTGCTCATGTCACAAAACAAAATAAAATGAATCTCAGAGAAGCAGTGCATGCCAGGTCTAGGAACTAGCTTTTGGCTTGGCTATTCTAAACCGAGTCTCCCCAACAATTCCAGGGAGCAGTCTTTCTTCTTTGACCAGCAACCTCTCTAAAAACCAGAGAGGCAAGCAGGGCATTGCTTTGCAGCTGCAGGAGACTGGCGGCAGGTTTCCACAAGGCTGGCATCCGCCATCCCTGCTTTAGGTGGTACCTATGAACGTTTGACAATCTGCTTCAGAAAAGCATTGGATGTGGCTTCCGAATGGCCAGGAGGCTGGTGTTTCCTCTGGTTTCATGAGGTCTCCAAAGTTCGTGGCCAAGCCGCTTCCCAGGAGCCCAGGCCCTCTCAAGCTCAGGTGTGCGCTCACATGGCACCTGGGCCTACTGGGCTCTCATCACACCTCACATTTGCTCTTCCTGAAATATGGCCCATGTTGGCACATGCTGGGTCCCTGTTGGCTCTCCCTGAACCTACCGACCGCCTTCTCTGTCTTCCAGAGTGAGTGAGCTAAACACAGTCTCTCCTCCTTCGCTGGCCCCACCACCCGCTCCCACAGGCAGGGTGAATGCCTCCGTCAGCTATTCTTTATATCACCACCTCCAAGAATTGCCTTGGAATTATTTTGGCTTCTTTTCTTGCATCCACCATTAGACTATGTCCTGCTTATAGAAACACATCGGCTTTGAGTTTACGTCCCCTTCAGTAGGTTCATCTCTGTCTTCCCATCACTAGGCAGAGGCGGGCCTTGGCAGATAACAGGGGCAGAGCAAATGCCATTCGAGAATGGCTGCACCTATATCTGGGCACTGATCTTCAAGATGGAGACTGAAAACAAAGGTTCTGATTTAAAGCCATTATCAAAACAACTAGGGAGAGAATTCAAACTCAAGTCTTAGGAAGGACAGTTGAAAGATGGATGCAATTTCATCCTAAGGAATGGCTGAAAGGGCCTAATGTCACAGGCTTCTGATTGAAAAGGCTGTGCTAGGTGAGACAGAGTGAATGCAACCTACCAGTTACCTTATCCTGCCAAGAGGATTCATACACAGAACTTAAGGGAGTCAGGTTTTAGTTCAACATGCAGGAGAAATTCCTCATGGAACTGTCAAAAAAAAAAAAAAAAACGATAAAATGAAACAAGAAGACCATGCTTCCCCAGTCTAGAATGAGCACTCTACGTCTAGGGCAGAAGTTCTCAGCTGGGGCAATTTTCCCACCCCCTGCCTCCCACCACATACACACACATAACCAGAGGACTTTTGCCAATGTCTGGATCCATGTTTAATTAAAACACTGCGGGGTGGGGAACTGCTACTGGCTTCTAGTGGGCAGAGGTCAAGAATGCTGCTCAAAAGCCTATGGTACACAGGACAGCCCACAAGAAAGGACTGGCAGGTCCCGAATTTCATTGGTGCTGAAATGGAGAAACCTGGCACCAGAGATGTCGCATCCCAAAGCAGGTCATGTATTGGTAATATAGCATGAGTGACCGTTCACCATGCCGAAGACTCCCCAGGTAAGCTGTTTAAATGCCAATGCTCTTAGAGATGTTATTTCAGTGGGTCTGGGGTAGGCTTGGGAGCTGACTTTTCTCATAACAAGAACCCTGGTGACCCTAAGTAGGGATCTGGGGCCCCAATTCTAAGAAATATTTTGCCAGATGACCTTTGAGGTCCCTCCAACCCTGAAATCTCCTGACTCCAAGAGAGAAGCAGCAGAAAGATAAAGGCATTTACCCCATTACCCACCTTCAGAAAATACTGGTTGAAGGGCCCAGTTAATTAGGACTTTTTAAAAACTTGGAGATCTATTTTTTTAATAAGAAAATGAACATAAGTGCAAAGCATCATGACTACTCATTATTTAATTTAATGATTTGTGAAGATTCTGTTGCCATGGTGACTGAGCACTATTTATAAAAATTAAGAACATAAATTATAAATAATAATATTATTACAAGCAGAAGGGACTCGAACTTCTCAATCAGAGGGAATAATTTCCAGATGGGAAAAAAAAAAAAAAACCAAAACATTGTTTGCATCACATATGGGGAAGGGTGCTGGCGAATTTGCATTTGCACAATGTTCTAGAGGGAGAAATCAGGTCAAGATGATGATTTTATGTCATTTGCATGACAGTCCACGTCTCTGTATTCCACAGGGTATATCAGATCTGCTGTGTGATTCCGGAGAGCGAGGGTGGGGCCGATATGGTGTCAGGGAAAGCACAGAGGCAGGGCTGAGATGTCACCTCTGAGATGTCAGAGTCAGCACCCCACTACCCCACAACCCCCTCACCATGGTGATACAAACCAGTTTCCCAACTTTTCCTAGACTCAGGGAGAGTCGGGTCAGAATGCCTGCATTTACTGACGGCAGGCAAGTCCTCCATTCCATGGCACTCAGCTTCGCTCAATCCCTGTGTTCAAGCGCTGTGTCCTAAGGTAGCTGAAGCCAAGGGAAGTGGGCCAGCCAAGGAGGTTGAGGCAGAGGCCAATGGGGCAACATTGCTGCCCTCAGAGTTTGCAGCCAGACTCTGCTGCCAAGTGATTAAGGGTCCCTGTCATCAAGTGTGAGACACTCAAATTAGGGACAACCACTTCCACCTAGGAGATCCAGGAGAGGAATTTAGACCTAGTGTTCAGCTAAGCTCATGCGCCTTGTGTTGGTGGTAAAGGGACAATATCAGAGCCCAGGTGTGGTAATTCCCAATCTAATGCCTGTCTACATGGTCCAGCTTCTCCCCTCGATGTCCTCCCAGGGCCCTCTGCAGACCAGCTACCACCACCAGTTGTTAATAAGCATACCTGCTTGGGTCCTGGTGCTGTTTTGACAATCACCAGCGTGTTCTGGCTAGAATCAGGCTGCACTGCCCTAAGAGATTGCTCTGACGGGGACCATACAATTCCCAATCTAGTCACACCACCTGTTTTCTAACACAGCTAGTTATTGATTACTAATCATGTTCATACTAGGGATTTTCACATTAAAGCTTTTCTCCTTACTCATTGCTAGTGCAAACTCTATCCATCCCACAAGGACTAAAGTCAACCAGCACTGACTCCAGAAAAGAAATCCTACCCTGATGCCCCAAACCACCCCTTGTATTTTGAAGCAACATGTTGGAATCAGAGGTCAGGGTGCATTGCTGACAGCAAAGCCATTGTGCAGAGAAGAAAGCTCTAGCTTCTGCACTTGTGTTTGAATTGGTTCTGGACTAGCCTTGGCACACCAGCCTGCCTCCAGCAGACATGTGGAGGGCAAGCTTGGACCACTGTTGGCACAAACCCCCAAAGAGTGGACCCCAAAATAACTCCCTTGTCCACTGAATTACTTCAAATTAAGGTGCTTTTAAGGATTGAGGGTTAACCAGAACATACTCCAGGCACTGATAGCAAATGGAATGTTTACAGAACATAATTGTCTGTCCTCAACATGGCAAAGGAAATTAGGTCTCCACAGAGCTGCTGCTAAGATGAATACTTGAACACAAATGAGAAGCACAAGATGAGGCCTAGCAAAGCAGGTGGGTATATATTAAGGCAGGAGTTGGGGGCAGGGAATGCTTCAGGAATTGAATTCATCCCCTTTAACTTTGCCCCTAAAATTTTTATCTCTTGAAAATGTAAGTTGGTTAAGCAGTGAAAATGGACTATGTGCTGCCCTATTAAAAAGTTAGTCACCATTTTTTTTTGGCATAAGAGAGGAGTTGTTTCCACCATAGCTGACTCAAGGGAAAGAGATGGGGAAGGAGGAGAGACTTCCAGAATTGGAGAAACAGGCTTTTCTCTCAAGGGCCCTCTGACCATAGAAGCCAGGGACATGCTGACTGTCCTGCTGTGGGTACCAGACACCAGGGCCGCTGAGCAGAGTGTTAAGGGCATATGTCCATGCAGCCAGCTTCCTTCTTGCTCTTCTGGTTGTGAAGGTCATAAGTAATACTGCTTTGTATCCAGGTAATCTCCTTAAGGCTTTGATAGCTATTCTCTCTCATGTCTCACTACAAAACTATTTCTGGAGGAGTAGGAGAAAAATGGAGATTATGTATATCAACTTATAATTGGGGACCTTGACCTCCAGAGAGGTTGGAATTACCCAGAAAGCGGTCCATTGGATTGTGTCCAGCGTGACCTAATATCTCAGATTAACCATCCTTTTCTCACCATCAGACCTCTCTGTATTCTTAGAGTTGGGGAGCTTTCAGTAAAGCCAACGTCACTGTCTCCTTCTTTGCCACCTGCCTCCAAACCTGCTGTATTGATCTCCTCACCTCTAGCCTAATCGATTGCCTGATGGTGTTCTCCCACTCCTTTCCAAGAATGAAGAGAATTACGGCCCTCCCTGCCTGCACACATCTTGTGCTTCCAGGGGCTGCCCTCTGCATTCATATCTGAAAATGTGTCTTTCTGTCTTCTCTCTGGAGAAAATTCCAAGCCAAGTCTTTATCCAGTGGCTCTTCCTGCATCCCCGCTGGACTTGATCCTGAGATACAACAACCGTGCCATTTGTTCCTGGTCTTCTGGACCCTGTACGAGGAAAACAGCTTCCTAAGGATCACCAGGCCAATGTAAGCCCTGCTGACTCAGTGTCTACCCTGGGAAATTCAAGCAAAATCGTTCTTCTGCATTTTATAATGAAACCACTCCTTGCTCTGTTCTCAACTACCTGAGTTATCTATGCTTAAGGATCAGACACATTTTATGATGCCAGTTATTTCTTCCAAATGAGAGCAGATAGAGGAAAAAAAGTAAAGTCAAGGAATTTGACATTTGACTCATTGGATAGATGGATTGTATGGCAGGCAGTTTTCAAGGACAACCCACAGGTCTGATAGCTGGGCAGCCATCTGACCGCACGGACTCTGTGGAGAACGTTGTGGATTTTCTTTTCAGGTTTGGCCTGATTTGGTTTCCTCCAGAGGGCTGTACACACAGACACTGAAGCTGCTACAATCTGAGCCCTTGTTTCTTAGGATCTGGCTTGGGTGGACAGGGAGAGGTTTTTTTTTATTTTCCTCAAGGGAAAAGGAGGGGCAGGGAGAGGGAAAGAGGAGGATGGGTTTATTGGCGAGTTTGAGTCCCATAAATACTCATTCATCAAAGGTAAGGAAATAATTCGTTTTCCACGGAGATACCACAGGCTGCTTGCCCAGTGCTCAGATAAACATTTATTTAGGCAGATAGTTTATGAATTGTACAGTGCTTTTTAAAAATGGGGTGGTGGGGAACAATTACAATATCCTGAAGTGCTTCCCTGGGTTCCATGAGAACCCAAGGAGGAGCTCCTCTGAAGGAGGCAGGCATTCCCTTGCGGGAGCTACCCCTGCCCCCACAGCCACTCTTGGCTACCCATGGCCTGCACAGTGAAGGCCAAGGACTCTCAGACTCACAAAATAGCAGGGCTGAAATGGGCTGTTTTAAGAGCTGTGGACCTTCCCCCTAGGAAAATGGGTATATGCTTACACATCCAACCAGTTTTCCATAACTCTCAAAGCGCGCAATCTACTCGAAGCCCCCCAGGAACACCCTAAGAGTCCTTGCACTGTAGTTAATCCTGCTTCCGCTCACATGCCTTATTTTACAGATGTGGAGATCAGAAGCTAAGCCCAGAAAGAGGTAATTCAAATTGTAAGTCCATGGGCAGCCAGAGCAGATGCAGGATGGAGCCTTTCTTATTTCTGATCCTCTTCCACCAAGAAAACAAAGAAAATCCAAATCCACAGGTGGAGGCCTAGCTGGTGGAGGGGAATGGGGCAAAGTTAAGCTGAAATGGAGCTATTCAAGGACTGGTAATTGAGAATCTGCACCCTGGAGGAGCTCAGTGCTTGTGATGAGTCTAGAGACACCTTTGCATCCTCAGTGCTCAATGCAACACCTGCTGTTATCATTTGGGTAATATTGTTTCAATTAACTCAATAACATAAGGAATTTCTGCTCCATGCCAGAAGCCAAGGACACAAACATGAATAAGGAACAGTCTGGTAAAGAAGTCAGGTGAAAAGAAAGAAAAAAAAAACTAAATAAATGTGATCCTTATGTTTTGTTATGAAAGAGGTTTAACAGAAGACATGGCAGTAAAGAGGAAGGAGTAATTATTCCTGCTGAAGGTGACAAAAAGAAAAGCCTCATTTAGGAAATTAGATTTGACCTAAAATACAAGTAAAAGAAAGGCCTTCGTGTTGATTAGGGTCCATAACCAATTTAAATAATGAGCAGAAAAGAAGAAAAATAAATAAACAGAAGGGAGGAAGAAAGAGAAGGAGATAGGAAAAGAAAGGGAGTGTAAAAGGAAGTACCCAGTCATGAAGACAGAAATTACTCCAGGTGCTTCAACCAGAGAGAGTCAGATACTGGGAGCTGGATACACAGGAATGTCCTTTTTCTTTTCTTTTCTTTATTTCTTTTCTTTTCTTTTTTCTTTTTTTGAGATGGAGTTTTGCTCTTCTTGTCCAGGCTGGAGTGCAGTAGTGCCATCTCCACCTCCTGGGTTCAAGCGATTCATCTGCCTCAGCCTCCTGAGTAGCTGGGATTGCAGGCACCTGCCACCACACCTAGCTAATTTTGTATTTTTAGTAGAGATGGGGTTTCACCATGTTGGCCAGGCTGGTCTCGAACTCCTGACCTTAGATGATCCACCCACCTCAGCCTCCCAAAGTGCTGGGATTACAGGCATGAGCCACTGTGCCCAGCCAGGCCATGGAATTTTTGAGGAACCAAATAAGAGAATAGTGAGAGAATCCAGGAATTAGTAACAGTTGGAAGCCACTGCCACCAAGAAAGGAGATGGTGTTACCAGAACCCAGAGGCAGAGACCATCTGGTGGGAGCTAGAGCCACAGGAGACACTTCCCAGTTGGAGCTGGAAACACAGAGGGGCACAAGCGCTGTCGGGAACGATCCTGGAGAGTGGGAGAAGCACACAGGCTTTTCCTTCCTCTACCTTCTGACCTTCTGGCAGTGTCTCCCAATAGTCAGCCCCACTCAGAAGCTGGAGGAAAGTCAGGCTGCGCAAATACAGTGCCTCATGTTGTAGATGAAAATGCCGAGACTCAGAGCCATTGAGCCGCCCGTCAAAGGTCATAGACATGGTACACAGGCAGGCCGCTCTTGCCCCAGAGGCTTTGTGCTTGACCCTTTGACAAAACCACCTCCCAATCTTTAGACTTCACTAAATATTTTGCTCATTTATCTTCCAAAATGCTTTCACAACATTTTCATGTTTCCAGTTGGACTTATTTCTCAAACATCACTTACCAGGGTCTTTGTTCTAATCCCAGATTCTATCAACTGAGAATTACTTGCTTTCAGGAGGTACAGCAAAATTCAATCTTTTGATAAAAAAAAAATTAAAACAACCATTATTTGTGATGCTTTTTTTCAGATAACTGCGTGAAAATCAGTTTTATCTTAAGTAACAGTTTTTATCGTATTATGAGAATTGTATTTCTGGCACTAAAAGCAAAGGTCTTATAAGCCTCAGGATTGGAGATCTTTGGGAAATGTTTAAGAATCATGAGCCCAGACTGCAAACACAGGACCTCACGCTAATCGGAGATCCTTTCCATTGACAAGAGTTTAGTCATCACCAGCACCCCAAATCCAGATCGTTCCAAGCCCCTTTGGCAAAATAGGTGCCTCTGTTACAGGCAATTTGTGCTTTAAGATTTCAGCTTGGTCATTACTGCTGCTGCAGCTGATTTAAATATTTTAATGAATGATGTTATTGTCTCTGTGCCTGGAGGTCTTTGCAGCAGAGGTCGCAATTTGAAGGAGGAAAAAAATTCAGAAAAATAGCCCTAAATAAGTCAGTGATGATGGATGACTCACTTTGGTTGTGTAGCAAAACCTAGGCTAGAATGTCCCCATGCTCAAGGCTCACAAGCTAGGGAAGGATGCCTTCATCTTGGAGAGGAGGGGCACTGAGGCACAGAGGTGAGTTATTGGAGGAACTAAGGCCATCTTCCAAGAGCATCTTCACCAGATTGAGCCACAACTAAGGGAATGGGGCAGGTAAAGTGTTAAGAATAAGCACAGGGGTACGGCTTCATGTATAAAGTTCCTATAGGCACAGGGCTCTAGGGACAGGAGAAAATGATCACAATGTTGTAGATCAAATTGCCTGGGGGGTTTTGTCTATTATTCCACTCAAAGAGAATATGTCCCAAGGTGTGCATGACTTGGGAGTTGTGGCTTCTTTTACTAAATAGGTCCCAGTTCCAACACATGTGAACATCTTACCAAGGAGGCTGTGATTCTGGTGCTTAACAATGGGCATTTCTCATGCAAGCTGGATCCAAAACCATGGCCTAGTTCTGCCTTTGATCTTCTATCAAAGAAGCAGTAGAATGCTCCACCTTTGGAGAAAACTAGAGGGGATGGGGGAGAGATGACCCATCAGCCTCAACATGGTGGCCTCCAAAGGGATTTCAAGAGCTCATTGCCATGATGGCTTTGGACCCCACCCCTGTAAGCAGTATGCGTGATGGCCAACATGGACAGGGGCCACAATGGTCACTATGGTCATTTGTTCACGTAGTTACGCATTCAGCAGGTGTTTATTGAGCATCATCTCTGTTGCAGACCATGACCAGGAGATGGAGATGCAGTGAAGATTGGACAGTCAGGGGCTCTCTCTGCTTAACACTTGCATTCTGGGGGGGTAGACATACACTAAACAAGAACACAAATCAGTAAGTAGTGTAATTCCAGGTAGTGATCGGTCATGGTGAATGAGGAAGTACATTAAGGAGATAGGGGAGGGTGTAGCTTTGGATATTAGGGACAGGGGGCCAATAAGGGTAAGCAGACACCTGGACGATGTGAAGAGGGAGTTCATGCACAGATCCAAGGAAAGGGAACTGCAGAAAAGGTATCAGGCAGAAGGAGGTGGTCACATTTGAGAAATAACTCACAGAGCTGACTACTCACCACTCAGTGTGATCCTCCCAGAGAAAGAGTGAGGTGGTAGGGAGATCAGATTAACCCCATTTTATAGATCAAGAACTTGGAACTTGTGAAGTCCTGGCCCAGGGCATGTCCAAGCCTAGCAGACAAGGCAGGTATGGATGTGGCCAGGGAAGGCATTTCTGGGTAGAACCCAGGGATAGAGATGATAAAAATGCAATTGAACACAGGCGAGGTCAGAGAACTATAATCCGTAGTCAGCCAAGGGTCAGCCTATGGGCATGAACACAGATACTGAGACCCCAGGTCGAAGGCACTTATCAAATATCAGTCAGTGTCAGGGAGTCTCTGTGTGGCAATGTAGGTTCTGGAGTCCAGTGTTTGTACAAGCACAAGGATAAACTACAAAGGTCTTTTCAAGAGCCTCTAGAAGCCTGGCTTTCTGAGATTTTATCTTACTTACTTCTAAATCTAAGTGCAACCACTTATGGTTAGATGCACATGCAAAGAAGTTGTTAAAATTGTGCTTGAAAAGAATAATTAGAGGTCATTTGAAATGAGAGGAAAGATAAATCCACTGAGGCTCTTGTTTAAGACGGCTGCCACAGATGAATCTTGGGTGGAGTCCATGGCAGCCCAAGCCAGGGTTGTCTTGTGGAATTGTTGGATGGGAGAAAATAAGAATGTATTCTGGGAGATATTTCTCCAGCCCTAAGTTTATTTTTTGGATCCTCACATAAAAGATTCCTCTCCTGACAGCCTTTTTATGGCCAAACCCAGGTCAACTTCTATTGGGGAGGTATGACAGATACTGCGTGCAGTCGTCAACTGCCAGTGTGGGTAATTCCAGGGTGTGGGTAGGATGCCGGCCAGCCCTGAGCCCCACCTGTGTCAGAATGCTGCCTTTCTGTTAGCCTTCAATTTTCCCCTGAACAATTCCCAGAGCATAGCCAGACAGGGCGGCTGCTCCCCACTGCCGTGGAGCCCCTGGGCTTGCCATGGCCAGTGTAGACAGGGAGAGCTCAGGGGCGGACAAAAGAGGCATCAGCCACCGCCCCCACCCTTCACGTTGCCACAGAGATTCCCTGCCTTGAGGATCTGGCCTTGAACAAAGCGAGCAGTGCGAGCCCGTCGTAATTAAAGTTTTCAAGGTTTCTGCTTCAGTTGTTTTACTCAAAAAGCATGATCTCTTGGAGATTAAGATGATGAAACTGGTATTTACGGAAGCTAAATGGCCTCAATCCTGGGCCTTAGTGGGGCAGCCTGGGAGGAGGCAGGCTGGGGAGACGGCCAGAAAAGCACAGGAAATGCTTTTTGCTCTGAGAAGGCCCTGGCGGGCAGCCTTCCGCAGCTCACACGAGCTCTGGGATTTCCATTCAACCACTCTCTGGCCCAGCCACCATGCCGCCATATTCCCTCCCAAGCTAATCCAGAACGTGAGCCAGTGAAAAGGTTTGGAAATCCCACCTCTTTTTTCAGGCATTCAGGGTGCTCAGTCAGGGAGCTCTCTTCTCAGGGCCTCTTACCAGGAATTCACATAGTCACTTCATGTCTACGGAAAACCTGTATCATCGGTCCACTGAGATGAATATGTCCTCACCAAAACAAATAGGTATAGTCAGGAAAATCACACGCTTATAAAAACCACTGTGATTAGATGCAGGAGTACCCAGACTGACACAATCCTATTTAATAGATATTGGTTGGATTAAGTCCCTTCTATGCAGAAAACTCTGCACTGGACATTATGCTAAGCTCCAGTAACAAGAACAACTGACAACTTCTGGGAAGTTACAGTTTAACAAACCTTTCATGACATTGTCTCATTGATTTATGCCACTAGCCTGTGAGGTCCTAATTATTAATGCCATTTGACAGAGGCAAATAAAGATCAGAGACATCAAGCAACTTTCTCAGGGTCACACAGTAACAAATGCAGTCAAAATTAGGCTTGAATCTAAGGTTTCAGACTTTCAATTCTGCGTTCCTTCCTCTACAGTGGACTTCTGGTACACATACAGGTACTTCAGAGAGCTGAAAGATTAATACCTTGTTTAAATAGAATGGAATGATCTGTATTGACTCAGTCCAGTCTGTACTGGTCTCCTGTGCATTTGCCACCAGGGTTGTAACTCTGAACATTGGCGAACAAAATGCCCATTGTTGACAAGATCACAATCACCCGCATGCACACAGTGATTTATCATGCTAAACACTTTACACATATCGCTTATTTAACCTGTACGCAATCCTCTGAGGCAAATAGTTACATCATCCCCACTTTACAGAAGCTAAAGGAAATGACGTAACTTACCTGGTGGTCACACAGCCTGGGAGGTTCAAGAGCTGGAACCTTGATTGATCTCTCTCTCCAGAGCTCCAGCCATGATGCTACTCACCCCTAGAGCAGCTGCCAAAGTGTGGTAACAAGGTGGCTTAAAACAACAGAAGTTTATTCTCACAGTTCTGAAGCCTAGAAGTTACATGTGAAGGTGTTGGCAGGAATATGCTCCCTTGAAGCTTCTGAAGCAGGACCCTTCCTGGCCTCCTCAAGTTCTGGTAGCTTCAGCCGTTCCTTGGCTTGTGACTGTATCACTTCAGTCTCTGAACTGCCTTCTTTCTGTGTCTCTGACTTCATCTCTCCTCTTTTTATGAGGGCACCTGTCAGATTAGAATAGGATCTCCTCTAATTCAGTATGTTTCCTCTTAACTTGATTATATCTGTAAAGACCCTAATTTCAAAGAAGAGCACCTTCACAGGTACCAGGGGTAAGGATTTTAAGGTATCTTTCTGGGGGACACAACTCAACCTATACAATATCTGTTGTCATCACCCCTACCCTACCCTCATGCCAGGCTCCCTCTCTCATTTAAAATGAGAGTCATCTTCCAGTTGACAATTATAAAATGTTCAAAGGTTATAGGAGGGGAAATTGATCCTCAGGGAAAGGAAGTGATCCCAGAATGTCAAGGCTCTAATTGGAACCAGTTCCCTCACTCCAATCCACCAATCCTCATGCCTTTTTTTTTTTTTTTTTTTTGAGACAGACTCTCACTCTGTCACTGAGGCTGGAGTGCAAGGGTGTCATCTCGGCTCACTGCAACCTCCATCTCCCAAGTTCAAGCAATTTTCCCACCTCAGCCTCCCGAGTAGCTGGGATTGCAGGCACCTGCCATCATTCCCAGCTATTTTCGTATTATTTGTAGAGATGGCATTTCACCAGGTTGGCCAGGCTAGTCTTGAACTCCTGACCTCAGTAATCTACCTGCCTCGGCCTCCCAAAGTGCTGAGATTACAGATATGAGCCACCATGCCCAGGCTTTTTTTTTTCCAGGACTTGATGAGCTTCACCCTCTAAACAGGATGTAATGATGAGAATTGGCATGGCTAAGTCATTGTTAAACCAAACTTCTGAAGCTGCCATGTTTAAGAAATCGAGGAAATATTTATTGTGTGAACTAGTGAGAAAAGAAAAATCTACATTTACTCTGCACACATAACTTTCATGGTCCTAAAAATGATTAAGTCTTGCATCCAACATCTTTTGGGATTAACAGAGTTGTCTTCATTGTAAATATTGCTGTTTTCCTTGCCTGAGATTATATTAGTTAAAGTCATCACATGGAAAACCAATATCCTGATATAAATGTTGAGGAAAGTGTTTTCTTTATCCCCTTCATGGCTATTTAAGTATCTAGCAGTGATAAGGTTATACAAAATCTCAGAATATGTATGGCCAACTGATATTAATATTCAGAAGTAACTCCAAGCATCAAGTCACTCAAAATCTACACTGCCTAGGCAGAGGCCTGTATTTCCCAAATAAATTACTTATAAAACGTAATGTCTCGATGAAATATTCAAGTTTAAACCCATTTTGTATTCCCAATTTTAAATACAGACACAAAGTTATGCCACAGCTTCTGTGGCCGTATCTGAAAGTGAGCAGGCGCATTGAATCAATCAGCTAGAGTCGGCAGAGAGGAAAATAATCCCCCTTGTCAAAGTGAACTGCATAAATCCATAAATAAAAGCCAGAGCTACAGAAAATCTCAGTTATACAGGGAAGTTTGTCCACGTGCATTTAAAGACTTAACTTCCTTTCCCCCAGCTTGGAGATTTAAGGGTCCTGTCTTAATAGGCAAATACGTATGAACTTGACTTTCACCACAAACCTGTCTACAATTGCACCTGAATGTCTGTAGTTTTTAACTAGAGTTACATGTGGAAGCAGAAAATTGTTTGCAGAGCAAGAGAAGAGGGATAAAGAAATGTTGTTGTCTCAGAATTCGCTGTGCACCTGAGCAGAAGAGGAGGAGGAAAAAGCTTATTTCCATAGGCTCTCCTCCCTCCCTCTCAGGTAGCCTCCATCTCTCTGTGCCTGGTGACCTGTTTTGCCTCTGTGGAAATAGGACATAAGAAAATTTTGCCCAAGATCTTAAGATGCCAGAGTTTCCCCAACCCATTTTCAGGTCCATTTCTTTCTGGAAGATTCCATTCCTCCAAATCTGCATGGCTCCCTCCCGCAGGACTCTTATTCTCTTTAGCACAGATAACTCCTGGACATAAGCTGTAGGCCACTGTGCCCTTGATTGCCCAAGGCCAACGTTCCACTTCTAGCAGAATTAACCCAGATTATCAGGCAGCAGCTGAGCCTCAGTTTTCCCAGTTTAAAATGAGCTTTGCAACCCCCACCCTCAGACTGCACCAAAGCAATATGCAAATATAAACACTGATTTTTATAAATTGCTATAATTGGAATTGCTTTCATATCACCAGAACAACTTATGAAACTGCTTCATATTCTCTCTTGCTTTGCTGGTCGACACCAACAGCTATGGCCCCTCCACATATGAAGCACTATTTGTCCCACGATTTTTTCTTATATATTTTCCCCTTTGATTTTCTCTCCCTTGTTTTCTGTTTACTTCCTCTTTGTCCTTCTGCTTCCATGTTGCAATCAATGGTCTTATAATTTCCAGCTCAAGTCTAGGAGCCCCTGGTCTTTCTGGGCCCTGACATTCTGATCCATGAGGCAGCTTAGGCAGGAGGAGCCAGGTCCCAGGCTCAGACTGGAGAAGCTCTGGATGTCCTGGGAAGGGAGAGGAGAGAGCTAGGAGGGGAGGGAAAGGAAGGGCTGGCCAAGCAACCCTCCCCTCAGTTCCCAGCCCTCCAGACATTCCAAGGCGAGCAGGTCACAGTCCGTCTTTCTGAGCAGCATGTGCTGCGGGCGCTGCCGAGGTCAAGGGAATGCCCAGCAGTCACACCAACCCCAGCCCAATCCCAATCCAGTTCTCACCCACACACCGCAGAGACCCTCCCTTTTGTAAACTCTGTTCACAATTTCTTTAACCAAGACCCAGCTTTTCAGCCTACAGCATCAAAAAGGAGATGTCTGGCTGGCAGCGGTGGCTGATGCCTGTAATCCCAGCACTTTGGGAGGCTGAGGTGGGAGGATCACTTGAGCTCAGGAGTTCAAGACCAGCCTGGGCCATATAGGGAGACCCTGTCTCTATAGAAATAAGATAATTAGCCAGGCATGGTGATGGGTCGCTGTAGTTCCAGCTTCTTGAGAGACTCAGGCACAGGGGATCACTTGAGCCCGAAAGTTTGAGACTACAGTGAGCTGTGATCGTGCCACGGCACTCCAGCCTGGCTGACAGAGACCCTGTCTCAAAAATAAATAAATAAATAAATAAATAAATAAATAAATACAAAAAGGAGATATCTGAAGCAAAATTCTATAGTAGAGGAGGCAGGTCATTGCAGACGAGTTGCCGCCATGTGGGGGTTTCGACTCAAGGATGGGATCCAGCCATACTCCAGCTGCCCTTCGTGCTCTTTGCAGCTCCCCCATCACGTAGAGGACGATGCCTTCCCAGCCCCCAGCCCCCAGCTGCTGCACTTCCCTTCGTCTCTGCCCCCAAGCTTCACTCTCTCTAAACCACATTAGGTCCTCCAGAGTGGTGGCACTTCCTGGATAACCAGAGTTCTTGATCTCCACCTCCTCTTAGTTGAATACCATTTGGCCCTTCCTCCGCTGAGACAGCCCTGGTCCTGATCCTGAAAGACTGTCTTGACTGCAGACACGCGCATGCATGCGTGCACACACACCTTTATAGATTGAAAAGAGTAGAGCTCTTAACTATTGTGCATGCGTCTGTGAATGTGCAGTGAGTGTATGTGTGTCTCTGATTGGGCTGTGTGCGTATGTCTATACGTCAGAGAAAGGGCAGGGAGAGAAAAGAGAGACCTAATAATTTATTTTGAACTTGATCCTAAGGAACAGCCATGTCTATTTCTAACACCTCAGATTCACCAGCACATTCATAAATTTTAGGGTCTCAACAGAGATTGAAGAAATGAATGACTCACTCCCACAGTCCCCACCTTCGATAAGAAGGTGCCTCTTCTGAATTCCCATAGCATCCTCTTCTCACCTCTACCCTACTGGCTACTAAATCTGTCTGGTTGTCTGTCCCCATGCCTGCCTCCCTCCCTAGGCTGTGAGTGCTTTGAGGACAGGAGCATGTCTCATTTGATTACAAATGGATGTCTACGGCATCCATCCCAGAGCCAGGCATAAAAGAGAAGCTCAAAATACAGATGCTCCTCAACCTACAATGAGGTTATGTCCGGATAAGACCATGATACGCTGAAAAATATCATAAGCTGAAAATGCGTTTAGTACACCTAACCTACTTAGCTTCATAGTTTAACCCAGCCAAACTTAAGTGAGCTCAGAACACTTACATTAGCCTAAAGTTAGGCAAAATGAGCTAAAACAAAGCTGCTTTTATGGTAATGGGTTTTGGAGATTTTTTTTTCTTTTTTTGAGACAGGGTCCTATACTGTTGCCCAAGCTGGAACACAGTGGTGCAATCTCATCTCACTGTAGCGTTGACCTCTCCACACTCAGGTGATTCTCCCAGATCAGCCTCCCAAGTAGCTGGGATTACAGGCACTGCCAACACACCCTGCAAATTTTTGTATTTCTTTTAGAGATGGGGTTTTGCCATGTTACCTAGGGTGGTCTCAAACTCCTGGGCTCAAGCGATCTGCCCACCTTGGCCTCCCAAAGTGCTGGGATTACAGGCATGAGCCATCTTGCCCAGCCCAAATGTAATAATATAGTTTATATTTACATATATTTATAATATAAAGCAATATAACATGTAATGATGTTGTTATAAAGAATTATGAGGCCAGAGGTGGTGGCTCATGCTTGTAATCCCAGCACTTTGGGAGGCTGAGGCAGGTCAGCAGTTGGAGGCCAGCCAGCCAACACAGTGAAAACCCATCTCTACTAAAAATACAAAATTAGCTGGGTGTGGTGGCGGGCACCTATAATCTCAGCTACTCGGGAGGTTGAGGCAGGAGAATCGCTTGAACCTGGGAGGCGGGGGTTGCAATGAGCCGAGATCACGCCCACTGCACTCCAGCTTGGGCAACAGAGTGAGACTCCATCTCAAAAAAGAATTATGAATCAAAATTCAAAGTACAGTTTCTATCGAACAGTTTCTATTTTGACTTAAGTCAAAAATCCCAACTGTACCCATGGTGAGTCAGGGACTGTCCTTAGTGACTAATGAATGGGCATAAATGCATGCAAGGTCCCAGCAATGGACATTTGCTCTAAAAGGCCATAAGAGTCGTTCTTGTTAAAATATCTTGTTCTAGTCTGTCACACGTTCTGGGGCAAGGAGTCTTCCCAGTCCCTCCCCACTGCCTCCGTATTCTGAAGATGGGTCCAGTCAGCTTGGGCGTAGGCAGATACAACCAAGCCAGCAGGAGCCGAAAATAAAGCATGCCTCCAAGGGCACCTGTGAGGGAGGAGGTGAGCGGAGTCCTGCCGCTGCCCTCCTGAGTGATTTTTTATCTCCAAATACAATGTAATAAGATGTGATAATCAACACACCACACAGGGAAACAAATCATTCCTTCTCCCAACTGCTGTCTTGCTCACACTGGCTGTTATAAAAGCATGAAACAAATGTAACCTTTTCAACCAAACCACATTTTTAAAGCTAAGTGGATACTTCTTAAAAATGTTAAATGATGCTACCAAGAATATTAGCATTTTTCTCAAAATAGGCAGCAGCAGCTGCTTCCTCCTCTTCAAATAGGTATATTTGAGAAGGAGGGAGGGAGGGAGGGAAGGAAGGAAGGAAGGAAGGAAGGAAGGAAGGAAGGAAGGAAGGAAGGGAGGAATGGAAGGAAGGGGAGGGAGGGAAGGAAGGAAGGAAGGGGAGGTGGGACGAAAGGAAGGAAGGAAGAAAGAAAGAGAGAGAGGAAGGAAGGAGGTAGGGAGGGAAGGAAGGAAGGGGAGGGAGGGAGGGAAAGAAGGAAGGTAGGGGAGGGAGGGAGGGAGGGAAGGAAGGGCAGGGAAGGAAGGAAGGTGAGGGAAGGAAGGATGGGGAAGAAAGGAAGGAAGGAAGGAAGGAAGGAAGGAAGGAAGGAAGGAAGGAAGGGAGGGGGAAGGGAAGGGAGGGAGAGGAAAGGGAAGGAAGGGGCTCATTGGATTACCTAAAATGATTTTGATATATTGGGGCTTCTATTTACATTTGTTTTTATCTAAAACATAAGAAAAAAATTAAACTTTTATAAAAATGTATGTATAGGCTAATATTTGCACATATCTGTAATTTCCACATGGAATAGATACACATGTATAGGGAAAACATGCTTGTCTCTTCCAAAAAGCGTTTTGACACCATTGTTTAAGACAATGGGCTCTATGACAAAAATATCACTATTGGTCCTAAAAAAGAAAGTCCTATTTTAAGTTCCTTTCTTGGTTAAAGCTGGACTATTTTGCCTTCAGTTTTATGAACATTAAAAAAATAATAATCAGACCAGCCCTTATCTTCTTTTTCTCTGGAGTCTCTCAAGTGTCTTTTCGGCCGAGGATACAGGATAACAGATCACAACAGTTTTTGCAAATGCAGTCCAATTAACACCAAATGGGGGAAAAGTAAATCAAAAGTATGGAGGATGGGGAAACACACAGGGCTCTCACCACACGAGGGGTGTTAGCATTATTTATTTAACCACAATGCTCCCACTGAGAGCAGCTCCATTTTCAAAGTCTTTCTAATGAGCAAGAAGCCAATTTATTTTGGCAAATTATATCACAAAATAGCCCTATGTCCTTTAGCCTTCTGACTGCTAAACCAGAACGCTACAGCATAGACTGGTCATTGTCCCTGGTCTTCAAGGGAACAAAGAAGCATCCACACTGAATTTGGTTAAGGAAGCAGGCTCAAGTGATGATTTCAAGATCACACAAAATGAAGATCTTCTGGTTCAGGGCTTTGCCACTGCAGCAGCATCTGTTACTATCAAGGATTTTTTCAGAAATGAAGTTCCCATGTACACTTGAGTGTCAGCTCGATCCCAAGACTGTGGGGCTCAGGATCCATGGCGGTGCTTCCTACCTGCCCATAATGTAATATGCAGATCAGCCTGGAGATCAAAACAACTATCAGGGCCAAAGGTCGTCATCTGGAGCTTCCATAGCTCTCCTTTCATTAAAGGTAGCATACCATTGGCCTAGTGTGGTGGCTCACGTCTGTAATCCCAGCACTTTGGGAGGCTGAGGTGGGCAGATCATGCGGTCAAGAGATTGAGACCAGCCTGATCAACATGGTGAAATCCCGTCTCAACTAAAATACAAAAAAAATTAGCTGGGTGTGGTGGCATGCACCTGTAGTCCCAGCTATTCAGGAGACTGAGGCAGGAGAGCCCCGTGAATCCAGGAGGCGGAGGTTGCAGTGCACCAAGACTGTGCCACTGCACTCCAGCCTGTGCAACGGAGTGAGACACCATCTCAAAAAAAAAAAAAGTAGCATGCAGTTTACTCCAGCAGACTCACTGCCTCTTTTTGTTTGTTTGTTTGTTTGTTTGTTTGTTTGTTTGTTTGTTTGTTTTTGAGGCATCAAAATTACAGTTGCTATTTCCAGGCTGGGTCTAAATATTTCTATCAAAACATCCTCTGAGGTACACCAACTGGAGACATTATGAACACAACAGGACTGCTTGCAGATGAATGAACCCACAGCCCAGAGTGGCTTCTCCCTGCAGCTCACCCAACATCAGTCTAACCATGAGGCGAACCATGGACTCAGAAGGATCTGATCCAGGGCCCAGGTCTTCCTCCTTGATACAAGGTAATCAAGATTTCTCTATGCATGGTGCAAGTCCCGCTGCGTCTGTCTGGGAGTTGTAAGTCTTCTTGTTCCACACCCTCTGCACCTCTGCACTGACATGTTCTTATGCTTGGGTAGAACTCCTCAGTCTGCTCTGCAAAACATCTGGAATCCTTTGGATCCACCAATGTGGACAGTTGTTTCCTGGGGAGGATTCTTTGTTCATTATAGTCTACGAAAGTCAACTTGATGGCTTATCGTTTACCAAGAGATGGTTCCTGTCTGTTTTGGTGATATGCTTTGCCCTCCACCCTGTGCCCTGCACCTCCACTTGCTGCTATGAAGGAAGGAAAACCTTAGATGTTTCTTGTGTGGAAGGGTTATTGGTGTTAATAAGAGCCACTGCCCCCTCATATCCCTCATCCAAAACTACACAGAACATGACATGAATAGCCTGGCACTGACTTACTGATTACCCTGCCTGCCTGCTTAGTGACCCCAGTGCCCAGTTCCATATAGACCACATATTCCAAAACAAAACTAGGATTCAGAAGAATGAGGGTTCTTTTCCGTATCAGCTTTGTCCTGCATTTTCTCAGAAGTGTCATGGACGACCCTGCCTGGAACAGTAAATAGAAAAAGAAGACCAGAGGTGTCCTGCAGCAACAGGTATGCTGAAGCCACAAACACCCTTGCTCCTTGGAAGTCCACAGCTCCAGTAAGAAAGTACTGAGCCCATGACCCCAAACTGCAGTCACACCCAGGATCTCAGCTCCACGTCCACTCCCTCTTCTGTTGTGCAGAAACACTTAGTAAATGTCAACTTTTGTGATCAGGCATCATGTCATGTCCATTCAGTCTCTTCCCTCCTCCAATCCAAGCTAAGAAATCATCCCAGCTTCTCTGCCCCACATACACACTTCTAGCACAGCATGCAAACTATGCTCCAGAGTGTCCCACTCATCAGCTGCCCTGTCTGTTCCCACACTGCTATGTGAATTCCTGTGCAGTCACTCTGTCTTCTTACTTCCCTCCCTCCCTCCCTTCTTTCATCTCTTCAATTATTCATTAAATAAGAATCGACTGCTACCCTATGGCATACCAGCCACTGTTGTGAGATTCGGGGGTAGAGATGTGAAAAGGACAGATGGGCTCCACCCTCATGGAACTAATATTTTAGCAGAAAGAGAGCAGGGCATGGTAAATAGCGACGGCTCTATGGGCTCGGAAAGTATTAGATGTAAATGCAGTTCCTAATTCTGCAATTTACCAAAAGTAGTGTTGAGGCAAATTACATAACAACCTTCATTCTTGGGTTCCTGATGAAGTGGGAATGATAATACCTACTCTATAGGGTTATCGTGAGAAGTTAAATAATGCTTGTAAGGCAACTGGCACACAGTAGGTGCTAAGTAGATGTAACTGTTTTTGTCATGGAGCCCATTGGCTTAAACAATTGGTGTCAAAACGCTTTTTGGAAGCAATAAGCATGCTTTCCTTACACATGTGTATCTATTCCATGTTGAAACTACAGATATGTGTAAATGTTAGCCTATACATACATTTTTAAGATAGTTTAATTTTTTTCTTATGTTTTAAATAAAACAATAAAATAGAAGCCCTAAAATATCTAAATCATTTTAGGTACCCCAACGAGTAATCACCTCACTTTTAAGATCATCAGTAGAAAATGTAGGTTTCAAGGTTACTGATGAGTGCAGTTTCACAGGAAAATAAATACCTTCCAAAACTCCATGCTTTTTATAACTCTCTTGGGAGTGGCATGATGATAAAGGTACTGCCCAATTCACAGAAGGGAAGCTGAAATGGCTAATAAACATTTGAAACTAAGCTTGGCCTCATTAGGAATCAGGGAAATGGAAATTAAAATGATGAGATACTCGTTCTCAAACATCAGACTGACAAATATGAAAAAGTCTTCAAATACCAAGTACTGGCAAGAGTGCAGGAGATGGGAATTCCCAGCTATTGTTAGTGGGTAAGTCAAATAATTGGTAACATCTTTTATTAAAACAATTGTCAATTTCTACTAAAGCTGAAACTGTAAACACCACATACCCTAGCAATTATATTTCCAACCCATACCTCCTAGAGAAGGGCTTATTCAATTTCTCTTTTTGTCATGGACCCTGTTGACAGTCTGTGGTGCTTATAAATATACATGTATGTGTAAATGTATGTATGTATGTGTTTTTTATATGTGTGTGTGTGTATATATATCACATTTAAAATATATATGTATACAATAAAATACACAGTATTGACAAGGAAGCCAATTGTATTGAAAACGTCTATAAATGTTTAAAAAACAAATCTTTGATATTGTACCATATATGTTACTTCTTAACCTGTTAAAATAGAGATCTAGTAACATTCACACGATTACCGCAATTTTGAAGTGATGATGTTTGTGAATGGTATTTTGAGATACCTTCAACAACTGTAATGTGACCAGAAATTGTACTTTCCATTGCCTTCAAAGCCACGGCGCTAATGCTACTGAAGTTGGTTGTCTGCATTCAGAGTCAGAGGAAATACCAAGTTTCAGGTAAATGTTTAAAAACATCGATTTTTGTTTCCTCTTTTAAGCCCTGAATCCCCAAATTGTTACCTATAGAAGCCTTCCACAAACACTCAGGAAGACATAACCAGCACACTTTGTGAGTATTAAAAATGGAAAATAGCATGTGATGTGAATGGGTAAATAGATGTAGCATATTCATAAAATGGAATATTACAAAGCAGGTAAAAGGGATTCAGCTGTGCACATAGAGCTCCCGGTCATGCCGCTGAAGGTATAAAGCAAGGTGCAGAACAAGCATCTTCATAAAATGGAATATTACAAAGCAGGTAAAAGGGATGCAGCTGTGCACATAGAGCTCTCGGTCATGCTGCTGAAGGTATAAAGCAAGGTGCAAAACAAGCAAAACCACAGTGCTCTGCCATTTGTGTATATATTAAAATATGGCACAACACAATGCTATTTACTATTTGCTATAAACAATATGTCGTTTACGGATTTTCCTGTAATAATGCATCCAAGCACAGACCAAAAGAATTCACAGAAAATGTCTGATAATTGTTGCCTTTTGGAAAGGAGGAAGAAAAGTTAGAGCCATGTGAGATAAAAAAAGTGACTTGAACTGGTACTTACATGTATTCCAGACATAAAATGGATGTTTAGATAGAGAGATAGATGGCAGATAGATAGATAGCCAGATGGTTAGCTAAATAGATGATAGGTAAGTAACAGATAAATAGATAAATGATAGATAATAGGTGATAGAGAGATAGAGACAGATAGATGAAAGATAGAGGACAGATGACAATAGATAAATAGATGATAGATAGATGGACACATAGATGACAGATTCATAGAGAGACAGGAATATGGATAGAAAAATAGATGACAGAGACAGAGTGAAAGAGAAAGAGAGATGATGGGTAGGTAAATAAATAGGTGACAGATAGATGATAGATAGACAACAGATAGGTAAATAGATGATAGATGATAGAGGCATAGCTAGATACATAATAGATAAATAGATGAGAGCTAGGTAGACAGATGATAGAGAGCTATATAGAGATGACAGATAGAGATAGAGAAAGAGATGATAAGGAGATGACACATAGAGAGGCAGAGAGATAGAAACCTAGAGAGGAAGATGACAGATACAGAGATGATTGATAGACAGAGATAGAGATAAAATTCCAGATTTGGGGTATATTTATCACTTTCAAAATTTGAATATTTATGTATGCATGCATTTATACGTATATATATGATATGCATATATGTATATGTATGTATGTATTTCTACTCGTTAGGAGTTCCAAAAGGATCATCCCCATGGCAATATTTTCTCAGTTTTAAGACTGTTCTTAAACAACTACCTAGAGCTTTTTTAAACTCTGATAACATAAGGAAGAAGATAAAATAAATATAGACACATAAAATTTTTTGCTTTGATATCCAGTTTTTCAATAATCTTAGCATAATTTTTGGAATAATATTATAAGCCAGAATTATTAGCAACAATACTTAGTAAGGTTCATTTTTACAACTCCATGATAAGTTAGTTGCTCTTTTAATAAACATTGATGCGATGTGGTGAGATGTAAAAATACAAGTTAGGAAGAAAATACAAGACCTCAATGTTTAGTAATGCATCAGAAAAGCAAGTTTGGGTTTTACTGAGAATGCATTTGTAATGCTGCAGATGGCATCAACCTTGGGAAATGGCCTGGGGAGTCCCCTGGTCTATCACAGCCGCAGTGCCAGGCAGTGACTCCCTTTGAATTGTTCTCATTACTTTGCTTTGAAGTAGAATTTGGTGCCTGCTGTTGCAAAGGTTGATCACAAATACCTCAGAAACCACACAAGATAATGCAGGTGAGGGATAAATCTTTGGAATAAAATAATATGGGGAGATTATGAAAAAGCTATTTCCAGTCATCAAAAAAAAACAGTCAACCTGAATAGAGAGAGCAGGGTCTGGGTGGAGCATTGCCCAGGCCATCCATGCTGCAGGTTTTAAAACATTCCAGCAAGCTCCAGTGCTGTGACTGTGACCAGCTGTGTCAGTCTGTTGCAATGCACAGGCTTTCCAAATCCCAGTGTCAGAGAGGACCTTAAATAGCACATTATCTACACCCCTCTGATACTGGGATCAAATCAACCATGACGATGATGATGACAACTAAAGGCTGTAATGTGCCAGGCACTGTTGAAACACCTTCCATTTCTTCAGTGGTCTGGCCAAGACACCACTGAGTCACTGCTTGCATATCTCCAGTGACAGGGAGCTCATCACCTACTGACAAAGTTCATTTTATCTTTGGAGAACTCTGACTGGGCAGCTTTATGTCCAGCTGAAAACAGTCTCCCTTGCCTTCCACCCAACAGCTCTTTCTGTCCCTAAAAACCAGAGCCCTCATTTGTGATCTCTCTTTGCGTGTTTGAAGGCCCCCCTCCTGCCTTCTCCAACACTTCCCTCCACACTAAGTCCAGTGACATTCCTGTCGCTTGCACCGCATTCCCGTAGGTCCTGTCGCTATCTCCGTGCCTCTCCAAGGACCTGCACTTGGCCATTTCTCATTTAAGACACTCACACTGAATGCATAACCTAGATGTGTTCTGATCAGAATAACAATCCCTCCCTGTTCAAGGTACTTCACTTGCATCCATGCAACTTGACTTCAGTTTTGTATTCTTGGAAGCACCCTATGTTATATCCACCCACAAGTAGAGACCATGTGGAAGACAGTTACAGAAAATCACACTGGATAACGCTGTCAGAGCTCCTAAGATGCCACCTTAACTTGCCTGGGCATCATCCTCAAGTCATGGAATTCCAGTGACTCTTCTAACAGAAGAGAGTAACTGCATAGTCAGATGCTGATGATAAAGATGTCACCTGATTCACAGAAGAGAAACCTGATGTACAGTAGTTACTTAGCTGATGTCTGTTGAATGGGTGGGTGGATGTATGGATGGATGGGTAGATAGATGGGTGGATGGATGGATGGATGGATGGATGGACAGATGGATGGAGTAGGTGGATGAATGAATGGATGAGTGGACAGAGGGATGCATAGATGGAAAGAATTCAGAGAAGGCCTGGAGAAGGTAGGAGTGGGGAGCAAGGAAGCCAGGCAGATCATGTTCTAAGAACATGAAAATAGAAACAAGGAGTGCCTGGCCAGGTTTATGAGAGAGATACTTGAGAGATTGCACACTCTGGGGTCAGCAGAATGACCATGGAAACGTGCTGAAAATACCAACTGCCAGACCCTGCCCTGGATCTCCAGGTGGGGCAAGGGCACCTGCATCCTAACAGGCGCTCCTGGTGAGTTGCAGTTGAGAACCACGGGGTTGCAGAAACACAGGGAGGAGGATTTCATGATGAAGAAGAAACATGAGTGATAAAAGAGGAGGGAGTTTGCAAACCAATGTGGGACATTTAGCCCCAGAAACTGGATAGGAAAGCTTGCTAATATAAGAACTAAAGAGACAGAGGAGGAGGCAAGATTGAAGGGGAATAAAATTATTTTTCTTTTTTCATGCTGAGTTTGCATGATCTGTGGGACTTCCAGTTAAAGACATCCAGCAGATACTTAGAAAACAAACCTGGAACTCAGTTAGATGAGATCTATTTGGGGATGAATTTCTTTTAAATCTATAGAACATAGCCTCTCTTTTTCAAATTTAAATTCAAAAACCATCTTTGAACCATTTAAATCCAAATTCTTAATTGGGATGAAGATTCAAAAAAAAAGAAAAAAACCTCGCCTGTTTAAGTCAGATGCTAAAACGACTAATATAAACTCACTTTTGATTTTAAACTTTTAAATAACTTTCTATTTAAAAAAAAAAAGATTGCCTTCAAGGAGCACAAGTGCTTACACACAACAGGCAGTCGATGATAGTGGGTATTGAAATATCAATGTGTTTTTTCACAGGTGCTGAAAAATAAATACAAGTCATGAAAAAAGTAATGAATCAACTTGAAAACCCAGTGGGATGTTAACCTCCTGGAGTAATAATAGCACACTCTCTGTCAGGGCAGGCTGCACGTTAGAAAGGTATTTGCACCCAACTTTGTTTCCGTGAAAAGCCTCGACATACTCAGTAATAAGAGCTGCTGGCAGGATCCCGACAACCTTTAAAAATATCTACCGTCTGAAAGAGCTTGTCATGCTGGAGTTATCTCTTCTACAGACAGCTGCTGAAAGCACCGATGGGCATAGGCTGCATGAGAAAACCTGGAGTAATCCAGAGGAAGGTGGTGTTGGGAGAGAGCCCTTATCGCTGCTGAGGCAGACCTCCGCACCCAGAGGCCGAGGAGACCAGCGCTGTCATTTCTATATTTAGAGACGGAAGCGCTTTGGGTTTTTCATTTTCATTTGCTCTGAAGAAAGGTGCAAGAGGATGTTGTAAGGTGGATTGCGTGGTGGTGTTATTCATTTTGGAAGTCACCTAAAATGCATTGTCCTCTCATTCAAGGAAGCATCTCAATGTACTTGAGTGCCTAAGGATTGTCTCACCCTGCTGGCTGCATCAGGCTTGTGGGATCATGAGGACCCAGGGGTTGGGGTCGTTTATCTTGAGAATCATGTGTATCCCTAGCACCTTGGGCCAGGCCTGGTGTATAGTAGTTACTTAGCTAATGTCTGTTGGATGGGTGGGTGGAGGGATGGATAGATAGATGAGTAGGTGGATGGATGGATGGATAGATAGATGAGCAAGTGGGTGGATGGATGGAGATGGATGGATGGATGGATGGATTGGTGAATGGGTGGATAGAGGGATGCATGGATGAATGATAGGGTGGGTGGGTGATTGATGAATGGATGGATGGATGGATGATAGAATGGGTGGATGGATGGATGAATGGACGGGTGGAGGGATGAATCAATGAACAAATTAATTAAATGAGCTGCCTTGGAACATAAGGCCAGAATGGCCAAAGTGCTTAGATCTGAATGGTTGAGCTTGGCTACAGTGAAATTTATAATAAACAAGGTTTGTAAAGACAGTCAGTATGTTCCGGGGATCACCTAAGCAAAAAAGTTAGGAAATAAGGTTTGGGATCCATGGAAGTCAAAGGCTTTGACACTGTCCCTGCTTTCTGTTTTGCACCCCTCTCTGGTTCTCTAGAGCCAAGCACTAATCTACAATCCATATGAACATATACCTGCACACATTTTTAAGTTCGCCTGCATTAATTCAGCTTTTAAAAGGGCATGAAACTAGCAGTCTCTGGTGGAATTAATTTCAACTTCTTACTTCAGTCATTCTGAACACAGAATAATAATGGTAAGGGTAATAGGCATTTTTGAGCTCTGACACTTTTGAACCAATCAGTATGAGAAAGGCTTGGCACCATTTTTACTTAAGGCTGACAGTTCCACAAGGGCGATATTATTAAAATCATTAGTTCACTGAAGAGAAATCAGAGTCTCAGAAACATGGGGAAAAAAAATCTCACCAAATCTTCACTTACAGCTAAGAATTGGAAAATCTGACCAGAATAAGGCTGGGGGCGGAGCTCGGGGGAAAGGATTAACATCACCATTCTTAGCCTGCCTTTTCTGTGCCACTGCTGATAAAGTCAACCCACTTACACTTACCTGAGGTTAAGAAGAAAGCCCCTGCACCCACCCTCCAGGATCCTCTGGGACAGAAATACAAGATCTGTCCAAAGTGGAAGCTACGCAGATCTTTCATTTTAATATCAGCAAAACTTTGGGTGTTAACTTTACTGCTGTTTCTTGTTCTATCCCTTCATCAGTTGTCTTTGCACTCCAAAGAGGAGAGGCATCAGGAGGCTCTGCCTCAGTGTATTTAGCTGTAAAATGGGAACATAAAAGCCTTACTCATAGAACAGATATAGGAGAAGCACTTCCCACAGTACAGCCCACATCGTAGACTCAAAAGAAGACAATTATTCCACCGTTACCATTCATATTATTATTTTCCAGCTTTTAAGAGATTGTAACTCTCAGAAATCACGCGTGTCAAATCCAAGACAGCCAGTGGTCACATGACAGGTCTTGGAAGACATGATCTTCATAATTGAGGCACATCGAGCAGAAACAGAGGCTGGAAGGTCCTGGTAACAGTGCATGCTGGAAATTGTCTTTTTCCACACAATCCATGTGCTGAGCCTAAGCCCATATGGGACTGTGAAAAGGAGCATGTGAGCACACGGTCTCCCTGGATGACTCATTCCATAGCATGTGGTGGGCTACAGGCCAGATTCTGCAATCTTGGCTAGATGGTCAGCCTCAGTCAAGCTATCTACTTTGCCAGCTCTCGATGTCCTCATCTACAAAATCCCTTATGACAGATAATGTTTCCCTGGCAGGGTGGTTTGAAGAACAAAATGCGCTCATGTACGTAAAGCACTTAGCATATTGACTGTCATGTGTTAATCCTTGGTTGATAGGTAGTGTTCCTATTTCTGTTGCGTTTATCCGTATCATTAATATAGAAGACGCTTGACATTGAGGAGCTCAACTTAGATATAATTTATGAATTGGGAAATGGTAGAGAGAGTGAATGTAGACCATATGACTTGTCTTTGGTCAGGCCAGCATCTAGAGAGCTCACTCCTCATATGAGGATGAGTCAGCAGGAAAAGGAGCTGATGAAAGAACAACCCTGCACGAGAAAGAAGAAAGAGAACAGTAGTTTGATTAGCCAATGAAAACTCAGGACACAGAGAACAATTTAATGCTGAAATTTGTTTAAAAGAAAATTATCTGGCATTATTGGACATCTTCAGCAGGACCCAACCAGAAGTCATGAGTAAGAACAACTGCAAAATCAAATGACATCTAAATAAGAACAAAAAGAAGATAAGTGTGGTGAGGAAGGATTGTTTGAGCACTAAAGATGCTGTGTGGAAGGTTTTAAAGAGTGGAAGCAGCACTGTAAAAAATAAAACAAGTGACATGTAGAGAAAACTTGACTAGATCCTTTAGACTTCAGACAAAAAGACAAAGAATTGTAAATAATAATAAGAAGAAAGAAGGTAATGAAAACAGAAAAATGTTGCACATCTCGAGTTAAAGGTGATCAAGCTTAGGAAGTCAGGACCATCGGAATAGAAGGGACAACTAGATTTAGAAGAGACCAGGGTATTTCAGTCAAAAAGGCTGGTCTGATTTAAAGGGAGAAAAATCAAACAAAAGAAAGGCAAGTACTAGCAAAAATGATGAATTATAAGGAGAAAGAAAAAAAAATGAGTTATACAAGTACCCAAGCATACAATGCAGATCACTCAAGAAGGAACGAACCTCAGGATAGATTCTACCTCATTTGAGATTACATGACAAGAGATAGTGAGCCACCCTCTGCATAGATGCGGGGAGCAAAATTTGTGACCAAACAGTGTTATACCCAGCAAAATTGTCTTTCACGTGTGAATGAAATAGAAAGTCATTTATTCTCGGCTAGATAAGGGGTCAAGACATATATTAATACAAGTCTGTCTCTGAAAATTTAGTTAAAAATTTATGCAAAACCATGGAGATCAATGAAAATTAAGAACTGAATGACAGCATTTAAGAACAGACAATAAACATTAAAGCCAGTAAACCCTGGAGCTAGCTCCAAATTGCTTTTGAATTTTGGCCACAAACCTATGAAGACTGTGTAAGATGAGCACTGTTATCACTGAAAACTATCTAAATGAAAGCCCTTGTTCAGAAAAACGATTTGGCAATTTCTACCACAAGCCTTAAACTATCTATATACATTAACTCTATTTACCCATTATATCTCTGTTAATCCATTAATCCAAACCATTAAATTTCATTCTAAGGAAATAACCAAATTGCCTTCAAAGATTTCGTCTGCAGTATATTTATTTCCTCTCTGTCAATAATATTATAAAAGTAAATATTGTCTAAAACATCCAACAAAATAAGAATAATTTAATGAATTATATAATCATACAATGAAACTTTGTTTCTTTAAAAAAATGGACGTAATATTCTCATGATATAATGCTAAGTAGAATATAAGTAAAGAACAAAACTATATAATTATATTTAATTTTTAAAATATTCTGATAGATATTGATAGGTAGGTAACTCTTCAGATACATGCACAGGAAAAAAATGAAGAAAATGAAAAAATATTAATTTGTCTAGTGAAATAGTAGCAATGTTTTTCTATGCATGTTCTTTTAAAAAAAATCCTATAGTGAATTAAAGTGTAGAGTAATTTTTGAATTCCAGGTAAGGCATGGGAAACATGGAGATGAAATTTCCTCCCATGGACTTTAGCAACCACAGAAAGTAAAAGAAAAAAATACATAAATACGTAAATAATATTTTTGAAAGGAAGGAGAGCACAGTGGTTACAGCTTCAGAATCTACCAGGAAATGAAGCACTAGGGAAGTCCAATGTGGAGCTAGAGCTGCCTTTTCCTTGGGAAAACTTCTTGCCTGCACTCATGCAAGCATTCATTCTTCCACCCAACGAAAAATTCTTCATCCATTTCCTACAGATCTATGGATCCTTAACTCCTGTCAGATTCCAAGCTAAGCATAAGGAACACAGAGAAGAAATTTCCAGACACGACTACAGGCTTCCTGGAGTTCACAGACATGCAGCCTCCTCTACACCAGTAGTGAAGGGAAGAAAACACAAATGAGACTGGTGGTAATGAGGGAATGAAGGACTGAACCGTGGGCTTGTGGAGAAGAGATGAAAGTACCATACCTGAGGACATAGCGGGAGAAGCCCCAGCACTTCCTCCCAGAACTTAGGCACTGAGGCATCTTCATGTGCTTTTCCAAGCATTTTCAGGTCTAATACCACATGCATTCCTCTTTCCAATATGGGGTCAGTGGTGTGGGTCTGGACATTGTAGAAACTGAGACCAGGTGTATCCATTACAGATGGGAAACCAATGGTAAAAAGTTTAGTTTTTCCCCTGCACATTCAATACAAGTCTACAGGGCTGGGGGTGGGGTGGGGTGCTGGAAACCAGGTCTCCCACCTCGTGGTCCTGTTCACTCTTCACCACCATGTCCTCCTCCCATTCCCCGCCTGCAAGATCCAACTCAAAGATCTCTTCTCCTCTGACATCTTCCCGGCTTCTCGTGCAAGTTGGTCATGACCCCTTGGGGCTCTGAATACCGGCCTCTAATTGTATACTCTTGACATTCGACTATGTTATCTTTCATTCAACAAGTATTCAGGTAGGAAACTTTTACTATTATCTCCAACTGCAGTGGGAGATCCGTAGGTCAGGAACTGGGTCTTTTCCTATTTCTTTTTAGTTTGTTGATTCTAATCACTATTTAACTAGACCATAGTAAAGACCCTGATAAATAAGTTTGAGTTTTAGTGTAAGGTGACAGGAAGGGGTCCAGTTGCTGCTTTCTGCACATTGCTAGCCAGTTTTCCCAACACCATTTATTAAATATAGAGTCCTTTCCCCATTGTTTGTTTTTGTCAGGCTTGTCAAAGATCAGATGGTTGTGGATGTGTGGTGTTGCTTCCGAGGCCCCTGTTCTGTTCCATTTGTCTATGTCTCTGTTTTGGTACCAGTACCATGCTGTTTTGATTACTGTAGCCTTGTAATGAAGTTTGAAGTCTGGCAGTGTGATGCCTCTGGCTTTGTTCTTTTTGCTTAGGATTGTCTTGGCGATGAGGGCTCTTTTGTGATTCTATATGAAGCTTAAAGTGTTTCTTTTCCAGTTCTGTGAAGAAGGGGACGGTGGAGAGGGATAACATGGGGAGAAATGTCAGATATATAGTATGCACCTATGCAACAACCTTGCATGATCTGTACATGTATCCCAGAACCTAAAGTAAAATTTAAAAAATTAAAAATTAAAATAAAATAAGTTTGAGTTCTATTGCATTCACTGGAGTTAGTAAAGAGAAAAATACCCATATGACTATGTGGCTTATACATAAATTATTCATAACTACATGCAGTGACTCTCTGACTTCTCTTTCAACAGATAAGCTGACCTCAAAGTTATACCACGTTTCCTTAACTGCTCTCTTTCTAAAAGCATCTGCCTCCCTGTTCCTACTTCTGGAACCTTCTTGGATCCCTAGATACAAAAGCAAGTCCCAAGATGGGTGAGAACAAGAATGAGTATTTTTTAAAATGCCCACTGAATGGTAAGCATTGCAGCCTCACAGCCACGCTGTGATTGAAAAAGGATTGTTCTTTAAGAACTAAACACAAACACACACATTCATGCACACATACATGCACACACATGCACGCACACACACGTGCACACACACACACACGCACACACACGCACACATACAAACACGAAGCCTTGAAAAATAACCCATCCTATGTCACATACAAGTATTAAAAGGAAGCAAAACTGAGACTAGAAGCCAGGGCTGCCTTTCTCCAAAGCTTGTTTTCTTTTGGTTAAGTGAGGACTTCCCAAGGAAAAGGCAGCTCTAGCTCCACTGCTTCGCTCTCTCTGCAGGTTAATAAAAAAGGAAGAGCCAGGCAAGGTGGCTCATGCCTGTAATCCCAGCACTTTGGGAGGCTGAGGCAGGCGAATCACCTGAGGTAAAGAATTTGAGACCAGCCTGCTCAACATGGGGAGACCCCATCTCTACTAAAAATACAAATAATTAGCCGGTATGTTGGTGAGCACCTTTAATTAGAACTACTTGGGAGGCTAAGGCAGGAGAATTGCTTGAACCCAGGAGACAGAGGTCGCAATGAGCCAAGATTGCACCACTGCACTCCAGCCTCAGCGACAAGAGCGAAACTCTGTTTCAAAAAAAGGAAGACAGAGACAGGAGAAGAGAGAGAGCTTTCTTAACACACTCAGGCCTCCTTCCCAAGCACTCACCCTGCCACCAACCAGACAGAGCCAGGATGGGAGAGCCCTGACCCCTCTCTGTCCTAGGGAGAGGCACAGCTCCACGCCCTCTTCATTTTCCCATTCTGGTTGCCAGGACCCTCCCTGAGTGTGGGGTGGGCAGGGGTGCTGAGAAGGGCTGGTGTGGCCTGTGGGTGTCCTCACCGCCACACACCTGTGAGTCCTTCAGCCTCCTCCTGGTGACAGCTGCCTCAGACCCCAACTTTCAAAGAGCCTATTTTTTGCTGAAATTGCATTAAACAAAGACCTGGAAGCACTGGTTGACAAAACATTTACCTCTTTTATGAATTTGCCAAAGGAGGCTCCAACTCTCCTGTGAAAACATTAGCAAGCATCTGCAGATGTAACCACATCTCCTTCTGGATTCAGCTCATCCGTGAGATTCCCTTAACCTCAGGTAAAATCTAAAACCTCACCTGGATCCACTAGGCCCCGCATCACCCTGCCTTGTGGCTCTCCAGCCTCACTGACCTTCATTCTGATTAAGCCCTTAGTTCATTAGCCTCTTTTCCTTCCTTCCTTCCTTTGACCTTCCACCTTCCCTGCCTTTCTTCCCCCTTTTCCATCCTTCCTCCCTTCCTTCTTCCCTTCCTCCCTCCCTCCCTTTCTTCCTCCTCTTCTTTTCTTCTTTCCTTCCTTCCTTTTTTCTACCTCCTTTTCTTTTTTTCTCTTCTTCCTTTTTTTCTTCTTTTTCTTCCTGCCTTTTCTTTTTTCTTCCCTTCTTTCTTTTTCTCTGTCTCCCCTTCCATTCTTTTCTACTTTCTTCCTAATAAATATTGATCATGTGTTCACTCCTTAGCATTTATGTGCTGTGGTGGCAGCCCCCCAGGTGAATAGGGCTCTGTCTCCATTCCAGGTACCCATTCCACCCCAATAAAATCTTCTCATCTTTTAAATCCCAAATCAAATGTTAGGGTGTTTTGGGTTTTTGCTTTGTTTTGGTTTGGTTTGGTTTTGCTTGTTAGTTTTGGTTTTGTTCTAGTGTTCTAGACTCTTCCCCTCTTTTCAACGTGCCCTCCTGGAGTTGGGGTGAGGAGCCCCCTCATCATCTGCTTTTCCTGCCCTCCACTGCACTCCTCACCTCTGGTGGAGTCATCCATTGCTTACCTGTGTCCTCAACTAAAGTGAAAGCTGCTCAAGGCAAGGGCGCGTGTTGTAGTTCGTACCCGCGTTCCCCACTTCTAGCTCCCTCCTCTGTGCCTTCCAAGACTTCCAGGCTCATGCTTAGGAGAGCATCTGTTCCTCTCAGAGAAAACAAAAGTCATAGGATAAGAAGATCCTCCACTTCCAGCTCCCAAATCTACACAAGCCTGTATATGCCCCCATTTATTTTTCCTCCTGAGCCAGATCTGTACGCCCAACAGTCCACTTAGGCTCTCCGCTGGGGCAGCGCACAGACAATTCAAACTCAGATTCTCCAGGACAAACTCTTTATATTCCTTTTTCAACTGTCTCACCTGACACTCTAGAAGTCGCATGAAATAGTCGCCTACACTGAAACAAAGGAGACAAACTTGAAGTGTCTTCCTTCCTCACCCACACACCCACATGGCCACAGAATCATGTTGACTCTGGAACCTAACTCCATGCATCCCTCCTCTGCCTCTCCATGGCCGCCACTCTCCTCCATGTTTCTGTCATCACCTCTAGGAATCCTCAGCCTCCTGCCTTGCTTTTCTGTCTCAGCTTTCTCTCCTGCCACCCCATGTCTACACAACAAGCCAGAGTAATCGTCTTACATAAACCGGAAGATGTCACTTGCTAGCTAAACACCTACAGATGCCTTCCCATTTTTCCAAGGATAATACCTAAATTCCTTGAGGAACCTAGAAGGCTGCTTAGATCCCAGCCCCTGCATTCCTCTCTGGGTCCCCTTCAGTCACTCCTCCATCCAACGTTCTCCAGCTACACTGAACCCTCAGTTATTGAAACTCACCTTGTTCTCTGTGGCCTCTAGGCTGTTATGGAAGTGGCCTTCTCTGCCTGGAATATTCTCCGCCTCTCGTCCCCAATGCCTGGTTGGTGTGAATGTCACTTCATTATCACACGCCAGTCAAACTTGCCAGGCAATGCAGTGACAGGAACGCATCCTCACATCCCTTGGCCCCATGGAAGCCTCAAGTGCCATGAGTGGCCTCCCCCAGCCCACCACAGCCCACTGCGGTGGGGAGCAGGGGGGTCCTGGTGCACCTCATTATCACTGCACCTGTAAATTACAGCAGCAATGACACCAGTCTGCAAAACCAACACATGCATATTTGATCTGTATAAACAGTGCATATAATATGACATTTCTTTTCAAAACTCTCTAACCGCTCAGAAATTCAAATGAGAGCCTGTACCACCCTTGGACTGAAGACTAATGAGGGCATCATAAATATTTGGTTAAAGCCAGGCCAAATTCTTCAGATTTTCACCTCACAAAACTTTCAGGAGCAACTGCTGGAAGATTTCTTGAAGACCATAAGGACTTTGGAGGACTGTAAGAGATAGCTTTCTTCTTAAGAAATTTTCCAAATGCTTCTGCTGTTGCATAGATGGGTGGCTGCTATTCCCCTTGAATATTGATGGTCGTGTGGACTGCTCTGAGCTTTAAAATCATCTCTCGCCTTAGAATCTTGGTCAATGGGCTCGTGTTTGCGCTAAGAGGCAGTGAGATGGGGAAAGAGTACTGGACTAAGGCAACATGGCTGGCAGCCTGCTCACCCAATTTCTGGCTCTGTCAACCTAGGAAGAGTGGTCGAGCATTCAGTGGCCTCAGTGTTTTCCTCTGTAAACGATGAGAAAATAAATGGTTGGCAAAGCAACAACAGCTTTTGCATACTAGAAATTGATAAAGAAAATGTGGTAGATTGGGAATACTAGCTAACATGCCAGGCTGAACAGCCTGATCACCTCGGGGAATTCTGCGTTGAGACTCTCCAGACAATACCCTTGATCAAATTACAAAATGGAAAACCCCATTTGCAAAGTCATGTGTCTCAAAAGATTTAATTATGTTTATAAGTTCAGTCCTACAGATCACACTTTTAATAGAAATGAAATAATTCAAATTAAGGAGAAAATAATTATTTGGAAGTTTTTTTTTATTATAATATATTCTAAAATAGTAAAAGTACCAGGAGCAATTTAAACAGCTAATAATAGGGTCAAAAAATTATGATATATTCCACAGGAGATTATTGTGTAGAAAAATAGTCATAAAGCAAAATCTTTAACAGCAAGGTTACATGCTTAACATAATGTTAGGTGAATGCAGAGTACAAAATCAAGTAAACAAAAGTTTAGGTAAAATTAAAAATTTTAAATATCAAACTTTCAATAAGCTAAAAGAAATCACCAAACTTTTATATATTCATGAAATAGAAAAGGGATTCCCAAGACTTAAAACAAAGAAAAAAATTACCAAAAAAATCTAAAAATCAGTTTACTACATGAAAATGTAAAATTCTGAAGTAAAATATGTCATAAAGAAAATTAAAGCAAACAGAATAACATCATTTTAACAACTATGACAAACATATCACTCTTCTTATTTAAAAAAAAAAACTCACACAAGCTGAGAATAGATATGTTAGATAAATGGGTGGAGAGTATGGGCAGATAATTCAAACACACAAGAGAAAAACAAATTTTTTTAAATAATTAAATCTGCCAGTAAATAAATAAACAAAATGTACTATGATATTTGTCAACTGATAAAGAGATTTTCTTCTTCTTGTTGTTCTTTAATACAACTGGTATTTGGAGAGGGAAGTTATAAAAAGGGGTAATTCTGACACCTTCTGATACATTTTTGGAAGAAATGTAAAGAAAATTTGTAAATAGCAATTTCTAAACACAAATCAGAAGCCTTAAAAATGTTCATGTCCTTTACCTTGTAATTTCATTTGTAGACATCTGCCCCAAATAAAGAACCTCACATATGGATGAAATGCTATACCTTAAGATTAATCACAGGATTATTTAAAGTACAAAATGAGAAACGACATAGCATTACAATAATGACTAAACAAGGAGGGAGAATCGTCCATTTTAAAAGCGTATTGTAAAGGTGCTTCTGATCTATATTGTCCCGAAACAACATAAAATAAGGAGACTGAGGGGAAAGAAACCTAATTGTATCTTCCATAAAGCCAGGAAAGATGCTTTGAAGAGAAAACTGACCCAGCACACATGAGGATGTTGAGACAGGGCAGCTACCACAGCATAGCCAGGAGACCACCGATTCTTCAAAAAATAAGGAGTCGATGGGACAGTCTCCACAGACAACAGATCAACATTCAAATTCTTCCTCCCACCTTCAAGCTGCCTTCCAGTCTGCCTCCATCTCCTGGCCTTTCTGTCACACATATTCCAGCAGCACGTAGCTCATCCAGAAAGAAAGACCTTATTTAAAGATGAGGGAAAACCAAAGATAAATAACCAACAAGGCAGTCCTCCAAAATCCTAGGTATGGAGTAAGAAAACATGGCAAAACAGAATAGGCAATAAACATACTTCAGAAAAAATTGTGTATTCAGGAAGGCAACAGTGGACCCTCATATTGTATCTTCAAAAGAAATTATGGCCTTCATGAAACAAAAGATCAAAGCATAAATATAAGAACCAAATTATGAAAAAAGACAATGAAATAAAATTGAAAAAAATGACTTGACAAAGATCAAGACAAAATAGAAGAGAAAAATAAAAGTAAAATCATCAAATAAGTAAAGGCCATTTTGGAAGCAGTAAATAAGAAATAGACTCTGCCACAGTAATGCTTTGGGCATGGAAAACAAGATTAAGGAAACTGAGGAAAATAAAAAGAAAAAAAAAAAAAACAAAGATTTAAACTTACAGAAAAGAAAACAATGGATATAAAAAAATGACAAATGAAAATGACAATATGTTAAATTTTTGTTCTATTTGTTTTGCTCATTAATCCAGTGAGCAAAACAAATAGAACATTAAAATTGCTTAAGGATGTTAAATAAATAAATATTTTTGAAATAAAAATTTGAATCTACATATTGAAAGAACCAATTCCCAGATGAATTGAGGCAGATCCATAAGCAGAGAGGCATGTTTTAGTAGTCATTAAACCTACTAAATACCAA
>NW_016107367.1:4598996-4616665 GCF_001604975.1 Cebus imitator | reverse complement strand
TATACATGTATAGCTACAAATATAACTACTAGAAGAAATGAAAACACATAATAGTCCTTCCAAATGATTATTAATAGAAGAAACACAACCATATACACACACATCCGTGCATACACACTCCAAGGCAGATACCAACCTTAAAATGTCAGACAAGGATACATTCAAGGCACAGAGTTTTAAAGAAGTTAATGTAAGACAATTTTTCATTAGTAAAAAAGTCACAATGAAGATGTGGCAGTTTTGAATAAGTATGCAAAAATTAAAACTGCAGCAAAATTAATGAACAAAGATATAGAAAGAGTAAGGTGGATCACCTGAGGTCAGGAGTTTGAGATCAGTCTGCCCAACATGACAAAACCCCATCTCTACTAAAAATTTAAAAAATTAGATGGCCATGGTAGCTGGCACCTGTAGTCCCAGCTACTCAGGAGGCTTGAACCTGGGAGGCGGAGGTTGCAGTGAGCTAAGATCCAGCCTGGGCGACAAGAGTGAAACCCCATCTCAAAAAAAAAAAGAGACAGAAAAAATCATGTTAGGAGATTTTAGTGCACCTCTCTCAGCCCATAAGAGTAGAAATCTAAATAAGATAAAGTAAAATAAATGAAAGTAAGATCTACGATCCCCTGAAATTAAAAGGCAAAAAAAAAAAAAAGAACTAGAAAGAAAATCAGTCAGGATACAGAAAACCTAAATAACATACGATAATTTCTGGATAATTAACATACTATATATGAAGTGACAGAATATATAGGATCGATTTGTATGCTTCTAAAACAATCCGGGTTCCAAGTCACAACAACAGAAGCTATCCCTGGTTGATGAAGTAGAACAAGGGGTTTGTCTGATGGTCAGGTCACAGAATTGCAAGCAGGTCTGAAGAACCACACTAGCTGACATGCTTAACAGGAAAGATCCTCAAAATGATTATTGCAAAGTGGCCTGATAAAGAAATCTTCTTCCTTACCACTACAAATTCCACAAGCAGAAAAGTCCTTTCTGTCCCAGAAACTTCCTCTGCCTCACCTACTAGGCTTACATCCCTACAATGGCTAAATTCTGCACTTCTAAAAAATGTCTATGATTTAAAGAATGCTCACTTACAAACACGCATTTTTATGAGTGATGCCCGACCCAGATGCCTGAGTTTCAGCTGCAAAATGTAGAATATCTTTATAACATAAATTACAATTATACAAACACCAACCAACAAGCTATTGTTAAAACTAAATTCAGAACAAAATGCCTTAAAATGATTTAATTTTTTATATTACAAGGATAAATGAATAAAACTATAAGAAACATTCAATTGAAGAAGAAAAAAGGTCAATGCAAGAAATCTAAGAGAAGCTGAAGCAGACCAAAGGAGTGCAAACAATAACAACAAAAAGTAATGAACTTGAAAATAGAAAATGACAGAATAAATACATTCGAGATCTTGTTTAACAACCAAGAATTTTTTAAAAACATTAGAAAAGATAATCAAGAATACAATCTTTCTTTGAAAGTATAAATACCTACATGAAAATATGAGTATCAAAAGAAACCTGAAAAAATAATAGAAATTAAAGAAACATAAGAAAATAATTTGCTTAGTACTATGCAAATAAACTTGAAAGTCTTTATGAAATAGGCAGTTTTCTAAGAAATCATAAATAAACAAGTTGATCTCAGATGGATAGACTCTCTGCACATAAATAGTTCCATAAAAGAAATTGAAGATTGTTTTAAAAAAGGTTTTCTTCTCAAAATCCCTGGGTGAGATAGTTCTACCAATGAAGTCCTCACATTTTTAAGGAATGGGCTATTCAATATTCTTGGACTCTTTGGAAACATAGAGAAAGAAGAGGGGCTTCTAAATTCCTTTTGTGAAACCAGTCTAGCATTGATTTTAAAACCTGACAGAGAGGATAAAGTAAAACTACAGACCAATCTCACATATGAATATTGATGAAAAATCCTAAATAAAATATTAGCAAATAGACTCCAGCAGCACACTAACCTAGTCTGAAGATGGCAATGTGAGCTTCCCCCTCCCTGCACCCAATCCATAGGAATGATAGTAAAGCTATTTTGAAAACAAACAAATAAATTCATGCACTCAGAAATACAATGAGGGAGCTCTCAGACTTCCAGAGCACTGAGAGAAAACAAATGGAGAGAAATCCTGCTTCACCAGGGTCACTTGGACATGTTCCTTCCTGGAACGCCTCTCCAATGACAGTGAGGTAATATTTTTAAAGGCTTAAACCCGCAAGGACAAAGAAGGCAGGCGTTAGGTTTATTGCTGCGCAGCTAAGCCTCCAAGTCTCAGTGACTCAACACAAAAGAAGCGATTTCTCAATCACAGAAAGTACTGCTGGTGAAAGTGGGGGACTCAACTCCCAGACCTGCAGAGATCAAGTCTGCTGGGGGCTCAGTAATCTCCAACAGGTGACTTCCAACCGGGCCCCAGGATGGACATCCAGATGAGGGAAGGGAGAAGGGATGATCACAAGTAGGAAGCTGTGTGAGCCAGCTGTGGAAGCGGCCTGCATCTTCCCTGCCTGCAATCTACTGATGTCTACGCTGCAGGACTCTAAGGAGCTGCGAAGATGGCAGGAAAACAGAGTCTAGCCATGAGCCCCGGGAAAGGTGTGCAGAACAACTGCATAGTCCCAGCATGCTCCACCTTCCCAGACAGCTAAAACCCACTTCACTTGCCTTTGCATGCATAAAATATACTCAACTACACTCCTAGGTAAACAACCCCAAATCCAGTGTGCTCAATCTTTTGAGAGTATACTCAGACTTAGTCTTCCTGCTCTTCAAGTTCACAGATGGGAAGCTGCGGAGAGCCAAGAAGCACACTCGTTCATACCACAGAGGCCCCAGAAAGGTGGGGGAGGCCATCCTAAAAGAATGACTCAGACTCACGCCTGTAATCCCAGCACTTTGGGAGGCCGAGGCGGGTGGATCACGAGGTCAAGAGATCGAGACCATCCTGGTCAACACGGTGAAACCCTGTCTCTACTAAAACTATAAAAAATTAGCTGGGCATGGTAGCGCGTGCCTGTAATCCCAGCACTTTGGGAGGCCGAGGCGGGTGGATCACGAGGTCAAGAGATCGAGACCATCCTGGTCAACACGGTGAAACCCTGTCTCTACTAAAAATACAAAAATTAGCTGGGCATGGTGGCGTGTGCCTGTAATCCCAGCTACTCAGGAGGCTGAGGCAGGGGAATTGCCCGAACCCAGGAGGAGGAGGTTGCGGTGAGCCGAGATCGCGCCATTGCACTCCAGCCTGGGTAACAAGAGCGAAACTCCGTCTCAAAAAAAAAAAAGAATGACTCAGAGAGGGATAAGATCAGAGATTTAAAAATCTTCATTTAACAAGAGTGTACAGATTAAAATTTCAAGGCACATGAGGAAAGCTGACATCATAAAAGTTACCTAAATACAACTAAGGGAAGATACATTTTCATAAGGAAATGGGAATAATTATGCATTGGGAAAAGACTCTAAATATAAGAATGAACAGCATACAGAAAGTTAGACACGACTGTTTTTAAAAAACACACAGAGAGATATTAACAGAGAAGGGGTAAGCAATCGGAAAACCCGCAATTGTAAAATATAGAATTCTGATGGAAAACCTAATATTTAAACTGCACACAGGACACAATCAAAAAATGAATTTGTGAAACAGAATATAAGGCTGAGGAATTAATGAGAATTCAGGACAGAGAGATGAAGAGATGGGAAAATTAAATTACTTAGAGGAAAGTTTGAGAAGTCCCAATATGTGCCCAATAGTTCAAGATAAGGGAAGAGGTGCTGGAGAAGAATGTTTAAAGAGACAGTAGCTGAATGCTTTCAAACATAAAGAAATATACACTATGGAATACTATGCATCCATAAAAAAGGATGAGTTCATGTCCTTTTCAGGGACATGGATGAAGCTGGAAACCATTATTCTCAGCAAACTAACACAAGAACAGAAAACCAAACATCACATGTTCTCGCTCATAAGTGGGTCCTGAACAATGAGAATGCATGGACACAGGGAGGACAGCATCACACACTGAGGTCTTTTGGGGGAGCTGCTAGGGGAGGGATAACATTAGGAGAAATACCTAATGTAGATGACGGGTTGATGGGTGCAGCAAATCACCATGGCACGTGTATACCTATGTTACAAACCTGCACATTCTGCACATGTATCCCAGAACTTAAAGTATAATAAAATAAATAAATGAAATATATGAGTCCCAAGATAGAAGGTGTAAACTCAGTACAAAACAATATAAGTAAAAGCCTACTTCTGAATACATCACAGAGAAAGGGAAGAGTGTCGTGGACAAAAATAATCTTAAAGGCAAGCAGCAAAAACAAATGACCTTCAAAGGATAACATTCAGATTGACAGTGTCCTCAGTGGAAACAATAGATGTCAAATTAAGGTAATTTGTTCATCATGGACATTTTTTGAAAAGGACTGGTTACATTCTGGTATTTCTCTGCACTGAAATAAACACAGCTATTTTAAAAAGAATTCAATAAATATAAATGTTCGCTTCGGAATGATCTCCAATTTTGAGGGGAAGAAAGCAGAATAACAGAAAAGATGCATAAAGCATACCCAAGTATATGTAAACACATAAAAAAGAGCAAGATAGACATGGACAATATGAGATACATGCCTGAGTAGGCAGACACTCCTGGAAATTTAAACATCAACTTGTAAGAAATGTCACAACTGGTAGGAGAACAGGTTCAAGTCTAGAGGAAGAGGGAACTGTCTTTCACCATATACTCTGTGTACTACCCAAACATTTAAAATATGTTTATACAATGCCTTTACAAAAATAAATTTTAAAACATTGTGAAATTGCATCCTAGGCCATCAGTGAAATGTAATGGGATAATATGGAGGGATTACAGGCGATATTTTATTCTCTTTGCACATTGCATTCTACATTTCCCGCAAAGATTCAATAATGATTTTATAATCAGAGAAAATAAACTGAAATAGAAACCACCTTAATGCAAGTGGAAGTGTAGTTTTTAGATAAGTACCTTTTCATGTAAATATAGGAAACTAAGAGCTTCGGCCTCTAGGAGCATGAAATCACCGTGGTTCTCAGCCGACACGGCCACGTGGACAAATGCTTGTGATAGAATGTTAAGTGGAAAGGAAGACACACATTGAAAATGAGGAATACATTCCACGTAGAATTGCTTAGTCACAGTCACCCTTCTAGCAAGAAGTGGTTGTTGACATGGCAGCAAAATAGAGGGTCAATGCTGACGAAAAAAATGCATCAAATTCAAGACACATGAGAAAGAAGCGGATGATTTTTGGTTTTGCTTTGTTTTCCTTTTTTATAGATTCACAGAAATCTTTGTAGGGAAGCTCATTGTTTTCTTACATGAAAGAAATCTCAGAAAAGCTTCTTGGTCATACATGCTAAGGAGGGCAATTTTCAGGTACCTGAACAGCACCCCGCATGCAGTGTAGCCTCAAATGCAATCTGCCTGCAGAGCCTTCATCTGCCAACTCCTTATGCGGAGGGTTGGAAGGAGCCTAAAACTCCAGGAAGGCATTCCTTCACCCTCGACTCCACTCCTAATGCTTTCCGGTAACTAAAGCTTCTCTGAGTGCCCTCACTGAGGAAGTATTTGCTGTTCCCTGGCCTCCATCCACTATGAGCCGGGTCTCCAGACCTGCTCCAGTTCCCACTGCCCAGTGGTTTAATCCAACACGTCCCTTCTCACCTTCTTTAAATATTCCCCTTACTTCTTGACCAGCAAAAACCTGCCTACTTCTGGAATAACACCACTCCGCCTCCATTTAGACATCTAGTAAGCATGTTAAACTTTTTTAAAAATAGAGACAGGGTATCTCTCTGTCACCTAGGCTGGAGTGCAGTGGTGTAATCCTGGCTCACTGCAGTTTCGATCTCCTGGGCTCAAGCAATCCTCCCACCACAGCCTCTCAAGGAGCTGGGACCACAGGCACACACCACCACACCTGGCTATGTTTTTAAAATATTTTATAGAGACAGGGGTCTCACTATTTTGCATAGGTTGGTCTCAAACTCCTGGCCTCAGATGATTCTTCCACCTTGGCTTCCCAAAGTGCTGGGACTATAGGAAGCATGTTCAGTGTAACCTAAGGGTCCACGTAGACCTCTAGCTTTCCCCATTTCATGCTGTTCTGCCTCTCTGTCCTTATGTCAGTCCACAGAACCACCCAGAAGCTCCAGCCAAAATCACAGGCAGTCTTATTTCTCTCTTTCCCTCACTGCTCCCATCAGATCCAGAAGAGCAAGTTCTTTCTGTTGACACTGCCCCCAAATATATCTTAAATGAGTTCACTCACCCTCACACCCCCAGGGCTGCCATTCAGTCTGTGCCACCTCCCTGCTGCCTCCCACCTGAGGCAATCTGCATCCTGGCTCAGCGTCATCTGCCTGGAAACCTTCCCTGTCACCTTTCACAGCACAGTCCTCATCACCCTGACTTTTCCGTTAAATCTTGCCTTTTTGAAGAAGTTTGCAAGGCTACTCAGCCTCTATGCTTCTATAATTTTTTTTTTTTTATGGAGCACTGAACGCTTCTTGACTGACTGACTGATGGATTGCCTGTCTCTGCCATTAAAATCTAAGCACAGTTAGAATGGGGGCCCTTGGCTATCTTGTTCACTAAGAAATTCCCAGAGATGAAGACAGAGCTGGCGCATGGTAGGTCTTCAGTAAATGCTTGATGAATAAATGAAGAAATTAAAATATTCTGTTTACATTCTGGCCATCTCTGCTAGACTGTGAGCAGCACTGTGTGCACACCTGTGTTCCTGTCACCTGGCACACAGAATAAGACATCAGTAATGAGTGTTGGATTAACAAGAACTGAGCCATTATATTTCTCAGTATTTAATTGCATACAGAGATATAACTGATTAACAAACGACACACCCCTGAGCCCCCCGCCTCCACAAATAATTCTCCTAATTATATGGCATTTGCAAAAGGCTTCCTATGCGCCAGGTACTGTCCTGAAAGCCTTATCCATATTAGCTCAGTTAATTAATTGAACAACCCATAAGGCAGGAGCTATTACCGTCTCCACTTTAGAGATAAGAACACCAAGCCACAGAGAGTTTGAGTGTATCAACGGAGGAAGTAAATTAAAGTTGACGTTGAATTCAGACTCCCCAATCACTGGGCATGCAGAATCTTACCCACTTTGCCAAGCTGACCACGGTTACCTTTGTGCCCTTTCTAAGTTCTATTTACTTTAGAATTCTACCATCCAATGCCACTAGCCACAGAGGTATTTAAATATACATAGATTACAATTAAATACATTTTAAAACTCCAGTGTCTTGATGTTATTGACCACATTTCTTCTCACTCGTGGCCGCCATATCAGAAAGCACAGGTATAGGACATGTCCATGGCAGAACGCTCTCTTGGATGGAGCTACCTATGAATACTGATCCTTGGAGGACAAAGATCCTATCACACATTTATCATAACTTTTTTTGGTGAGGTGAAAGGGTCAGCTCTAATAATTAGCATAGCAGAAACCCTTAATAAATATTAGCTATTCATTCCTGAGGCATGTCTTTGCCTCCTAATGGTGAACCAGGATATCTTGTTGCTAATAAGTAAGTATTCATATAAATCACGCTCCTCATTTCTTTCCGAAGGGGGAAAGGGCTGAAGTGTCTGTGTTCCCATTGTTGCTAACTATAGCACACACCAGAGCCAACTCCCCTTACTTGCCTGTTCTACTCCTAATTAAGGATGTTTATTGTGTTCTTTGTTCATATGGATTTTTTTCTCAACAAATATATTTGACTATTTAGCAGCTCTGAACTTTCCATACCCTGGAGAGAAAGCTTGAAGTCGAGATCTATTAAGGATGTATGCAATGCTCAGAGTTTTCCAAGACTGTGGTTTATTTTCTTTAATTTCACTGCTTTTTTTTCAGTAGCAGTTTTCAAATCCCGTAACCTTCTGATGGATTTCCAGGAGCATGTTAATTAAGACCTTAAGCTTCGTTGCCAAGAGCCAGGAAACATGTTCCACAGTAAAAGACACAAGCAGCACGTACTGAGGCCCCACCACGTGCCACCCTATGTTGGGCACGGGGCTTTGGAGAAGTACAACTATGTCTCTGGTCTTGTGCTAGGAACTGGGGATTTGGAAAAGGACTCTGGGCAACCAGACTTCCCATTCTATGGAAAAGAGCAGTTGTACAAACATTCATTCATTCCTTCATTCATGTAATCAATATTTACTAAGTAACTACTAAGTACCCAGCAGAAGGCTAGGCAGTGGGGATCTGGAAGAGGGCATGAAACAGTTTCTGCCTTTGTGGAAGATGCAGTGAGGAGGACAGGCTAAAAGCAAATTCATGGGCATATAATATGTCAAGTGTCAGTAAAATGATGCTAAGGAAATAAAGCAGGCTGTGAGGGATGAAGAGCATGGTTGAAAGCAAGATTTTACAGAGAGCAACAGAAGAGTCTGATGAGGTGATGGGAATAAATTGGGGAGGGGAGCATGACATCATACACCGAAGAGTGTTCAGGGTCGACGCGCTGGAAATGCAAAAGCCTTGCGGTAGGAGGGCACTGGGCATGTCTGGGGAAGAACTGGGGAGGGGAATGAGAAGAAAGAATGACAGGACATGAGGTCAGATGTGCAGGTGGGGCAAAGTGAGAGGGGGTCTTGTCGATATTGGAAGGACTTCGGATTTTATTTTCAGGATTCTGAGCAGAGTTGGGACTTCACTGACTTACATTTTAGAGAAATCTGTCTGTGCAAAGAACAGACACAAGGCAACAAGAATGGAGCAGGCCAGCAGGTGGAAGACAACCACAATAACGCAAGGGAGGGGTCGCTGTGTCTGGGGTCGGGGTGGTGGAAGCCTATAGAGTTTTCCGATGTGAAGTATGAGAAGAACAGCATGATAAATAAATGCACACATGGGAGTGCTTTGATAAGGATGTGCACAGGCATGAGGGACACACAGAGGAAGGACACCTGACTGGGGCTGCCAGATTTAGCAGATAAAAATTCAAGAGTCCCAATTAAATTTGAATCTCAGATAAACACCTTTTTTTAGCCTCAGATGTCTCATGCAATATTAGGGACATACGTACACTAAGAAAGCCTTTGTTGCTTATCTGAAATTCAAATTTAACAGGTTGATCTGCATTGTATCTGCAATCTGACCAATGTGCTGGTCACACCCAAGCTAGGTGTTGAAGGACAGGCAGGACTTGGCCTTGTGAGTAAGGAGGAAAGGAGTCCCAGGCAAAGGGAATTACATCTGTCCCTTCTCCGAATTTCTGTGGACCTTTCAGAAAGTAGGACTCAGACGTCTGAAGGAGGGGGAGCAGTACACAGCCCACCCCTTCCAGTGTCTGTAGAAGTCAAAGTCAGGTCAGTGACCAGCATTCAGGGAGGCAGCTTTCAGCTTAGCTCTGGGAAGAGTGTCCTCTCAAATCCCGGGCCTAGAAATAGAAATTCCATTTGACCCAGCAATCTCATTATTGGGTATATATCCAAAGGATTATAAATCATTCTGTTATAAAGACACATGCACATGTATGTTCATTGCCACACTGTTTACAATGGCAAAGACCTGGAACCAACCCAAAAGCCCATCGATGATAGACTGAAAAAGGAAAATGTGGCACATACACACCATGGAATCCTATGCAGCCATAAAAAATGATGAGCTCGTCTCCTTTGTAGGGACATGGATCTGGAAACCATCATCCTCAGCAAACTGACACAAGAACAGAAAAATCAAACACCGCATGTTCTCACTCCTAGGCGGGTGTTGAACAATGAGAACACATGGACACAGGGAGGGGAGCATCACACACTGGAGCCTGTTGAGGGGGAATAGGGGAGGGACAGCAAGGGTAGGGAGGTTGGGGAAGGATAACCGGGGGAGAAATGCCAGATATAGTTGACGGGGGCATGGAGGCAGCAAACCACATTGCCATGTATGTACCTATACAACAATCCTGCATGTTTTGCACATGTATCCCAGAACCTAAAGTGCAATAAAATATATTAAAGAAAAAGCCTGGGATGTAAAAGATTCATGTGTACGTCTCACCAATAAGTGGTCAAGATGGCCATGACTGTTTCCCCCAGGCTAAAGATCTGCCTTGTAGAATTTGAGCTGGATCTTGGATGGATAGGATTCAGAGCTCCGTAAGTACTCATAACCATATGTGCACAAATACTCATGGAGGGCTTGCCACATTTCAAAGGCTGCATTAAATGTCTTGCTCAAGCCCCATGGAGGGAATAAACAGTAGAGCAAGGCTCACACCCAGGCCTGTCCAGCTCAGCCCCTTCCTGCCTCTTTCTACAGTGCTTACTGCCACCCCCACTCTCCCCAAACTGGCACCAACAAGGTGAATAGGGGAAAGCTTGTTGAACTGGGCAAATTACTTGAAAAAAGGTACTGTCGGGGAAATGCATGTTGTGATCCAGAGGATAATGAGGAAATCTGTCTGATTTGAAGAGAATGCAGGAGATGGCTGAGGCCTTGTGTGAGCTGCTGAGTGCTTGGCTCTTGTACATCCCCCTGTGATGGAAAGTTTGGAAGACCTTGGAGATGGAGAGGAATAGAGGAACAGCAGGGAGGAAAGCCAGAGGAATATTCTGCTTCCCAGAGCCTATTCACAGAGGCAGCCAAGGGTGAGAATGAGAAAACACCCTGCCTTCGTGGGATTTTTATTAAGAAGCAGAATAAGACATTAAGTAATGGCTTATTTGAGTGCACATGCTCGGCAGGGAAACAACCAATGATTTCAGAGAGCTATATTATTACTTTGTGTTTGCTTATCTTTTTCTCTCCTTACCTGATAATCATCTGTAGCTCTATCTGTCTTTTTAAGGACATGTGAGAAAATAGAAAAGGTTACAGAGGACATTCAAAGAATTGCATATTATTACCTGGCTTTCCAGAGCTGACTGTACAATTGTTTGTTTTTGATGAGATAACAATGAAGATAGAATTGTTCAAAGCAAATGCTGTTCAAATTTCATCAAGACATACCTCACCACCCACTCGCATGCATGCCCCCCACACACAGATGACTCTTGGGGATACCTGAGCCACTGCCAATGGAATGATTGGTGAGAAATAATTTTTTTTTCTTTGACCTCCCTGCCCACTAGAACCAATGACATTTCTGGATTATTGAGATGGCCTTAATTTCTACTGATGGCATCATGTTCTTACCCAGGATTTCCCAAGTAAGCCCAATCGCTGCACCCCTTCATACCTTAGTATGCTGGCCCTTCCTGGTGAAACACCCTCCTTTTTCTTTCCTTTGTCACCCTAAGCTTATTTAATCATCTCTTTCTTTGTCACATGGATGCACTGCGTCTAGCACTCTCCCACCTGCTTGTTTCTAGATCCACCTTCCCATCGGCCATCTTTTGGGGATTATTGTGTATTTCTGAAACATCATAACTGCACAGTTACTGCTGCTTGAGTTTTATCTAGCAAATGAACAAATACCAAAAAGTAAATGTTTACCAGGAGTAGAGAAAGAGTATTATTTTAGGAGTCCGCTATATGTTGTGTGATGGGCGCATCATGGTGTTTCCAGAACTCTACTGGATGCCTTTGCATTTCAAAAGAGAATCATGTTGATTCTTTCTGAGCAGTATTGCAGATGAGGCACCTGCACCATTGATGGAATGAAGGGAACATTTCTGCATGAGACTGGTCTTTTATACTGTTTTTGAATTTCACTCAAAAGGTAATCCAAAGATAAGAGTTAGAGACTATGGGCTTTGGAGTCTGAACACTCTGGATTCAGACATAAGTTCTCTCACGGCAATTCTGTGCCAGCTTGGACAAATTACCTTTCACCTCTGTTGACGTCTGTTTCCACCTATGTAAAAAGAGAAAAATAAAAATATTCACCTCATTAGAATGTGGTGAGAAAAAGATGAACTAATACACTTGACACTTAGCACAGTGCCTGCTATAGAAGTGCTGCAATACTACGTGTCATTACTGGTACTGTCTTTTATTTTCATTCATGCATTCTTTTATTTATTGGTTTATCCCTTAAGCAAGTAAGTAGACCTTGCATTGTACTACCCATTGGTCCCCACAAGCAGAATGGTCTTCCTAAACCCTTGGGAGGTTCTTGGGCTTAGTCCAGAACTCTCAGTCTGATGCCACCTGCACTCCACTATCCAGACCAATCCTGATCTGGGACCCCAGTGGACACCTCTTCACCTCTTCTGCTCCCAGATCTGATAACTCACCCAGGGATTATCTCTGATTTTCCAGTCTTGGGAGCAAGATTGGTTCAGTGGCTTCCTCTTCCTGCTTCAATGCCACCAAATATTATATCTGTACTAGCCCAGCCCCAAAGATCTCACGTCATGGTGCAGAATATCACAAGGAATGTACCCCCAAATTAATCATAACAGTGTGACAGAAATCTAAACTATTCCTTCCAGGTATATAAGGAGGTACTGAGATGGAGACTTTCACAGCTTCTGTGTTCTCTGTAAGTAAAGTCAAATACAGGCAGACTTTTGAAAGTGATCTATTAAAGTCTATTTATAGCTGGGCTAATGAGGGGAGGGGGAAAATGTGCTGTGTAGTGGACTCTGGCTGGACATTTTCACTACTCCAGTTACCTACTGCTACATAACAAAAGACTCCAAAACTCAGTGGCTTAATATAACAATTTATTGTGACTACAACTCATAAGTCTATGAGTCAAGAACTTGGAATACAGCAGCACTAACTTGAGCTTTTCAGGCTTTTTTCCAACTTGCAATAAATACATTTTTAAAAGGAAAAAAGAAAACAGAGAGAAAAAAAGGTGGGTCATTGACAGACTGTCTGAGCACATAGTTGCCTCCCTTATAACTTCAGTTTTTTCATTTGGAATATGAATCCAAAAAGAGAACATATCACTCTTGAAATACTTGAATCATGAACCCCAACCTAGAAAGACAATGTGAAGCAAGTACACATACCATTTAAATTTAAACACAAAAAAAATTTAAAAATTAGTTTCTAGTTTTTCACTTTTTTCATGTTATATGGAAGTTGTTGCTAAGAAACATACATACTGAAAACAAATAGCTTTTTAACTTTGAAAAAAAAAAGAATTTGGAATATATTTATATGAAAGTATAGAAAATATATATCATACTATTATAATATCTTTTCAAGTCTTACCAAAGTCTTACCTCCCAAATTTATAATTAGATTAGAGAGAATAAAAATCTTAACTCAGATTATATTAATTAGCATGTGGAAATGGACTCTACAGCTTAGCAACAATATGGATCACCAGCTAACATGCATGTCGATAACCAGATTTGTCCATCAGATTACGTAGAGTAATTCCAGAAACCGGCCCTGCATTATTCAAGGAATCCAGAAAGAATAGGCAATGGAATTATGCTGATTTTTAAATATAATTTTCCAGTAGTTTAAAAAGAATAAGTTTTTCATTTAAAAAGCCAGCGGGATCAGCAGGCAACTAAGTTCTGTTTTAGTTGGAAATCAGTGGGTGGGAATATAAAGCCACATTTTTTTTTTCCTAAATGGAAATAGAGAAGCAGCAGATCTAACAAGTCGTAATCAGCCAAATTTCTTTTTTTATAAATACATGAGTAAGGAGTTGGAGTTCTCTCTTCACAGTATATGTTTTTAATCCAACATAGCAGTAACAAATCACCTTTGCTAATCTCACCTATGCTCATTTCTTTTTGTGCATAGAAACTTTTATTTGGGGAAGGTCAAAAGAATCTCCTTTGAAACCTTAAGCATCTGTGGAAAATCAGAGATTGAAGAGGGCAAAATAGCCCAAGGCCATTTGCACCTGAAGGTAAAGGAGTATGCTTATCTAACAGTATCTCTCCTATTCTCTCCTGTCCACGGGGTCCTAGGCTGGGCAGCTTAGGGGCACCAGCTCCCTGGACTGAGGCTGGAGATCTGAAATGGTCAGTAGGAGTGAATTAAGCCAGGGGTCAGGAAAACTGGGGATCGGAGAAAAGGAACTAGGGGTCAGGGCCTGAGAAAGAATGTCACCCAGTGGCAGCAGAATATGGATGGAATGGGTCATACTGGCCACTGTCCTTCACCTTGGTCCAAGAGCTCGACCTTTCTGGACCAGTTTCTTCATTGGCAAAGTAGGGCTTACAATGCCTACACATCAGTTATTTAAAAATTAAGCATTAACATGTTTATAGCAGCACAATTTGCAGTTGCAAAATCATGGAAGCAACTCAAATGTCCATCCATCAATCAATGAGTGAATAAAGAAACTGTGGTATGCATATATGATGAAATACTACTCAGCCAGTGAAAAGGAATGAATTAATGGCATTTGCAGCAAGTTGGTTGAGATTAGAGACTATTATTCTAAGTGAAGTAACTCAGGAATGGAAGACGAACATCGTGTGTTCTCACTGATATGTGAGAGCTAGGCGATGAGGATGCAAAGGCATGAGAATGATACAATGGACTTTGGGTACTTGGGGAGAAGAGAGAGGGGCGCAAGGGATAGAAGGCTACAAATAGGATGTAGTGTATCCTGTTCAGGTGATGAGTGCACCAAAACCTCACAAATCACCACTAAATAACTTACTCTTATAACCAAATGCCATCTATACTCCAATAATCTATAAAAATTTTTAAAAATTAAGCATTAAAATGCATATAAAAGGCTTGGTCTAATTCTTGACACATGAAAGTGTCAAAAGTCCAAGAGGCAATGGCAGGTATAGAAAAATCTGATGAACTAATAGCTTAAGACCCAGCTGAATGCCCTTGTAGGGAAGGAAGCAAAAAGCAAACTAGGAAGATCTCTAGAGGATCCCAGACTTTGTCTGGGGTACCTCTGAGGGTGTTTTCTGGTGGTAGTATTGGACTGCCTACTGCTAAGGACATTGACTGGGGACAGGCAGATGCTGTCACTCCCAACGTAACAATGAGATCTAACAGTAATGTACCTTCTTTTTTGCTACAGATCTCTTCCTCAATAGCTTGCATGTGTGTGTGCTTTTGTGTGTGTTCATGTGTGGCAAGGGAACTATTTAACAAATCCTATGGTGAGCTCACTAAGATAATTCCATAGAAACACGAAGTGAATCATTTTGTGAAGCAAAGAATCTTTTGGCCAAGTAATTATATAGCATGTAATTTTTCTGTTGTGTACCTTTCACTGGTGTGTTTGGTTGTACTACAAGGCAGTATTAAGGGTGTGGACATGCACATTGAAATATCAGGGTGAAAATTCAAATTCTGATTATTCAACTTAGGCAAGTGACTTCACTGCTCCATGACTCAGTTTCGTTATTTTCAAATGGGGATTATATCAGTTCCTAGCACGCTGTGTTTTTATCAGAATTCAATGAGTTTGTGCATGTATAAGTACAATGAACAATAGTATTTATTCTATTCCGTTTTATCTTATTGTTCTAAGACCACCATCATTCACTTCCTTGGCCCAGAAATCTTGTGGGCGACCTTGACCTCCTCCTTTCCACCACCTTGCATAAAATTCCTTTCTACCAGAGTGCATAAAATTTTATCACCATGTCCTGTGGATTCTACAGCCAGAATGTGTTAGAGACAGTGCTTCCTGTCCTTCTTTCACTGCCTCTGTTCTAGTTCAGGCCATCAGTCTTGCATGCTGCATTTTCATGACAGCCCCACACAACCTTCCACACATCCACACACCACCTTAGATGTTTCAACCACAGGGAACCCCAAAAGCCACCCAGAGCTAGAGTGTATGCCACCCGAAGTCTTCCAGGGCCAACCTTGACCTGGTCCCATATGCCTATTGCCTCATCTCAGATCTCAGAAAATGTGTCTCCTGGGTTCCCCCAAAGCCATCTACACTGGTCTTCTTCTCACTATACAAAGAATCCATGCTCCTTTTGGTCACTGGCACAATTTACTTTGCATGCAGAAAGATGAGCTCTTTACATTTATTGCAGCAACCATATGAAGGCATGTTTTCTGGTTCTGTATTTCAATGTACCTAGCATACATTTAGTGCCTGTTTACAAATTAAATTTAAAAAGAAGAAATGCAGTCATATTCTATAGGACAGACATCTTGGTGTGAATTCCAACAGTCCCTGAGTCAAAACTAACACACACGGGAACCTCCCAGAGAGAATCAGCCAGCCCTACTCCTTGACTTGTCAATAACTAGCTATGATGAAGAGACTCAGAACATGTCACAAAGAGCCATCTCTTTGGAGTAGAAGCTTTGTTGTCTTTGAGGTACTTCTGCATCACTCTAATCTTATATTTTAAAATCTTAGATATATCTCTGTCAAATGTAGGTCACTCTTGATTTCTTTCACTGTGGGTGGACAACAGAGATTTGAGAGGTGTCACACATTGGGAAAACACAAATATATGTGCTCTGCTAGATGACAATTTAGTTGCATTCAGCATGATCAGTACACTCTTATGGAGCACCTAATACGTACACAACTACAAATGCATACAGGGAAGATACCAATGCATTAATTATCCAGTTTGACAAGACTATCAGGTGCTAGTAGGTACCTGTGGAAATACCACTGAAAAGTTAATTTAAGGTGAGATCATAGAAAGACTGACAAGTGCCAACTGAAGACTGAGTTAAATCACTAACAAGGAGCCTGGGATGGATTACCAGCAGGGTGGGTCTCATCTCTCTTAGCAGGTGAGGACCTCATGTTCTCGCAATGTGACATCTGTCTTGTTATTCCAACTGAGGTGCATGCCTTAAAAGAAATGCAGAAACAAAGTGCAGACCTCTGCTTTTCTTGTGTCCTGAAATGGAACATCCATAAGTCAGGCTGCTCTTCCAGCTCAACACTCTGGAGAAAATACTTGGAGCCCAGGTAATGGGCCTGAACCTCTGGGTCCTGAGAAGCAGTTTATACCTTCCAGCAGTGGAAGCCCAGAGGATGTGGGGAGCAGATGTGAGAAGCATCAAGGAGCTTCAGATACCTTGTGCAGTCTGTCAGTAAGGACACAGTGCAGTGAACAGAGACTCCCATGGCCACAGGCATGGGTTCAAGTTGTGGCTGTCATTGATTTGCCTTGTGTCTTTGAACGCATCATTAACTCTCTGCACCTCTTATCACTCATCTGTAAAATGGTAGACAATAAACATTCCTGGCTAAATGGACACCTATCTTTGTTTTTTTTTTCTTTCTAAATCATGCCTTGAAAGAACATAGACCCATTGTGATGGTTAATACTGAGTGTCAACTTCATTATATTGAAAGATGCCAAGTACTGAACCTGGGAGTGTCTGTGAAGGTGTTGCCAAACAAGATTAACATTTGAGTCAGTGGGCTGCAGAAGTCAGGCCCACCCTTAATCTGGAGGGCACAATCAAATCAGCTACCAGCAAATATAAAGCAGGCAGAAAAACACGAAAAGGCAAGGCTGGCTTAGTCTCCCAGCCTACATCTTTTACCCATGCTGGATGCTTCCTGCCTTCAAACATCAGACTCCAAGAGACTCAGACTGGCTTCCCTTGCTCCTCAAGTTTTCAGACAGCCTATTGCAGGACCTTGTGACCTTGTGATCCTTGTGATCATGTAAATTAATACTTATTAAACTCCTCTCTGTCTCTCTCTCTCTCTCTCTCTCT
>NW_016107367.1:4569569-4598842 GCF_001604975.1 Cebus imitator | reverse complement strand
GTCTCTCCAACCTGTGGCGTCAAAAGGAGGGTGCCAAGACTTTTTATACCCGAAAAACCACCTTGGGAGTGGGGGTGAGGAGTGGGGATGGGGATGAAAGGTTTTGGACATTCCAAGGGCTAGGGGATTCTGTAATTCACCTCCTGGGTGGAGACGAGGGCGGGGGTCTCTGGACATTCCAAGGTCCAGGGGATTCTGTAATTCACCTCCTGGGTGGAGACGAGGGTGGGTTTCTCTGGACATTCCAAGGGCCAGGGGACTTTTGTCATTCTGTTTGTTACTTCAGTGGTTTACAGAAGTCAAGATAAGCATTTGTTTACACACAGATCTTAGTTAACCTGGGCTGCTTATTTTAGTTATTACTAAATAACTAAAGCAAAGGCTAGCAATTCTGGCACAATATCACAATATTATATACATAATAGGATGTGTGTGTGTGTGTGTGTGTGTGTGTGTGTGTGTGTGTATCCTATTATTTCTGTCCCTCTAGGGAACCCTGATTAATACAGATTTTGGTAATAGGAGTGGGGTGGTTCTAGAGAAACAGAATATTAAGGATGGAGTTCTTCCATTAGTTTTAGGGTTTCTGGAGTTGGCTACGTAGTATGATTAGGCCCAAAAATGCTAAGGACTCTACTTCTAATAGTGTGGAGAACGCTGATAGTCCTTGCTATGAACTGTTTAGAGAGTTATGCAAAATAAATGCATTTGACCCTCCTGATTCACCACTTGTGAGATGCAAGGAACTTAGTGACTCTATGCATAACACCTTTGATCATATGTGGAGAAACAAGGAATGTAATGAAACTGGTTAGTTGCTCCTAAGTTCAGTGGACAAAGTGATGAAAAATAGTGAACTCAGGGGCTCTGTATCCTAGCTTCAGAAGCAGATACTAAGCCACAAATCTGCTAAGATTGCCCTGAAAGTCTATCTCCTATAGAGAAAGCACAAAATTGTAGAAAAACAAACAAAAACTCTTATCATGAGAGTGGCTGACCTGCAAAGAAAGGTATATGCACAGCCTCACCAAGTATCTACTGCTAAAGTGAAGGCATTCATTGGAAAAGGATGGGACCCTGCAACTTGAAATGAGGATGTGTGGGAGGGCCCAGATGAAGCTGGAGACACTGAGTTTGTAAATTCTGATGAAACTTTTTTGCCAGAAGGAACAGCTTCCCCATCCCCAGTAGTGGCAACACCCCTTCCCCAACCCACGCTGCCATCAGCCTTTCCACCTTTATCTGAGGAGATGGACCTGCACTGCCTGAGGCAACAGTGATGGCCTCCCCTGAACCAGTTGCCAGTCAAAATAATGTTGATTCTCTTCAGGGGCCACCCCAACACTTCTGTTTGCTTCTATACTTACAGCTAGACTGAAGTCCTGCAGGGCCCTAGAAGTGAGGTTGAGATTGTGACCCGTGAGAAGGTGTGGTACACTCAAAAAGAACAGCTTGAGTTCTCTAATTTATATAAGCAGAATCTGGAGAACAGACATGGGAATGGATATTAAGGGTATAGGATAATGGTGGAAGGAACATAGAGTTGGATCAGGCTGAATTTATTGATTTGGATCCACTAAGTAGAGACTCTGCATTTAATGTTGCAGCTTGGGGAGTTAAAAAAAGGTTCTAATAGTTTATTTTCTTGGTTAGCTGAAACATGGATTAAAAGCCCACTGTGAGTGGCTGGAAATGCCTGATCTTCCTTGGTTTAATGTAGAGTAAAGGATACAAAGGCTTAGGGAGATTGGGATGGTGGAGTGGATTAGTCACTTTAGACCTACTCATTTCAGCTATGAGGGTCCAGAAGATACATACCCTTGACGAGTGCCTTGAGAAATAGATTTGTGAGGATGGTGCATGCATCTTTGAAGAGTCATGTAATTGCACTTCTTTGTATATCAGATCTAACAGTGGGATCCACAGTCACTCAACTATAAAATTTAAATACAGTGGGAATAATTGGATTCCAAGATGGCAGAGGCCAAGTGGTGGCCTCAACCAAGTGACTCAACCATCAAAGGCAAGGTGAGTGTAGCTACCGTAATGGACAGCAGAGACAAAGCAACAATCAAAATAGTCTGACTCACGTAGAGCTCTAGCACTGGCTAATTAATCACAGTGTTCCTAGAAGTGAAATTGATAGAAAGTCTACTGCATTCTTAATTTATATAAGAAGAAAACTTGTATGTCAAATGAACAAAAGACTAATTTGAATTATAAAAACAAAGAATTATGGCCCCTCAATCAATTTCTAGACTTGAGCCAGTTTATAGACCCAGGACACCTTAAATGAAGGAGAGACTGTGTTCCTTTGAGGAAGGAGCCCACTACATTACCAACAATTTATACATTGAATCTTTCTCCCATTCTTTCCCAAAGTGACCTCCAGCCTTTTACCAGGGTAACTGTGCATTGGGAAAAGGGAAACGATTAGGCATTTTGGGGACTACTAGACACTGGCTCTGAGCTGACATTGATTTCAGGGTACCCAAAATGTCATTGTGATTCTCCAGTTAAAGTAAGGGCTTATGGAGGTCAGGTAATTAATTTAGGTCAAGTCCAACTTACAGTGGGTCCAGTGGGTCCCTGGACTCATCCTGTGTTTATTTCCCCAGTGCCAGAATGCATAATTGGCATAGACATACTTAGCAGCTGGCAGAACCCCCATATTGGCTACCTGGCTGGTAGGGTGAGGGCTATAATGGTGGGAAAGTCCAAATGGAAGCCATTAGAGCTGTCTCTACCTAGAAAAATAGTAAATCAAAACCATATCACATCCCTGGAGGGGTTGTGGAGATTTAGTGCCACCATCAAGGACTTGAAAGATACGGGGGTAGTGATTCCCACCACATCCCCAGTCAACGCTCCCATTTGGCCTATGCAGAAGACAGATGGATCTTGGAGAATGTCAGTGGATTATCATAAGCTTAAACAAGTAGTGACTTCAATTGCAGCTGCTGTACCAGATGTGGTTTCATTGCTTGAGCAAACTAACACATCTCCTGGTACGTGGTATTCAGCTATTGACTTGGTAAATGCCTTTTTCTCCATTCCTGTTCATAAGGCCCACCAGATGCAATTTGTCTTCATCTGGCAGGACCAGCAATTCACCTTTATTGTCCTACCTCAGAGGTATATGAACCATTTGGCTTTGCGTCATAATCTTATTTGGAGAGAACTTGATCGCTGTTTTCTTCTGCAAGATATCACACTGGTCCATTACATCGAGGACATTATGCTGATCGGATTCAGTGAACAAGAAGTAGCAAATACATTGGACTTACTGGTCAGACTTTGCATCCCAGAGGATGGGCAATAAATTTGACTAAAATTCAGGAATCTTCCACCTCAGTAAAATTTATTTTCTCTTTAAATTAATTATTTTTTTATTTCTTCTAAAAAAAATGGGATATATGTGTAGAACATGCAAGTTTGTTACATAGCTATACATGTGCCATGGTGGTTTGCTGCACCTATTGACCCATCCTTTAAGTTCCCTCCTCTCACCCCTCACCCCCCAACAGGCCCTGGTATGTGTTGTTCCCCTCTCTGTGTCCATGTGTTCTTATTGTCCAGCTCCCACTTATGAGTGAGAACATGTGGTGTTTGGTTTTCTGTTCCTGTGTTAGTTTGCTGAGGATGATGGCTTCCAGCTTAATCCATGTCCCTGCAAAGGACATGATCTCATTCCTTTTTATGGCTGCATAGTATTCCATGGGGTATATGTGCCACATTTTCTTTATCCAGTCTATCATTGATGGCATTTGGGTTGGTTCCATGTCTTTGCTATATAAGTAGTGCTCCAATAAACATATGTGTGCATACGTCTTTACAGTAGAATGATTTGTATTCCTTTAGGTATATATACAGTAATGAGATTGCTGGATCAAACGATATTTCTGGTTGTAGATCCTTGAGGAATCACCATACTGTCTTCCACAATGGTTGAACTAATTTACATTCCCACCAACAGTGTAAAAGCATTCCTGTTCCTCCACAGCCTCGCCAGCATCTGTTGTTTCCTGACATTTTTATAATCGCCATTCTGACTGGTGTGAGATGGTATCTCATTATGGTTTTGATTTGCATTTCTCTGACGATCAGTAATGTTGAGCTTTTCTTCATGTTTGTTGGCCCCATAAATGTCCTCTTTTGAGAAGTATCTGTTCATATCCTTTGCCCACTTTTTGATGGGCTGTATGCTTTTTTCTTGTACATTTGTTTAAGTTTCTTGTAAATTCTGGATATTAGATCTTTGTCAGATGGGTAGATTACAAAAATTTTCTCCCTTTCTGTAGGTTGCCTGTTCACTCTGATGATAGTTTATTTTGCTATGCAGAAGCTCTTTAGTTTAATTGGGTCCCATTTGTCATTTTTGGCTTTTGTTGCAATTGCTTTTGGCATTTTTGTCATGAAGTCTTTGCCCATGCCTATGTCCTGAATGGTATTGCATACGTTTTCTTCTAGGATTTGTATGGTTTTACCTCAGTAAAATTTCTAGGAGTCCAGTGGTGTGGGGCCTGTGTGTGCAATCGCTTTTGGCAACTTATCCTTCTAAGGTGAGGGATAAGTTGCTGCATTTGGCTTCCCCTACTATCAAGAAAGAGGCACAACACCTAGTGGGCCTATTTGGATTTTTGGAGGCAACACATACCTCATATGGGTGTGTTACTCCAGCCCATTTTACCAAGTGACCCAAAAGGCTGCCAGTTTTGAGTGGGGTCTAGAAAAAGAGATGGCTATGCAACAGGTCCAGGCTGCTGTGCAAGCTGCTCTGCCACTTGGGCCATATGACCCAGCAGATCCGAAGCCACTTGAGGTGTCAGTGGCAGACAGGGATGCTGCTTGGAGCCTTTGGCAGGCCCCCATATGTGAATCACAGCAGAGGCCTCCAGGATTTTGGAGCAAGGCTCTGCCATCTCTGCAGATAACTACACTCTTTTTGAGAGCCTGTTACTGGGCTTTGGTGGAAACTGAACATTTGACTATGGGTTCAAGTTGACAAGGGGTGGACTTGAGATGGTTAATACTGAATATCAACTTTATCAGATTTAAGGATGCAAATTATTGATCCTGGGTGTGTCTGTGAGGGCGTTGCCAAAGGAGTTTAACATTTGAGTCAGTGGGCTGGGGAAGCTAGACCCAGCGTTAATCCGGTGAGCACAGTCTAATCACCTGCCAGCTAATACAAAGCAGGCAGAAAAACATAAAAGTGTGAGACTGGCCTAGCCTCCCAGCCTACATCTTTCTCCTATGTGGAGACATTCCTGCCCTCAAGCCAGACTCCAAGTTCTTCAGTTTTAAGACTCGGACTGACTATCCTTGCTTCTCAAGCTTGCGGAGAGCCTATTTTGGGAGCTTTTGACCTTGTGATCATGTAAGCTAATACTTAATAAACTCCCTTTTACATATATACGTACACACACAAACACACACACATACAGAACAGGATATATATCATATCTATATATAGATAGATACATTATTGTATTATATATATCCTATATATTGTATTATGTATATCCTGTTCTCTCTCTCTCTCTCTCTCTCTCTCTATATATATATATATATATATATATATATATATATATCCTTGCTCGTCAAGGTTGCAGACAGCCTATATTGGGACCTTGTGACCATGTGATTGTGTAAGTTAATACTTAATAAACTCCCCTTCCTGTTCTCTTTCTATATATATATATATAGAATTGTATTATACATATCCTATATATTGTATTATACATATCCTATTTTACATATATATATGTGTGTGTGTGTGTGTGTGTGTGTGTGTGTGTGTGTGTGTGTATCTCCTACTCGTTCTGTCCCTCTAGGGAACCCTAATAGACCCATTTTTTCCAATAATCAATTGTTCAAAATAAAAAGGGACACTAAATCTGGACTCAGAATCTGTGACTGCAGTCTATTAACAGATGACAGCCCGGTAGCACCTCCAGAACTAGACAGCTTCCATGGGAACACAATCAGAGCTGCACTAGACCCATAGCTTACTTAGACCCAGAGCAGCATTAGACCCAGAGTGTCTGTGGTTACAATGACACACTGGTTGCTCAACCCCTTTCCTTTTCACCTTGCAGAATAAATAGAGGGTGCACATAGGGCTATTATCAAAGGTCCCACACACTGTGAGTTACTGCTATCCTCATCATCGTCATCATCAACATCACCAGAAGTTCAGGCCCTGGAGGAACATATAATCATGGCTCATCTCTTCCAATTTGCTCATCTATATATTTACCTATACTTATTTACCTAGACCCTACATATTGTTAGAGAGAATGTAAGGCAGTTTACACCAAATATAGCAACGGCATGATAAGAAAATAAAATGAAAGTGAAAAGAGTAACATAGAAAACAGAGCATGCCCTTATCTGTGGTATAAGAGTTCAGATAATTTCCATACCTTAAGTGCCTAGCAGCCAACACAAAGACAAGAACATGAGGAATCCATCACTTGTGGTATCAGAATGGAAGACCTCGGACAGTTCCTCAGGAGAAGAGAATCTTTTCCTGATCCTCAATTCTGATACAAGTGTTTCTAGGAGTTCCGTGGTCAGAGGTAAATTCTAGGAGCCCAGAGGAGCAGCAGACCCTGACTGGGTTAGGGCCCAGGGGCAGAAAAGGCTCTCAGGGAGCTTAAGTGAGTCTTGACGATGACCAGACACGGACAGGAGGGGATGGGCCGCTTGGGCAGAAACCAGTGTGTGCAGGAACCAGGGGTGAGAGCGTGCACTGGCAAGATTGCACTGACTGACGGCAGGCATGGCAACCCACTGCATTTATTGGCACTTGTGGGTGCCTATAAATATGTATTCCATGGAAAAAGCCAAGGAGAAATGAATAACTCTGTCAGGAAAATAAAATCAATGGACTAGTTATTTCAGAAATTCAACGATACCAAACATCTCTGCTTCTTCCATGAGTTTGGTGTGATTTAATAATATGATATGCACAGGCTTTATGTTGAAGCACTCTGTCTTTTCCTTGATATAATCTTTGTCCAAATAGTGCCAAGCAATATGGATGCTTCTGGAATATTCTTGCACCTTAATACTTCCCCAGCAGTGAGTGACTGACATTAGTAAATTCTGTGAGGGTAAGTGCTACAAGACTCCCCTCCAGGTGACAAATCCAGGCTGACTTTTTGAATAAGAGAATCTGAAAATCTCCCAAAGCACCTTGTTGATTTGCTGGCACCGATTCTGAGTTTGGTCAGCTTATCTTCTGCAGCTTGATGATGCATCAGATATTGACCCTGGCATAGCAGAGTTAAGCAATTAGTAATAGCTAACAATTAAGAGCTCAGCTATTGTTTATTTAACAAACTAGGAAACCTGGCTCCTACTGAGTATTAGGACATGTAGACATTAGGGATCTGGAGATTAGTAAACCATTGTGTCTTCCTTCTTTCAAAGCTCTCATCCCCTCCCTGCACATAACACCATCAGCTACATCCCATCACAGACACTGCTGCCTTTTCGCCCTCTCCCTCTCCAGTTCTGACTCTCCTTTCTCTTTTCTATTCCTCTTTCTCTCTCTCTCTCAAAACATTTAAGATATGTGCTTTATCCTCGGGATTTTCATGTCACATTGGTATGTCTGGGAATAAATCATTCTTCATTCTCCACCCTCTGGGAAAGCTCATTCAATCCAATTACTCGCATATCCTTTCAGCCTTGGGAAAAAAAAATCTGTTTGACCATTTCCAACTCATTTTTTTCTTTGGTTTCAGTAAGTTGTATATGGCTGTGGTTGGCAGAATAATGGTCTTCCAAAGATGTTCACACTCTAATTCCCAGAGCTTGTGCATGTGCTATGTTGTGTGGCAAAGGGGAGTTCGGGTTGCAGATGGAATTCAGGTTGCTAATCAGCTCTCTTTAATGTAGCAAGATTGTCCTGAATTACCCATGGGGGGCCCAATGGAGTCATGAGGTCCTGAAGAGTGAATGGGAGAGTCAGGACAGGAAGTCACAGGAGGAAAATATGAGAAGGACTCAAACTGCTGTTGCTGACCTTGAAGATGGAAGAAGGGGCCATAAGCCAAGGATTATAGGTAACCTCTAGAAACTGAAGAAAGTAAGAAAACAGATTCCACCCTAGAGAGTCCAGGAAAAATGCAGCCCAACCACTCCTGACTTTTAGACCAGTGAAGCACAAGTTGGACTTCTAATCAATAGGACTGTAAGATAATAAATCTGTGTCATGTGAAGTCACTACTTTGTCACAGGAACGGTAGAGAACTAATTCACTGGGACTCCTGGATTAATTCTCTATAGCTCTTATAACTCCTATCAACGTTCTTATTTATTTAGGAGCTGTCTTTGTCTTTAACTTCTACCATTTCGGTTCAGCCATTTCATTTTATTGGTTTGATATTTAATAAGGAGTTTTCTTCTTTTCTTTTACTGTGGCATCCTTTTCTCGTTTTATTGATGTAATTTCATTTCAAAGGACTTGAAATTTAGAGGTGACTGCTTCAGAATTTTCTCTGATTTATTTCCAGACTCTGTATATTATCTTAATCTCTTTCTTTTGTGATACTGGTTTTCTTTGGATGTTTAGTGATATTTGGTTATCTCTTGGTATTTAAGCATGAAGAGCAGGGTTTATTCTTCTAGGTAGATAGCAATCCTCGGAGAAGATTTGGACTGTCCCCTGGTCACCTGTGGACTGTTCAGTGAGAGGCTGTTGACACTGGTCAGAGGCTGGCAGAGTGGACAGTAAAAGGGAGGTAGAGAGTTGAGTTTTCTCCAGGGTCTCCTCCCTCCTGGGAATGCTAGTGGTCAGCAGTTTGCAGAACATCTCAGAGGAAACACAATCTTGGGGATAATTAAATGTATTTGACACAGTCTTAGAACGTGGGCTTTCAACAAGAGCATGAATAACAACAAACAAAGAAAAATAGCCTTCTTCACTACCGTTAAGAGAGCTCAGGTCTACCACTTGCGTGGTGTGACCTTAGGAAAGTTGCTCACCCTTTCTGAGCTTCGGAATCATGTGGGTAATAATACTTTCCATGTAGGAATGTTGTGAACATGAACTTGAGTGTGAAGTATCTGGCTCAGCACTTGACATTGACAGGTCCTCAATAATAATGGCTAGTGTGTTAATTTTTGTAACATTCCGGGACAAAACTACATATAGTTAGAGGTAGGTATTAAGGCCCAGTGGAGACTGCCTGATTCTGGTTTCTGGAGAGAGCAAAATCAGGACAGTATTCCCACATAGAGAGTTGTTATTACAGATCTTTTTCTCTCATTTTCATCTAAATATGCTTCATGTTTTCAGTGCACAAAATGGGAACTCAGGAATGCTGACCCCACTGCAGCTAGAATGGGACACAGAGGTCTTTCCAGAACCCTCACCCATCCCACTGGCGAATACCTCTGACCATATCTGTAGGAGAAAGAAGAGGGCTCAGACATCACCCCATTTTGCTTTGTGGAGGAGATCTCAACAGAAGGGAATGAGCATTTCTTGAGCAACTACTAGCCCCTCTGGAAAGCTCTCAGACTGTGTTCTGTGACTTTGCAGCACGTGGCAACAGATTGTTGAATCTCTAGAAGCCAGAACTCTGAATTTCATTTAGCATTTAATTAACTGGAATAGACCAAGAACTGCGTGGCATCCCCGATTGCAATCTGTGGCTGGATGGGCATCTTTATCTGAAAATGATGACCAGCTTATCTTCTGCCATGCAGTGATCACACATGATATGTATCTCTAGTTATCCTAGCCAATCAAACACAGAAAGTTTATTAAGATTCTATCATTCGAAGTTATCACCAAGTATAGGATTTTTCATCTTAATGTGCTTGTGTGCAATACCGTATTTTGCCTAAGAGACCCCCAGGGAGAATAAGAGAAGGAAGGTTATAATATATGAACATGCCATGACTCTGCAGTTAATGACTAAGCAGCTTAAGGAGTACAGCTACCCAGATGACTCTAATAACCAGATCATTTTAAAAGATGTCTATTAACTCTCCTTTTTTTCCATGTTTATGCTACAGAATGTAGGAAATCAGTGTGATCCTGCAGTATGAAGGAAAAGAAAAACTATTGCTTAGGCAAGTAACTGAAAATGCAAGCCAGATGGTTCCATATTTTGCTAAAAGTAGGCTCTGAGCTTCCTAGAGGCCATAATAAAAGGGAAATGTGATCAATTCTGACATTTTTGTGGAGCCCCTAAAATGACTACTATCCATTATTTATGAGAAGACAGATATCATTCAGGTTAATTACAGACAGGAAATTTAGAGAAAGAAAATTCACTCCATTAAACATCAGATATTAATTTGTACAGTCAATAGTTATGGAATTCTCATGTATGCCACCTGCCCTATTGGTGCTGGGTTTTCAGTGCTGAATCAGACTTACCTGCCCTCTTAGTGTGGACAAGCCACTCCATGGAACAAAGGGGCAGTAAGACTGCCACAGAATGTGGGGGTACTTCCATGGAGGTGTGCACAGCACCCACCAAAAAGTTAGGGTTTAGGCTGATCTCCCCTACTTTGTGCAGCTGGGGTTGTTTTCACAGGCAAGACAGAACTTTATAAGAGAAACTCATCATCTAGGAGATGAGGAAGGCAATACAATGGAAGGCACCAAGGTAAGAAAACAATTCTGTATCATGACTAATGTCCACATGAGGGGTTGTTGGTAAGTGTCAGCTGCTCTTCCCAGGCCGAAAGCTCCTTGAAACCACTTTTGCTTTGCTCTTCAACATCATGCTCCCAGCACCGTCACGGAACTTCACACACACAGTAGATGCCAAATGGGTTCTTGCAGAAAGGATGAAGGAAGCAAGAGACACACCAAGGAAAGCAATGGCAATTGGAGGTGCAAAAGCTGTCCTTGGTACTTGGATGACCAGAATTACCTGTTTGCCTTAAGATTTCATCTAAATAAACTGAGCAGCACCATTCTTTTGAAGCTATTCAGAGAACCACAAGGAGGATTGCTGTAATTTTTCCAGAGACCTCTGGCGTTTACAAAACTGTTTACATCCTTGGTCTTAGTTGATGCCCACGCCATCTGGTAGGGGAAATAGCAGCCTGGTGGGAGACAAGGCTGGAGATAAATCTGGAAGAAATTCTACACTAACTTTTCTCATGATATATTGTCGTTGGGGTGCATATCTGCCTCCCCTGCTGAGGCTGTGAGTTTTCTGAGCCCAAGACGGCATCTGCATTTTTCTAGCAAATTCTGAAAATGTTGAGCAGAATCTGAGTTGTACCACAACTGGGAGCTGTATGAGCCTTGGGCAAATAATTACACCTCTCTGAGTTTTCAATCCTTCCTTTTACAAATTCAGACTCTGGATAAATTAAGTCAAAACAGTTGCAAATCACCTCATGTCCCCAAATTCATCTATCTTTCCTACGTTTTTTAATCACCCTTTCTCCATCTCTTTTCTTTTCTTTTGTTTCTTTCTCTTTTCTTTCTTTCTTCTATCTTCTCTTTCTTTCTTCTTTCTTTCTTTCTTTCTTTCTTTCTTTCTTTCTTTCTTTCTTTCTTTCTTTCTTTTTCTTTCTTTCTTCTTTTTTGACAGAAAGTCTTGCTTTGTTACCCAGGCTTGAGTGCAGTGGAGCTCACTGTAGCCTCAACCTCCTGGGATCAAGCGATTCTCCCACCTCACCCCCAAGTAGCTGGGACTACAGATGTGCACCACCACGTCCTGCTAATTTTTGTACTTTTTTGTAGAGATGGGGTTTCCCCATGTTACCCAGGCTGTTCTCAAACTCAAGCTATCTGCCCTCTTCAACCTCCCAAAATGCTGGAATAACAGGTGTGAGCCACTACACCCAGCCCCACTCTCCATCTTTGAAACTGTCCCTACTTACTTGAGAGCAGTCTTGAAAGACTGCTCCTGTACCTCCATTTCTTTCTCCTTATTACTATACAAATAAGAATATGCAAGCTTCCCCATGAGCTCTCTGTCTTCCACCCTCAACATCTCTCCAGGGCTGCAGGACTTTCATCGTTCTCAGCATTTTCTTTGTCTTCCTGATTCTTGGGGACCTATCTCCCTAATTTTTCTACCTTCTCTTTCTAGAGCCGTGGGGGCCACTCTGAATGCTCCTGGCTCCATAACTTTTCACTATTACCTCAAAACCTCTGACAACAACTCCTCCTCGGCACTCATTAACTTAGCTTCCCCATTAATTCATTAGCACTTGGGAATCCTGGCATGATCTTTCTCTTCCTCCCGCCGTCTCTGCCCTTACAAATTTCGTTTCTGAGGTTTCTCTCACATTCCATTTATTGTGACATCATTTATGAAGTTCTCCCCCGACAGGAGAGGGGAGAAAAAATAACTATATATCATTTTAAATTGCTCTGGTTGGTAACTCTGCATTTTAAGCATATCAAGGAAAAGAAGTGTCTAATGACAGGGCTACAAGTGGATAAAAAGCTGACAGGGTAATTGCACCTCCAGATGCTTCCATGTACCAGTTAGCTGCTTCCCGGGCCTGTTTGAAGCAACGGGTGTCAGGTCAGTAATTAGGCGCTTTCAGACAAACTGGAAGTGCCATCTGATCTCCTATGAACACCCCCATCACTCCCATGTATGCCAAGTTCAATGTGAAACACAACATCACCATCCTTTCCCCGCAAGGCTGCCAGAAGTTCCCAGGGACGTCTTCCTCTTTCACTCCCAAACGAGTTAATGAAGTCAGTGCTTCCCCCACCTGTCAAAGAACTTGCTCCCGGTATGGCAGTAGGATGGTGCCCATCGATAACTACAACACCCAACAGCAGCCTTGACTCTGCTTTTGATTCCTTTCTTCTGATTGTAAGCTGGCTGACATATTCACACTCGGGCTTCTTTGTGTTCAATTCCTTGTTTGATTTTCCAGTGTGGTTGCCTCCTTGGAATAGTGTCAAGGGCAGATGAGCCTAGAAAACTGGCTGCAAGTCCCAGAGAAGCCACTCACTTGCTGTGGGGCTTGGGTCATGATCTGATGCCAATTGGATGTGTCCCCATTTATTGACACAGGTTGAAGTTAAGGGAGAAGGAATGGGACATGGGACCAGACAGAGCCTTGGGATGACTGTATAATTGGTGGTCCCGGAGAAAATAACCAAACAAACTATTCAATCTTAAAATTTTCTGAAATAGAGACTAGAAGAGTTCCATCCGCCCCACCTCACTTTGCCCCTGTCCTTCTCCATATCATTTGTCTGTAGGTAGAGCATGCAGGGAGGCTTTCTTGTCAATTATTCATGGTGAAGAGTCACAAGGTAGAGCAACAGCAGGTGATAACCCAGGTGAACCATCTCTGTTAGGGGGAGGATGGGGAACTCCAATATGACTAAGAAAAAGTGAACAGCTAATCCTTTAAAGTGTTTGAGATCAGTCATCTTTGGAGAGGTCTATCAGCAGCCTTCAGGGTCAGGCTCCAGGCCAAGGGTAATCAGGGATAGAACACTAAACCAGGGTGAGAAAGGGCAGCAGAGACATCTTGGACATCCTCTTGTTTGCCCACACAAAGTGTTTCTCCCCCTTTTCTGATAATGAGCATCCATGACTTCTTTTAGGAAAATTTACTCTTCCACTCTCAGTCCATATGGTTCAGGTGAGGTTGACTTACCCCATGCCCACACACCTGGAGATGAGTGTGATTCTCACTTGTGTCCAACAGAGAAAGCACTGGAATTTGGGGGGAAAGGATGCTTTCTTTCTGATGATATTGCTGAGCTAGTTCCAGCAACTAGATGGAACTAGTGGATGGCTTAGGGGGCAACAGAGGGAAAAAGAGTCCCTAAAAATAAAGCCAACATGGAGGAGATAGAGAGAAACCAAGCGTGAATAATGCTATGCAGCCCCTTGGGAGCACCACTGGACTTTCCAGCTCTAGAGTGCAACAGGTCTCCTTGTATCTGGTTTAAACCCATATCCATTGAGTTTAATTTACTTCCAAAGGAACAGTCCTGACAAATAAGGTTGAATACAGCTCATTCCTAAAGGAATTAAGTACTAGTCAGCTCCATAAGAAGGACTCCTAGAACCTTTAGTCAAAACTAAAAATGAGTGTGGGCACCAGAACAAAGAAGAAATATGGTTATCCAAACTTGGACATGAAGCAAGCCATCAGGGGAGTTGATTCTGAGCCCCAGAGGGTAAGGGTCTTCAAATGCTTCCCACTCAGGCCACAGTAGGATGGGTCTCTTGGTTGGGGCTGGGAGAGCAGCTATAAGGGTACAGATGCTGGTTTCCATATTCACACCGAGCCAGCCTGACCCAGGAACTTTGGACAGGTCATTTTCTTCCTTTTGCCTTGGTTTTTCCACCTCTAAAATGAAGAGGATAGATCATTTGCTCTTCAGATGCCCTTCCAGGTACGAAATAACAATAGCCTCCTGCTTCCACCCAGGCCCACTGTGAAGCAGTGGCAAAACCAGAAGATATAAGACTAGGATGGTGGTGAGAACCTCAGAAGGACAGTTTCTGGGACCTGAATGAAGGGTGTTTGTGAGCAGGGACTTACTTCTACACCCATCATGAGAATCTTCCATAGTTCTCTCACCTTTCAATACATCTTCCACATAGCTGTCAGAGAGCAGACCCTAAAACACAAATGACATCTTCTTGTTTCTCTTATTTCTTTGACCATGCTTGCCCAAAAATGACATTTATTGAGTCTGAGGATGGAACATCCTGTCAGCTGAAAATTCAGAATTTTATAAAACTCTCATATATAATACCCTTTTACATTCTTTAAAACAAAGATGTCAATGGCATCTATAAATGTTACATGGTATAATTTTATATGGTGTGAATTTTATTATCTTATTTTTATTTAAAGTTTCTACAGAATTGGTAGAGAAGCAAAGAACATGGAAAGTTAAGATGTGTATGTGTCAAGATGTGGGTATAAACGCATGGCGGCCTCTCATTTTTATAGTATCATTGCCTCCATCTGATCCTATACTGAGTATGCTATGTTGGCTCAAGTTTTTAACAGCCATGAAGAGAGAGGTTACTTGACTTCTTGATCATTGGAAAGTCCACTCAAGGTCTGGATATGCCAACACAGCATCTTGATGTTGATAACCACTGGTCATGAGCTTAGCCTGCTGCTAAGGTGGAACCCTGGGAGGTACAGTCAGATCCTGCAAGGAGCAGTTAGGAGAACTGTCACTTCACCCATCTTCCTGTGTATTAATCTCCAGCCTTCAGTGTGTGGTCTGTCAGTTCACAGGTGTGGTCTGTCCACAGTGTGTCAGACTTAGGAGACACCAAGCAGTCAGGTTCCCTCTCCCACCACTCTTTAATCATGAGACCATTTTTCAAAGAGTGTTCTATGAATATTAGCCTTTTCATGATGCCTTGCAGGAAACATTCTCTAGACAACCAACTTTTTGCTAGTTTCTGGACCAGATACTGAAGATACAAGCAGAAACTTTTTAAAGAAGATGGAAACTCAAGGAACACCTTGGAGAGACAGAACCACACATCGATAAGTTCAATATTAAGTGATAAATGCCATGTACCTAATGCCACCAATCTGTGTAGCACTAGACAAAGTCAAGTTGAAAGTATGGTTTTAAGGTGGGGAAATAGGTATTTCCGGTAGAAGGAGGAGGAAAGCAAGTTTTTGAAAATGATCAAATAGAACTTGAATTTGAGCAGATTTTCTTGATAATGTCTTAATATTTTCTATGACTAAGGCTTTTGGTCACCTATGGGAATGTTTCTGATGATGATGTGAAAATAGACACTCTAGATTAATTTTTTATATTAAAAAAACTTATTTAGATGTTTAAGCAAATACAAAAGATCAAAGGACTGTAGAGCCACAACACTCATCATGCCACCATGTCAGAAGCAAGGCAGAGACTCTGTGGACAGATGCCTGTGAACCCACTGAAGGCTGAAGATTTATACACAGAGGAGGGCTGGAGAGGCAGTGCTCCTAATCAGGTGGTAGGTTATCCACTCAGCCAACACTAGATACAGCAAGAAAAGAAACAGGGTTAGGAGATATACTGTGAGGAAGTGGGAGAACCCAAAGATGAAGAGTGTGTAGTCACTCTCCTTGTTTTATGTGCAATTGCTGAGTGAGTGAAAGAATGCTGTGGCCAGAGTTCAAATTTACAGTTTGTGAAGTTGATTCTCTTCAGCCTAGCGTAGAACATGTTGATTGAAAATAGATCAGATTATTGAACCAATCAGTAATAGCTATAAAGGTACAAAAAAGAGCCCCTTTCTTATCCAGGCACTGCTTAACAATCCCAGTTATATACTGGTGAATCAATGGATGCTGATAATAAGTGAGCCCAGGGAAAAGTAGCCATGAGGTGCTACTAAAACAGCCACAGAGATTAAACTCAATGCAAAAGACATGAGGAAAAAAATGTCTAGAGTTTGCTGAAATTTCTACGAAATTAAAATTTTATTTTTAAACCTCACATATTGCCTATGGAGAAACATAGGAGGAGGAGTCAAGAAGTTAAACTCACTTGATTTTGAATTCAAGCTCAGTGATTTATCATCCAGTTACCTGATCTTTTGGATTCTCATTTTTCCCTTTACTGTTTGGTAAAATGGGGTTAACAAACCTCACCTCAGCAATGTAGCCAATGTGTAACCAATGGTTCTTTGATTAAGATTCTATAATTGTTTGCAAAATGTACAAGAGGTGAGCGATGCCTTTCTGGAGATCCCATCCAAGAATATAATTGTCTGAAGAAGTGTGGGCTGCAGGTTCTTGCTTGAATTTTGTGTTGAAATAAGCAAAGCATCAGCCAAGCTCCTGGACCATCATAGGCATTCAAGCAGCTGTAGTCAATATTATCACTGTTATGCTCAAATTCCTCCTGGCAAAATTTATTTGGGCCATAAATATTGATCCTACGATCCCTTGGCTCTTGGTCCAAATTCTTAAGCTAAATCTGCATCCGTCTGAAATTAAAATAGGGAGATATAGAAGCCCTAGATTATCAACTCTTTTAATCTGAAAGTCACAGGAATTGTTCATTGGAAGATAGTAAAGTGCGGTTTTACTCAATGCTCAACTCTTAAACCCTACCAAAAATAATACTATTTTTAAAAAGTAATGAGAATAAGAGAGAAGATGCTACAGTGGAAGCAGCAGCACAAACCACAAGCTACGGAACACATTTGTCACAAAGCAGCTAGCTTAAACCTAGATGGTGGAGGATGCTAAGCTTAAACCTAGATGATGGAGGATACTAAGAAAGAAATACCCCACCTTGGATCTCAAGCAGAGTATGTTGTCCCTAAAATACCAACTTTTTGAGCAATGTAGCCAGTGTGTAGCCAATGTGTAGCCAACCGTTCTTTGAGTAAGATTCTAGAATTGTTTGCAAAGTATAGAAGAGGTGAGCAATGATCTTCAGGAGATCCCATCCAAGAATATAAATTGTTGGGGCCAGGTGCGGTGGCTCACACCTGTAATTCCAGCGCTTTGGGAGGCCAAGGCAAGGGGATCACTTAAGCCTAGGAGTATGAGACCAGCCTGGGCAACACCGTGAAAACCTATCTCTACAAAAAACAAAAACAAAAATTAGCTAGGTATGGTGGCAAGCACCTGCAGTCCAAGCTACTTGGGAGTCTAATGTGGGAGGATCACTTGAGATCAGGAAGTCAAGGCTGCAGTGAGCTGTGATTGTTGCACTGAACTCCAACCTAGGTGACAGAGTGAGAGTGAGACCTTGTCTAAGAAAGAGAAAGAGAGAGAGAGAGAGAGAGGGAGGAAAATATATATATATATATATATATATATATATATATACATATATATATATATATATACATATACACACATACATATACATATATGTGAATATATTTATATATATTCATTCTAAATATACATATCCATATCTATATATTTATATCTATAAATACAGATGATATAAATAGAGAGAGACAGAGATAGATATCAGGAGAAATTACCCATAGGGATAAAAAAATAGCTCACAAAATAATTATACATAGCTTTGAGGGGATTTTTCTCTATAGAACTTAATTCAAGGAAGTTATACAATGGTGCAAAGAAGAGATTATCAGATGTAAAAAGAGGTGATAATCTGGAAAAAAGAAATGTAAAATAAAATGATACTAGAGACAAAAACCATTTTGGAAACAAGAAAAACAGATAAACACAATTGAGAACAAAAAAACTTGGAGAATAAACTTTATGAAACAGCATGAAGTAAAACAAACAAAAAAAAGGCAACTAAAATGATTACAGAGAGAATAATAACATATAAGACCTAAACAAGAGCCAACAAATGTATAATTGGTGCTTCTGGAGAAAAAGTTCAAACAAACTATTCATAGCATCTTTAAAAAAATGTGAAATAAAGACTAAAATCTGCAAAACAAGTAATATATTACATTTCAGGAAAAAAAATAATAAAATCCTAGTGATATGACTGACCCTTAAAGAGAAAGAAAAAAATCATAAAGACATCTAAACAAGAGTAAAAATTTACCCAGAATGAACCTCAGCTATTCAATGTCAGAAGAGAGTTGACCATTACAAACAAAATTTTTAGGGAAAACAATGTAACTCCTAAATTGTATACAGAACAAGCTAGTCTTTAGCCATAAAAACAATAGATGCTATCTAAGGATGGAATAACTTGATTCTAGTGGCTCTGACTCATTATTTTAAAATCTGCTGGATTGGCTGGGCTCAGTGGTTCATGCCTGTAATCCCAGCACTTTGAGAAGCCAAGGTGGGTGGATCACGAGGTCAGGAGTTTGAGACCAGCCTGACCAACATGGTGAAACCCTGTCTCTACTAAAAATACAAAAATTAGCCAGGCGTGGTGGTGCGTGCCTGTAATCCCAGCTACTCAGGAGGCTGAGGTAGGAGAACCACTTGAACCTGGGAGGCAGAGGTTGCAGTGAGCCCAGATCACACCACTGAACTCCAGCCTGGGCAACAGAGTAAGACTCCAAAGAAAAAAAAATCTGCTGGACAATAAACCCAGTTAACAATGTTGGGAATGAAAAAACAAATACGGCTGGGTGCACTGGCTCATGCCTGTAATCTCAGCACTTTGGGGGCCTAGGTGGGTGGATCACTTCAGGTCAGGAGTTCAAGACCAGCCTAGCCAATATGGTGAAACCCTGTCTGTACTAAAAATGCAAAAATTAATTGAGTGTGGTATGAGCCTGTAATTCCAGCTACTCAGGAGGCTGAGGCAGAAGAATGGCTTGAATCCAGGAGGCTAAGGTTGCAGTGAGCCGAGATCACACCACTGCACTCCAGCTTGGGTGACAGAGCAAGACTTCATCTAAAAAAATAAAATAAAAATAAAAATAAAAACTCAGGAATAGAGAAGCTATGCTAAGAAGATGAATAAAAGGCATTGAGTCCATTCAAATGTAAAGATGACATTAAACAATTGTAAAAAGTATAATTAACAAACTCATAAGTGTAAAAAACATATAAACTATAAAAATGACATAAAATTCAAATGTAAAATTAATAATATAACTGGCAAAACTCAGTGACTGGAGGAAGGAATAAAAGGAAGTATAGACATGCTAATTTTTTTATCTTTTATAGCAAATATCAGTAGATACTCTTAAATTTGGGAGGTTCTAACAATTCTTCAAATTTTTTCCATATGAATCCCATTTTTAGATGAAGAAACATGTGACTATAAATCAAGTTGTTCAGTTTCTTGCTGCTGTTGTTGTAGTGAAGTAAAAATATGCATTTGACTTTTATAAAAATCAGAATTGGAATTTTTTTCTAGCAATACATACTTTCTAGTTATATTTTAACTTGTTTCCTATTATATACGCAAAAGTGTCCAAACTAATGATTTCCAAATGTCTGATGATTTTTACTTCTGTGTGATTTGAAATGACATTTTTTAAAGTTCCTTTTCACTTAACTGCTTGCATCTTTTCTTAATTATCAGAATTTTTAACAAAAGAAAAATTGTTTATTCCTACCAGCAAATGCCATCCCCATTTCCTCAGGGTTTCTTGGACACGAGTTACATGAGAACCACCTAAGTACTCATCTAATGCTCTGCTTTACTTGTCAATCAAAAACAATTCCCTCCCATCATTCTTTAGTGAGCCATGTGACCAGCCAGAGGCATCTGATCCCTGGAGCTGCTGGCCCTTGAGAGGAAAGGCTGATGAAGAGCCATCCTGGCCCAGAGGCCCCCATGTTCCTGCTGGGTCACACTTCCACCACAGTGTCCAGTGTCTTTTGTCCAGCACCCCCTGCCATGTCTTGCAGGGCCCATAAAATGCACTCACCGCAGCCTCCCTGCTCCTACAACCCCTTGGGCATCGGTGCCTCTTCCTGAATGCTCTAAGCTTGTGCTCCGTTTAGATCCTTTACTTTTTCCTTGGCTGGAGTGTTGCTTTCCCAGATTTCCACAACATCTCATCACCTAGACATCAGCTCACCCTCTCAGTTATGCCCGATTACCTATTCCACCCCACCCTTGAAACCTTTAGACCCTTCTTAGCACTCATCACTATCTGAAACCATCTCATTCATTGATCCTTTTACTTGTTTATTGCATCTTCGCTCCAACCACCTCCCTCAAGAATTCAGGAGAGGAAGGGGGCACCTCCGGCTTGTTCACTGCTGTATCACCAGTGACTGAACTGCTGCTGACATATACTAAGCACCCAATAAATACATGCGGAACCAGAGCTGGCTTCATGGACACATGACATGTTCCATTGCACATGGCCCCAAGTTCAGAATGATCCTACACTTGAATTCATTAATTAAGCTTTGCAGTTACTGTCTTGAAATTTTTAACAATTTTGAAGAAAGGGTTCTATATTTTTATTTGTCCCATAAATTATGTAGTTGGATCTATGAACAAATGAATGAATGAATGAATCCTACCTAAGCAATCTTGAGCAGGTCACTACAGAATGAAAGCCTGTTTTCTGAAAGGTAGCAACAGTAAACCCTCCAGTGCCTGATTCACAGAGCCTCGTAGGATCACAACACAGAACTTAAGGAAAGCCGCCCAAGCAGAATTCTTCAAGACACGCACCTGCCGGCCACACAGCTCCTCTACCTAACTAACCAGGCTCGACCTACACTTCTCCAGCTTTAAGCAGATGTTTTTAACTTCAAATGAGCTTTCCTTACACTGTTTCCTGTTTGAAATGCCACCCTGTTCCCTCCCTGGCTGGCTGCTCTAGAAAGCCTTCCCATCGCAAGAGGATTAATAGAACCTCCTCTAAACCCCCTCAAAACCCTTTGCTTGTGCTTTTCAGAGTGCAGTTACCCTCTTAGGCAGGGACTGTCATTTATTCACTTCATATACCTCTCTTGCCTTTCTACTCAATGCCATGTGCTGTGATTGACACCTGGGAGCCAGAGGAGCCTGAGGCTGCACCTGGCAGGACAGACACAGATCCCATCTCTTCTGCCATTGCTGATGGGCCCATAGGAGGTGCTCCATAATCATCTGCGGAATGATTGAATGACTCAGAGGTAGCACTGGGACTTAGGGGACCTTGCGTCTAACCAAGACTTTGCACTAATCTGCAGCACGACCTGGGAAAAGTTGATGGTCCTCTCATGTGCAGTTTCTCCTTCTGCAAAATAGGGAGATGGAAGGGTCAGACTAGAATACCTCTTTCTTGGCTTCTTTTTGTCTAAACCCAAGCATCTACCAATAGTGGATCAAATGGCAACAGAAGCAGCATCACGAATAACATCTCCTCCAGTCCTAACAAAAACCTTGTAAAATAGAAAATTATTCCAGTTTTTCAGAGGACAAATGCATGGCTTAGAGAATTTAAATACATTTGCTCCCTGCTGCACAACTTATAAATGACCATTCCAAGATTAGAATTTACCTACCTGCCTCCAAAACCCAAGTGTCAAGCCACTCTACAAGGCTTCTAATCCAATTCAATCCTGTCCAATCCAATCTAATCTTCTGTCCTCAGGCCCCTGGCTGGTCTCTAAACAAAAAGCCCGATTGGATTAAGAATAGAAAGCATATGACCCTGCATATTGCAAGTAGTTTTTCCCCTGATCACCATCTAGCTGGCCAGGATTTGAAAGCAGGGGATTCCCCTCTTCTGGCTGACCTGAAGCACTCATTGAATCCATGGGAGTCTATCTCCAGGGCCCTGCTGTAAATCACTCCCACAACATAGAAAGCCTGGCACTCACATCCATATGGGTCAAATAGAAGAGGTGGTCTTGCCCCAAGAAGCTGGATTCCACATTCTCTGTCCATTGATCCAAGGTTTCCACTCAGGTGCTTGAGTTGGTGACAGAAGAGCTCCCCATAGGGCTGTCAGGAAGACGATCATGTGATGGATCCTCTGTGTGTAGCTCTGGCCCTTTCACCAGCCTCACCCTCTGACAGTTATTACTGCTGCAATAAATTCTTCAGTAAAACAAACAGGCACGCTGTAAATTTATTAGTCTGGGCACTCTGTGTTACTTAATGTAACGGCTAGTCTTAAACAGGTAACTACTGCAGTAAATAAACCAGTTTATTTAGGCACTGTCAGCCCTAAGTGTTCACAGGGGCCTGGAGAAATGGCATTGGCCTTTATAAGCATGATATATGCCTACATAAATTACACTTGCCCACTCAGATATTTGATGGTAACACATCACCTGGGAAGAGTGTGGCAGCTCAAAACATCTCTGTAAACTTCAAAAAGTCCATTTACAGGAGACATAGTACTTTATATGAAACTCTATATGTAACTAGAATTTGTATATGTGGTCTCAGTATAAAATAAACTGGTGACTTGAATTTGCATATTATGGGAACGCATGCAAAATTGACTAAGATGTTCTGCCAAGCTGTTTGCAGAGGACTAAATCGAGAACAGAAATAAGAAAGAAAGAAACTCATATTTATTGAACCAGGCCAATGTCTAGGCATTTCCAGACACCAGGTTCAAGCAAATAAATTCTGGGCCTCTGTGCCAGGCTCTGTGCTAGGCTATCTATAAAAATATTTGTTGGGTAGTAGACCCATCTTAGGACTGCCATGAGAAAAGCCATCACACACTGGACGATCCCTTAAGGACAGCAGAGATTTATTCTCTCACAGTTCTAGAGAGCAGAACTGTGAAGTCAGGTGTGTGCTCTTTTCTGCCTCTCCCTGGTTTCTTTTGATGGCCTTGCACCCTTTGTGCTCCTGGGATTACAGCTGCAAAGCTCCAATCTCTGCCTCTGTCTACACATGGCCTTCATCTCTACGTATGGTAAGTGTTCCCCCAAACCCACCTCAAAACAGTCTGAGCGTCTGAGAAGGACATGAATTTGGGGGGACGCTATTCAACCCCGGACGGATAGCTACCCTGCACCAAACTGCTTTGAAGCATATTATCTCATTTTACCCTTGCAACACCACGGTGGGTAGGAATTCTTATGCCCATTGTACAGACGAGGACACTGAGACTGTGAGAGATTGAATAACTTCTGGAACATTTCAGGGCCAGTAGTTGATAGAGCCAGTGTTCCAACTCAGCTCTAATTCCAGAATCCCCAGAGCACTGAAAGACCATTCTCTATACAGTGCTTGATCCACATGAAGCTTCCTTAGAACGTGCTCTTTAAAAAGCAGTGTGCATGCAGGCGTGCATGTGTGTCTGTGTGTTTAATGGGGATATTTTCACTGAAAAACCAGTTTGAATTGTTTAAAGGACAATTGCAAAAGCTAAAAGAGTGGGGGCCAGGAGAAGAAGACAGTATATAATAGAACTAAAGCTTTCTCCAGGCCATATTTGGATTCAATTGCCTGTTACTCAGAGCCCTGAAAATAAATGTACTGATAAATAATTATTTCCTGCCTCACACATAACCAAATATGACTGTGCCTGGCCTGGTGGCCAAGCTGACAACCCATTGTTCAAATGCCTGGCCCCACTCCCCCTAGCTGCAAAAAAAAATGTGGCTTCACTTTCCTGTGAATCTCAACTCAAAAAATAGAATGGCACACAGTCAGCAAATGCCTCACATTGGCTCGCCACTGCCCAACCCTGGGATCAATTAGATAAATAAGGAGCAATGAGGCTTCCTCCAAATAAGGTCAGGAAAACAGTCTCCTCTGGGTCTGGTGATTCTGGCACCTTCTGCTTAAGACATGAGCCCTACAATTGGACAGCATCCCATTCACAGCCACTCTTCTTCACGGAGTGGCCACTGGAAGGTACAATGTGACAACCCACGGCATCTTGCCTTGGGGTAAATTCTAAGTGAGAGTCAGGACAGTGGGTATCAGCTAGTCCCACCCAGGGAGGCAAAGTGCAAGGACAACAGCAACAACAACAAAATGCGTGGGATTTGGGGGCCAAATTGGTCTCGACTTAACACCTACTCTGCTGCACACCGGCCTTGTGCTTTGATCAAGTCTCTTCACCTCCTTAGTGTCTACTTCTTTGTATAATCTATCTATAGATCAAATGAGCTAACACTGCTGAAATGCTTAGCCTAGGGGTATCCCTTTTGCCTTACTCAACAAATAGGGAAACCAAGGTGAAGTTTTATCATCTGATGCTAGAGTCAAGATTCCATCCCAGGTCTCCATTACAGTCAAGCTTGTGCTGTCCAGAATGGAAGCACCTTATCTCCCTCTAGGATGCTGCCTTAAATAGGTATATTTTGGCCCCAGTATCTGGACTCTAGAGTGACCTTAATTCTAAACCCTGGAGCTATCTGTGTGCATGTCCATCTGCCCCACTAGACCATAGGCTTCTCGAGAGTATAACCCACTTATCTCAGTACACCAGGTGCCCAGCAGACAGCACGCTGAGGTTTCTAATGAATACTTACTGAGTGACTGAAGTGGATAGAAACTCTTCTCATGTCCCATAGCTCCCACACTTCCCCCGCCCCCCTCTGCCATTGCCAATGGCCAGGGCCATTCTGGGGCATGACCACTTGTCTACATGCCCTTCCTCAGAAGACTCTAAGAGCCATGGTGTTGTGTCTAAGTTGCCCTCGGTCACATTTCTACAATGGAATGGAATGCGATGCCTAGCACCTAGTAGGTGCCCCAGAGCTAGTAGCTGAAAAGGGGTTGACATCCACGTGACAGCGCACTAGAGGAAAAGAGGGGAGAGTGGATTGATTGATTGATTGGTTGATCGATGTTTCATTTTTATTTTCATTTAGGTGAGTACATAGTAAGTGTACATATTTATGGGGTACCTGAGATGTTTTGGCACAGGCATGCAATGTATACTAATCCCATCACGTAAACTGGGTCCTCCATCCCCTCAGGCATTTATCCATTGTGTTCCAAACAGCCTAATCACACTCTCTTGGTTATTTTTAAATGTGTAATTAAATGACGATGGACTACAGTCACCCTGTTGTGCTATCACATACTAAGTCTCATTTACTCTTTCTACGTGAATTTAATTTTGTGGAACACATACCATGTGCCAGACGCTGTACCTGGAGCCTCTTCACTATTAATCATCACAGGCAGCCTAGGTACAGGCACACAGCAGACATCACCCCCGCTTCTACAGATGAGTAAGATCGCATTTAGAGACGTGAGCCAACCTGTTCAAGACCACACAGCTAGTGACTGCCAGGGTTCAAACGAAACTCCCATCCGACTGCAAAACCCTTGCAATGCCACAGTGTTTCTTCGAAATCCTGAAGAAAATGTTGCTTACTTTGCCATTTCTCCTAGAGCCAGCTGGGAGGTTCTCCCTTTCTGAACCCCTGCCATCGCTGGTGGGAGGAACCATGGGGGCCAGCCTGGCTGAATGGTGGACTGTGCTGGCTGCAGGAACAAGGGAAGGACTAGGTCTTCCCACCAACACCCCTCGGATCCTAAAGGGGTGTTGATGGGAAGACCTAGTCCTTATTTTGCACAAGCCTGGACCCCTTGGACTTCAGAGCCAGAGAACTGTGTGTGTAGGGACATAGGAGTACCCCTTCCCAGAGCCCTGCAGGGAGACGGAGCCATGTGTCAGCGTGAGCTGAGCCTCGTACATTGGTGTATGGCCCTGTGGCTGGCTGCCATGAGCAGGGGGATGGAATGCTGCTTGCGGTGGCCATGGTTTCTGTAGGCATGTGGGAGTCCCCTTCATAGCTTGACGTCCAGCCTCCACATCTGTGCCTGCTCAGCAAGGAGCCCCAGTGCAGGAGCAGGGGGACTGCTGGGCAGTACTGGGGATCCATGAAGATAAACCGACGTCCAGAGGCATCCAGAGGAGGAGGATCAGCAGCCACAGTATTAAATAGAGACTGAGCATGGGTTAGGCCCTCGGCCAGGCTTCTTCCTCTCCCCACCCCATGCAAGCCCCAAGGCAATGCCTTGGCGGTCATTTTGCAGATGAGAAAACTGAGGGCCATCAGACACTTAGAGAAGAAAATGATGGAGTAGAGTGTGTCTATTCCACCCTGAATACTAACATTGGGAGCAAGAAGCTTAAACTTGAATCCGGAGATTTCTTGATCAGATCAAGAATTATCTGAGAGTAAACCTGGAGAAAGGGGACCTATACTGTCCTATTGTTTCCTCGTTGTAAAACCCAGCAGGGTACAAGCGTTCACCAATATGCACTGTTTGATTGAATTCCCTTCTTTATCCACTTTGAAGAGAGCTGGAATCCTCACACAGTGCTCTGACTTCACGTAGTGGTTTCTTCAGGGCTAGATGGTGTGCTCTAAAGTTACATATATTTGTCCACCTGCAGATTTTTGTCCCAGGTTTTCAGAATCACACCAGGCATTGTACAAAGCATGTGGCCATACATGGGATCCCATCTTTGTGAAGTAGAACCGCACCCATCTAATGGTGAGAAAAAGAGACTCAGAGAGCCAGGAACACTGGCCAGGGCTGGAGAGCAGGAGAGAGCAGACTCTGTTTCCTCCTCCAAATTGCTTTGCCCAGAAGGGTCTGGATTCTGTGGTCCAGGGAAGCTCCTCAGAGAATCTCTTGTTTGCTCGCCACCCATGAGGTCTGTGGTCTCCAGTTCTCCCCTGGGTCTGCTTCCAGGTTCCTCTACAGACACGACCTGAGCAAACTGAACTTCCCCCTCCCTCTTGCTTCTCCTCCTCCTTCCCATCTCCAGCATGCTGGACACATCAGCCTGACATGTCTTTCCAACTAGGCGGGTCCTGAGCTGCAGGAAAACGGGAAACCACTCACCACCTCAGACCCATCCAGACTCCGGAAACCAGGCAGAGACAGTGGCAGTCCTGATCGTGGTGTCAGCCCCGAGACACAGCCCAACACAGGCAGCCTCTTCCTGCCTCCTCCCAGGCACTGCCCACCCTTCCCGCTGCAGGCCAAGGGCCTAGCCTGAGGAATGGAGACAGGAGACAGGAGAACATGCCTTTAGATCCCCCAGAAATGACCCCCAGCCAGAGTGGGCTGAGAGGCTGATCCTGAATGGAAATCTAAGAAGCTAAACAGCCCTGTGTTATCAGCACTGGCTTTGGAGTCATGTGGACATCAGTTTGCACCCAGCCTCACCACTCTGTAGCTGTGAAGTGTTCAGTGGACTTCTTCTCTCCTGATGATTCCTGCAAGATGGCATGATCCCTACTTTGAAGGACCATGGTGGAGACACACACCATGAGATTGTGTTTGAACAACCCAGTCCAGCACCTGGCAAGTGGCAAGTGCTTATTTGTCCCAAAGAATCTTCACAGGTGCTCTGGGAGGAGGCTGTCTGTGGTCCCATTTTACAGTCAAACTGAATCCAGGTATATGTGAATTGCAGTGGAAGAAGTGTAGACTCCAGAATCAGGTGGATATGGATGGAAATCCCAGCCTTGTCATTTGCCAGTTTGGGGCTGATAAATGTGACTGTTTAGTCCACATCTACCACTGCACTTGAGCAGGTCACCTCATATTCCTAAGTTACACCCTTCGGATGGTGTGCTGGCGCCTGTTCTGCAATGGAGGCATTTGAGTCCCAGAGAGCTTGCCTAGTGTTCCCAAGCTCCTACCCGGGAGTGAAAGAGCTGACATTTGACTTGGGTGTCTGTGGCTTGGGGGCAGATCTCTGTAGCTCTCCAAGCTCCATCTCCTTTGGTGTAATGTGTCTAAAAATCTCTCTGTGCAGGCTTTGGTAAAGAATTCTCAGTACCTGGTGCTCCAGGGAATTTATGTAGAACAATATTTGAAATGCTCAAGAAGCTGGGGTCTACACAGGAATGGTGCTGAATCAGCAATGTCCATGACAGAAGAGATGGCTCAACCCCTTGAAGCCTCTTGCAACTAACTCCTGTTGCCTCCGAAGGGCCAACTGCTGCCCTGTGAATATCCACACATTTGCAGGGCCCAGCCCAGAACTCAAAGCCCAGCTAACACACGGGAGTTCCTCAGAAAGTTAAACATGAAATTATCATGTAATCCAGTGATTTCTCTTCTGGTAATATACCCAGAAGAATTGGAAATGGGAACTGGAATGCAGATTTGTACACCCAAGTCCATAGCAGCACTGTTCACACTAGACAAAAGGTAGAAGCAACCCATGTGTCCATCCATGGTCAAATGGATATACAAATTGTGGTATACATGCCATGGAATATTATACAGCCTTAAAAAGGAAGGAAATTGTAACACATGCTACAATACAGACACACCTTGACGCCATTGTGCTGAGTGAAGGAAGCCAGTCACAAAAGGACAAATTCTGCATAATTCCACTTATAGGAGGTTCATAGAGTAGCCAGATTCAGAGAGACAGGAAGTAGAATGGTGGGTGCCAGGGACTGGCAGGAGGGGAAATGAGGGGCTGTTCAGTGGAGACAGAGTTTCTGCTTTAGATGATGAAAAAATCTTGGAAATAGTGATGGTTGGTTGTACAATATTCTGAACTGTACATTTAAACATGGCTAAAATTATTAGTTTCATGTTATGAGTATTTTACCACAATTTAAAAAAAAAAAAAAAAAGAAAAGGCCAGGTGTGGTGGCTCACACCTGTTATCCCAGCACTTTGGGAGGCCGAGGCAGGCAGATCACGAGCTCAGGAGTTCAGGTCCAGCCTGACCAAAATGGTGAAACCCTGTCTCTACTTTGTAAAAATACAAAAATTAGCTGGGTGTGGCGGTGCACGCCTGTAATCCCAGCTACTCAGGAGGCTGAGGCAGGAGAATCGCTTGAACCTGTGAGGCAGAGGTTGCAGAGCCGAGATCACGCCACTGCACTCAAGCCTGGGTGACAGAGAAATATGCTTGCTTCGGAAAAAAAAGAAGAAGAAGAGGGGAAAAGAAAGAAGGAAAGGAAAGAAAGGAAAGGAAGGGAAGGGAAGGGGAGGG
>NW_016107367.1:4463973-4568844 GCF_001604975.1 Cebus imitator | reverse complement strand
GGGAGGGGAGGAAAAGGAAAAAGGAAAATATCAGCTGAATGAATTTACCTGGGATTCTCCTCTCAAGAGTTCACATCTGCACCTGCATGAGATGGTGCCTTGATGGTGTGATTGGCAGCTAAGCACATCCTTGTGTGGCCCCTGTGGAAAAGTTCCCTACACAAGGGGGCTGACAGGAGAGAGAGGGCTTTGCTCCTGGGGACCCTCCAGGAAAGCCCCACATGCTGCCCTGGCCTGGCCCCCAGGAAGCCGCCCCCTCAGTGACCCTCAAGGTCCTCTCTTTCCACAAGCCCTGTCCCTGCAGATGGGATGGGGAGGCCCCTGGAGAGTTAGGGTGCAAGAAGATGGGGCCACGTTAGGTGGGAGAAAAGAATTTTGGAACGAAGGTAGACAGGTTGGTTCAGATTTTCTCGGAAAGTGGGGAGGAAGGGTTAATGAGCAAAAGAAAGATCAATGTTTCTCCCTGAAATTTTAAGTCACAGATTTTAATGCAACAAAGCTGTGGAGTGTGAGCTGGGAATCTTTGATGAAAATGAATTCAGCAAGACCAATGCCTTCCACATTGACTGCACCTCCACAGAGCACCCAGCGCTCTTGCAGAGGCTGTGGTCCCCACTTACTCACAGAAGGAATGGGAGGGCTGGGTGTTGGGCCTCCTCTAGTTCCTTTGACTAACTTTCTTTTTTAGGAAAAAAAATTCCACTAAAATAAAGAAAAATAAGAAGCTATAGGCAGTAAATCTGATGTGTTTAAATCCCAATGAATAACAGTCTTCCAAGTCAAGAATAGTGCTAAGAGCATATGACTATGACATAAACCTCTCCCTGCACCCCGTCTTTGCTTGTACGTGGCCATGTGCAAACTGTATCTGCACACACACACACACTTAGCATTAGTTCTTTCATCCAGTTGGACTCTGGCTTCATTTCATATCATCATAAAATCCATTTAATAAAATTTAGGTCTTTGGTATTTGATTTAGTAAGTGTGTTTATGACAGTTTCATATTGTCATAAAATCCATTTAATAAAAGTTAGGTCTTTGGTATTTGATTAAGAGTGCATGTGTGTGTGTGTGTATGTATGTGTGTGCGTGTGTGTGTGCAGCTATCTTGCCAGTACACGGGCAGAGCTTTACAGTTGTTTTTTTGTTTGTTTGTTTGTTTGTTTGTTTGTTTGTTTTTTGAGACAGAGTCTTGCTTTGTCACTCAGGCTGGACTGCAGTGGTGTGATTTTGGCTCAGTGCAACCTCTGCCTCTGGGTTCAAGCAACTTTCCTGCCTCAGCCTCCTGAGTAGCTGGGATTATAGACACAAGCCATCACACTCAGCAACTTTTTGTGTTTTTAGTAGAGACAGAGTTTCACCATGTTGGCCAGGCTGGTCTTGAACTCCTGACCTCATGATCCACCTGCCTCGGCCTCCCAAAGTGCTGGGATTACAGGCGTGAGCCACCGTGCCCAGCCCAGAGCTTTACATTTATAGATGCAAGCCTTCCCCACAGCTAAAAGGAATCAGCACTCTCTACTCCAGAATATATTTCCAAAGAGAAACAGAGCCTCGGAGTTCGTTAACTTGTCCAAGGTAATTTAAGGAGCTTTCCGTCCTCCTCCTCTCCTTGACCTTGACACTGTTCTCTGGCCTCTGCTCAGAGTGACTTGAACCTGAAGATTGGACCCAGTGAGCTGCCCCAGAGCCAGCCAGCCTTTTTAATATTTATCTGAAATGCTACACTGTTTTAGCAAATACATTTTTAAACAGCAATTGTACCCCTCAGACCCTATCTTCTAGAAATAAGTCAGCACCTCAACATGACATTTATGACAAAGCAGAGAATTGCTTTTACTCCAGATCCCATTCATACGTTTTCCACCGACATCCACTCATTTTTGAATCACAATATTTCCTTCTTTGTTTTTAACCAGAGTCCTGCTCTGGGTCTTCTACACCCTATCATCAAGGCGTAATTTTTCAGCAGTTCTTTTTTTTTTTTAAGAAAAAGAATCAATAAATTGTTTGTGATTCCTCTAACTGAGACCACATGGCTATAGTGTAGAAATTCAACATTTACCTTGAACAGTAAATCTATTCCGTCAGCCACTATGATGTAGGAGTTGTTATGAAAAGATAATGATCTCTTTCCAGGCACACATACACATACACACAGCAGTTAAAACCGGTTCCCATAGAGAAGAAGCCTGGTGTGTTTCACTGGCTCTTTCTAGCACCCCAACAATCATCAATTGTTGACAATTGATGTGCAGGGGCATCTCAAAGGTGGGGGCATCTTGTGAGGGGCATCTCAAAAGTGGTAACTGTTTGTATGTTCCTGAGAGCCCCAACAGCCCTTGTTTGCAGGGGAGGAGTCAGATAATATTGGTGCCAGCCTACTCCGATGCCCATGCCTCTCCCACGGTGGCCCTTGGGATCCATTAGCCTTTGGGAACTCTTAGCTTCTTGGATACTCAGTGTCTTCATTTGACAAATGAGAGGGTTGAGAAACAATGATTTTAAAAGTGTTTTCTAGCTCGTCACTGTGACATGCTTCACAGCATCACCACTTGAAATGATCACATCACCATCACTCCTCACCTCAATGCTTCTTTGTAAGCAGATCTAGAGAGCTCACAGGAGCATCCCAAGAATGGCCCTAACTATCCCCCCAGTCGCCCCCACTCCCCATATCCACAACCTTCACACTGTGACTGAAACACCTGCCACCAAGAGGCAATGAATCCACTTCCCACCCCTTGACTCTGGGCTGGCCATTTGGCCACAGTGGAAGGAACAGTGCAGTGTGCCCATTCTCAGAGAAGGCCTTGAGAGGCCCTACATGCTTCCACTCTACAGAGAATGCTGTCTGGTTACCATGAAACAAGCCCAGGCCAGCCTGTTGGAGAAATCAAGGCCACACAGAGAGGTTGCCCCAGCTGTGGACAGCTCCTCTAGCTCCCCACTGCTGTGTAACAAAGCACCCAAATTCTATGGCTTAATCCATGGTGCCTCACAATTCTCATCAAAGGACATCTTAGAACCTTGTCCTACGGCCCCTGGTATTTGTTATTCTGTTTCCTGGTCCTTCCTCTCTCTCTCGCCTCTGCAGACAGATGACAGGTAGGACTGAAGTCCTCTGAAGCCTCAGCTAGTTGGACATCCAAGACAGCTTCCTCCCTACAAGTCTGGTGCCTCACCAGGGTGGCTAGAGCAGTTTGGGTTTGGCCGGACACCTCTCTTCCCTTCTCACCTTCTTTTCTCTTCTCTTCCCTCTCTGCTTCTCCTTTCCTCCCCAATCCCCATCCTCTGTCCCTCCTTTCTTCCCTCTCTCTCTCCCTCCATCTTCCCCTCCAAAGAACAAGGATTGTACCTCCTTCACTTCCATCTGCCTCTGCCTTAACCCAGCGTCTGGCACCTGGAAGCATGTCATGTGTCTCCCTGGCCATCTGCCGCTGCATTCCTCCAAGTTTGGGTTTTCTCCCTGGGACTAAGTCTCGGTCTGAGAGTTTCTACCCAGGGCTGCCTCTTCTGGCCTCTGGACTGAATCAGAAAATCTCCAAGTAAGAGATCTTTCAGGGGACAGAGAGCATGATTCTAGCTTTAGAAGCCCCATCTTCAGCAAACCAAAGAGTCCCCTCAATGGCCCTCGAGTCCCACCGCCATCCTAGCAGGCCTCTTTTCACTGTACTCCTGGAGGTCTAGATGGCTGCAGAAATGCGTCATCCAAGCAGAATGCAACCCTCAGGACACAGCTGATTTAAGCCAGGTACACTGACCCTATCACCTCCCTCATTCTAAGAATCATTCTTCTGTTCATGTAGCCAAAACCTGCATTATCCTTCTTGACATCCACACTAGTAACGTGAGATTTTGTAAAAGTCAGTGCTTCTCAGATCCAAGACTTTCAGGGTCTCAAGGGAAAATGCTCATTATGCTATTTATTTCTCTTCCTCAATTAAGAAAATTGTTTATTTGTTTGTTTTGCAAGGCCTCACATCTGGAACTTGTCTCCACTCCTTTAAAGGGAAGAGAGCCCTATTTTACAAAACAAGCAGAAGTCGTGGAGTCACAGATCCAGGCACAAGTCAAGGCTCCAGCTTCCCTCACTGTAGGTAAGGGGCCGGGAGCACCTCAGGGCTAACTTCTCCTTCCTAGTCTGGAAAGTCAGGACAGCTGGCCTGCTCTCTTCTCAGCAGGAGCACAGAAGCATTTCAAGTGCCCAGCACAGTGTCGGACCCAGAGTGCTCTGACTAAATGGAAAACGTTAGAATTGATAAAAGTATTAACAATCATGAAAATGATAACAATTGTGTGATGATATATTTCATGGCATCTCAAAATTCTGATCAAAGAAGATCTTTTAGATCCTTATCTTATGGCCCCAGGTATTTTCAATTCAACTTCTTGTCCTCCACAAACTTAGTAACACTATCAACATTTTCAACCGACTTATTAAGAGCGCCTTTGAATCAGACAGGGATGCTAAAGCCGTCGGGATGCATGGGCAGTTTTTAAAATAGTTTTTTTAATCTCCCTAACCTTACCATTATGCTGCCCATATTTCTCCATCATGGCTGCATAACTAAAAATCAAAGTAAAATATTTAGCTCTTAGATTTCTTTAAGGCTGTCATATTATTTTCTTTCCATCCCTGGAGCAACCTTCCCCTCCTTTCCCAGCTCCCCCATCGGCAACTTCAAATGAATGTAATCTTCCCATTACCTCCCTCTCCCGAAATCGCAACTTGACACCCCCTGCTTGGTCTACCCTCTTTGTTGGAATATGTTCAGTTCCTATTGTCTGGTAGATAGGGAATTTTTAAAAGTTGCTTTGTTAATAAAATGCTTCAGTTTAAAAAGTTTATTCAGCAGCGAGTGTCTCTTAATATGTGTCAACTTCTGTTTGGATCAATTGACGTGGGATGCTATATTAATTATTCATTTTTGCAGAATGGAAATTAATTATTGTGCATGAAATTCTAAACACATATGGCAACAGTGCCGGCTGGACTGGCCCCCCTGCCAGGATTTCAGAGATTCAGATTCAGAGGTAATATGTTGTTTTGCAAAGCCAAGACCTCCTAAGGGTTCCAAGAGAGAAGAACTGAAAAACTGACATGTTTCTGTATGCGATCCAACTCCTGCGCCTCCTTGAATGCACCCCTGACTTCCCTGCTATCTCTTCCCGAATCTGTGCTGGCGAGGGGGACTCTCCGAGTCTATCACAATAGCTGCAACCACCTAAAACCTTCTGAGTCGTTATCTTTGCCTCCAAATCTGTCTTCCTGCAGCAGGTGGTACCATTAACCACTTCTCCCTGAATCCTTCCAAGTGAATCTTCCTGGAGGGGAAGACTGGATCCAGTGTGTTCCCTTTGCAGTGGATCCTACCTCTCTCTTTTCACTTGTCATGTTGCAATGGAGTTGTCTGTGTGTGCAACTATCACAGCTACCATTTGCTGAGTCCTCTGTGGGTAAGAATTGTGCCTCATTCCTTCTCATATACTCTCGTGCCCACTGAAGATAGGGAGCTTATTAAACTGAGTTGAACCTATTCGTTTCATGGGGGAAAGGCTCACAGAAGTGCCTATCCCCTTCAAGGAAAATGAAGAAGGAAGATAATTCCTGGTAGAAGAGGAGGCAGGGTGCACGCTTTAAAGCTGAGAGAAGTTATTGAAAATTTTGGATATACTGAAAACATGCATCTAGATCTTGTGGCCTTGAAGAGAAGAAATATTTCAGAGCAAGCAAACAGTCATTGTGTAATTTCTCAGCCCATGTTATCCCATCCTCTTTCTTATTGTGTTGCCACCTAGGACAGTGCTGGGTAGGAAGCTGCAGCTTCACAAATATTTGTTGAGTTGATCAAGACAGGAAAGAGTAAATACATGACGTTAGGATTGTTCTGGTTGCAAGTGACAAAAAAATAAAAGAGCCCAACCCTAAATAGGCTGAACAGACACATTGTGGTGATTCAGATATTCAAATTCCAAGGCCCAAAATAGGAAGGCAAAGCAAAGCAAAGCCTTTGGCAGGTGTTTTGCACAAAGTAGCAGGTCATGCTCTGAATCTGCAACATTGCAGCTCAGCTTTGGATCTCAGAAGCTGACACTTCCCTGCAATTTCCACACTTGAGTTTTGACCCTAAGCCCTGTGAACACACAGAGAAGGCCTAAACCTCTTTATTAGCTACCCTGTCCATCATGAGATAATGCCACGTCTGTGCTGGTCATCTGCAAGATAACCCAGATGTTGCTCTCCTTCCTCAAAGAGTGTGGTATTCTCTGTCTTCCTCTTTCTCTTTCATGAATCACCAGTTTGCCCTCCATCTCTCTTAGGAAATGGAATTAGGAAGACCAAAAGAGTGTTTCTCAACAAAGTTTATGTCCTTAAGGAGAAAATGTATGATAGAAATTAGAAAAGGGAAGAAGGTAATCATGAGTGTCATTTGGTTGATTTAATATCAAAGTTGGAACCAGAGTCTCCTGGTGCTCACAGCAAAAAGGGAGTTACAATATTTAACACCTCAAGTTATCAGACTAGTAGAAGCATAACAACTTCTCAATGTAGGGAGCAGTGGGGGCAAACACGTTCCAAACAGTAAGCCATGAAAGATGTTGCTTATGTAGGGGCATTAAGTAATGAGCTAGATGATGTGATTTCACCATGCTATTTTTAATAAATTCTTTTATTTTGGAAAAATATTTAGATTTATAGAAAGTTTGCAGAGATAGTGAAGGGTATTCTCACATACCTTCACTGAGTGTCTTCTGTTGTTAACATCTTGTACATCCCTATTTACTAAATGTACTTTACTTAAATTTTACCAGTTTTTCCATTAACATCCTCTTACCAATCCAAGACACCACGATGTACTTAGTTACCATGTCTCCCAAGCATCCCCTAATTTATTACAGTTTCTCAGCCTTCTCCTTGTGTATGCTATCTTGACATTCCTGAGGAGTACTGCTCAGGCACCCTATGGAATATCCCCAGCCTGTGTTTGTCTGATTTCTCATGACTGGACTGGGGTGACAGTTTTTGGAAATCATACCACAGAGATAAAGTCCTTTCTGATCACATCACATCAGGGGGTTTATGATAGCCACATAACATGATTTTATTATAAAAACATAAACAGTTCTTATTTCATTTCTCACTTTATTAAATGCAAATTTCTCTTAAAACAATCAAAACATACTTTTATTTCAATTCTGTTGGGTCAGAAATATTCTGATATTGACTATAATCAACCTAATCTCTCAGACTTTTGCTTACTAAACCTATTGAACCACAACCCAAACCCTCTCTTTAATTTTTCTGCCCTTGTTTTGGTTTTTGGTGTGTTTGTTTTCAATTAAAAAAAAAATTATCTTTTTCATGGTTAATGAATTTTCATCTTGTTTAGGTCACCATGACACCCCAGTCGATTAGGTCTTCCTGGATTTGGCCAGCCAGCATCCGGGCTTTCTCTCCAGGCCTAGTCTTCCCAAATTCTTCCCTGTTGTTCACACTGGTGATAAAATTATTGAACAAGGCAGAGTTGAGGACTAAATTCAGGCTCAAAGATCTAGAACTTTGAACTTTGTTTTGGACCAACTAAGGGCCAGAGCCCGCCTTTTCAATCAACCACATCCTTTGCTTTGTCTGACTTCATTGCCCCCAGCTGCCAAAAATGGTATAATCCAGCCCAAGCCGTCAGTAAGAAGGATTAGAGGCAGAACTACGTAATTGTCAACACATGCCTGAAACTAAATTTCTTAGCATCAGTGTTTCTAGTGAATTTGTATCTGAGTCTCTAGTTTTGAAGAATCCCATGCCTCCCACAAGCATGTACCGAATAACCACTGTGGGTTGAATTTGCCTTCTTCTTCTTCTCTTTAATTCATTGTTCAATTTAGAATCAGAGACATCTTAAACTGGCAAAGAGGGAGGGAACCTTCAGTCCCATGTGGGTGAATGAAGATGGGCACGGAAGTGGGGTCTGGGTGTAGCTCTAATGCTATCTTCCTCTCACTGGAAACCTCTGGCAACTGCCTCCCACTCACTTGGTGTTAGGTTTCCACGTCTGTAAAACAAGGGGTCTCTAATTAGATGCTATCTAAAGTATTTTTCAGCTCTGGCATGCTAATTGGGAAGGATTCAGGGAGAGAGAACGAGCAAAAACACACAGTGTTAGCAGTGTGCTGGATCCTTTTTATGCTATCTATTCTAAGTTGTCTTATGAGTTAGCAGCTGCCATCCCATTTTACAGAGGAGGAGACTGAGGCTCAGAAATTGCATGGCACGCTGCAGTAGTTCTCCCAGCATGGACAGCATGAAAAAAAAAGTCTGAACATCAGTTTGTGACTTCATTGTTCATGGTATTCCTTTCACTGCACAAATACTTTTTTCTCACTCATTTTAATGCTTTCCATATTATTAGATTCCATTTAGACAAAAATATACTCAGGCTTTAGATAACTGAAAGTCTTTTTGCAAGGTAGTTCTATTAGGAAATTACTGAAAAGGATGTCATCTCCCTCCACCCTTCTGAAAAACCTAAAGGCCTCCTTATGACCTTCCACTTTAACAGGGCAGCATAAGGAATCTGGAAACAGGTGGGCTTTGACAGGTCTAGAACCATGAGTTTGTCTGGCTCAGAGACAGCTGCTTAGGGTATGGTTAGCCCATTGACCTGACTCACCTCTTCACCGGGGAAAGGTGGAGCTAGGGCTTTGGCACTAAAGAAACCAGCGATGTGAGTCCAGTTATTGAACCTGACACACCAAAGAGGCAGACAGAGGGGGCTGAGTCTGGCACTGACGTGCACCCTGCCTTGTACACTGTCACTGATCTACATGCTGAAGGATTTCCCAGGCGTGTTCCCAAAAACGTGGTGGGTTTAAATTTGAAAACATTGTGGAGGGGAGGGGAGAGATGGAATCAGGAATCTGTGAGATATTGATAATATCATCAGGGTGAATTTTTTTTTCCCAAAAGCTCCTGGCAAACATAACTCTTTCAAAGGATGACATTGAATACACAGAAGATTAACAATAGCTGTGATCAATGTATTGAAGGGCTGCATTGGGAGACATTCCTTCTGCTCACCACAAAAACTCCATGAAAAAGGCACTGTTTTCCCCAGTTTAAAGATGCAGAGACAGACTGGGCGCCGTGGCTCACTCCTGTAATCCCAGCACTTTGGGAGGCCAAGGAGGGCAGATCACCTGAGGTGAGAAGTTCAAGCCTAGCCAATATGGCGAAACCCCATCTCTATTAAAACTACAAAAATTAGTCAGGCGTGGTGGCAGACACCTGTAATCCCAGATACTCAGGGGCTGAGGCAGGAGAATCACTTGAACATGGGAACTGGAAGTTGCAATGAGTTGAGATGGAACCACTGCACTCCAGCCTGGGCAACAGAATGAGACTCCATCTAAAAAAAAGAGAGAGAGAGATACAGAGACAGAGGCTTACACAGAATACATAGTTTTTCCCAAGTAGCAAAGTTAATAAAGGACATTAAATTTCTGTCTTCCTGATACTTCCTGATGCACTTCCTGATACGTTAAAACTCCACGACATTTCCAGTAGTCATCATGAATGCTGTGGTACTCAAGCGACTTGAAAAAGAGCATGTTTGGGTTTATAGCACACATGTACACACTCCTATACCAGCATACCCAAACACACACACCCCCTATTTATTTGAATGTCCAAGACATTTATGATCCAAAAACTGTAATTACGCTGTCAAAATTATTTCTTAAAAATAAAGGTGAGAATTTACCACCAACATACTTCACCAAAGAAATGTATAAATGATGCACATAATTGAGAAGGAAAAAGGGACCGCAATGAGGTCTGATATATAAGAAGGAACCATGAACGAGATTGGAAAACACAAAAGGTAAAACTAAGAAAACACCAATTGCATTTTCAACAATAATAATGCAAATGGATATGGTTAAATATAATATAAGACTACATTTCTGGAAAACAACAGAGTAGAGCGGCTGCTTCCATTCTAAGGATGTCATCTTCCTGCATTTCCTCCTGGTAGGTAAAGTTCAAGTAGAAAGGCTTAAGGTTTTATAGGGAAAGTAGCAATCAGCAGGCTCAGAGGTAAGACACATGGGAAGCCTTACACGTGCTTGTGTGTTTACTGAAATAAAACGTATTTTGTAGATGAAGACAGCAACCAAATAAAGAAAATAGCAGTGAGTGTTTGTGTTACTTACCTTAGTAATAATTTGTACTTTATTATTCATGTTTCACAAAACAAAAGCCCCATGAGGACAGCAGGGACTGTGTCTTGCTCTTATCTGCATTCCAGTTCCCAGGCAAGAAGCTGGCAAATCAGTGCTCAAAAGGTGTTTATGAATTAATTGATTGAATTGAATTCTATTGATTAACTTTGAATTCTCCTCCCAGGGGGACGCACACATCTGCCAGAGTTTTCTCTGTGGAAGTTCCTGCTGGTCCAATGTGTTGGCACAGTCTCTGGCATACGAACTTCATGAATTAATGTTTCCATTTACACTGCTACATCTGGCAAGAACACACATTCAGGTGCCAAGGCAAAAACAGACTCACAAAGCTCCTCTCCTGGACACAGAAGAAACCTTTTGTGACTTCTACCCAACATATATTGAAGGGCCACCAGAATTTCTTCTTCTTCCTCTTGTGTTTCTATGTTAACACCTGTTGCTATCTTCCTGGCCAACAGAATGGTCTCCATGTGCTCAGGAGAATGGCCAGAGGACCAGCCTAGTTGTCCGATGCTCCCACCACGTGTGCCGTGCTGTCCTGTTCCCGACCCTGAACACCCTCCATGTGGTTGGCCAGAGATGGTTTCCCAGGGTTCAACAAGCCCAGTTGAACAGGGCCCTATGCTTAGAAGGGCCCCAGGCTTGGTTTCATGCTCTGATGTCACCATCTTGAAATTCGTAATTTTTGAACAAGGGCTTAAGTATTTTCACTGTGCACTGGGTCCCACAAATGAGACAGCAGGTCCTGTGCCTGGCACTATCCTTAGCCCTCATTTCCCAAAGGCAGATCAAGTCTTCCAGGGAAGACCCTGCAGTCTTGTCCACGACTCAGACATATGTGAGCAAGCAGTACAGATACTGCAAAAAAAAAAAAAAAAAAAAATCCCTCCTCTCCCCCAGCTGCCTGAACTGGTCCTGCAGATGCTGCTTCCTTGGGGTCCCTACTCACCCCTCCTTGTGGCAGTAACTCAGGTCAGACCCTCCCTCTGGTGGGCTGTCCCCACTCAGCTCAGGGCTCCTCATCTCATCCTGCAGCCCACCTGTTTACAGTGGCCCCAATCAGGCGTGTACTGCCTCCCTTCTTGGCCTGCCCCAGCTTCCTTCCTGGACCTGCAGAAGTTAGCTCAGGGGCTCTTTTCTCTAGGACTCCTTCCCTGACTTCCGCAGTCTGGTCAAATCCCCCTTCTCAGCCCTCCCACAGTGCCCTTGGCTTTCCGTCTGTTCTGGCAGCACTTCCGTTCCCTGCAGTCACACCTAAAGCATGTGCCTGTCTTCCCCACCAGATTCTGGCCTCTTTGCAACAGGGATGGTGCCTTTTCTCATTGGAACTCTGGTGCCTGGCAGGAGTGCCATCATTGTTTGTGGAGTAAAGGGGTGAGAAGCAGGACTCTTTGGCAGGTTCCCTCGTGTGCAGGGTGTGACGGGGAACAGAGCCACCCACGGGTGCACCTTGCTTTGCTGCCCACATTGAGATCTGGTCACAGGTTGACTTCTACTTGGCCAAACTTCCCTGGACGGGAAGCCATCTTTGCAGACAGTCCTCTGTCTCCTGGCCAAGGCGCTTCCCCCACCAGCGCCCACTACTGTGGAATCAGATTTTCAATGCTTGTCCCACTGCTGAATCTGAGTCTACTTGTCAGCACCCGTCTTGGCCACACACAGACACTAAGGCCTTGTTTTCTTCCACAGGCAGCTGCCTCCTGAAGCAGGGATCTCCTCTATCTTCAGCGTAACCCAATGTACACTCCGAAAGCTCTCAGAAATGCCATTAATTATAATAATAGTGACACTCTGTACTTTTATAGCCTCTTTCATCAGAAGATCTCTGAGTACTTAAAAAATATTATCTCATTAATCCTCACAACACCCTCGTGAGACAGCTGGCAGGTAAACCTATCCCAGTTTATCAGGAAAGGGAATGAAGACAGAAAGATGATGTTTATAGAAGGGACCAGGATCAGACAAAGAGATGGAAGCACTTGGGACCCTGTACCCAAGCCGGCTGCATCATAAACCCGGTTCGTGGACCAGCCTGGCGTGGGTTCGATAAAAATGTATCTGCATCGCGTGAGTGAGTAATGGGCAGGTCTGGCACTTCATTGGTGTTTAGGAGATGATATCAAATCACTGACATCTTCGAAAGTCACCTTTTTGTTTCTCAGCAAATATTTGCAGAGCATCTGCTCAGCACCAGCTCCCACTGGCAATACAGATGAGTGAAGCTTATCAATAATGTTTATGAATCCTTCTTCCTAAATTTACCTGAGTGCTAACGAAGCTTCCAGCAAAGAGGAAAGAAGATAATCGTATATGAATTCCAAGCCCCTTTCAACATCGGGAACACAAAGCAAGCACCTGAGAAAAAATATTAATTATGTCTTTTAACGAGGAATCAGGCCTGTGTACCATTGAGCCTTCGTTTACATTCCTAGCTCTGAGCTGAGCAGGATTTTGAAGGTATCTGGTCTAACCCTCTCATTTTGCAGAAAGTGGGGAAAGGAGCCTCAAAGATCTCGGGGGGCTCCCCCGAGTCACAGTGAGCAAAGGGCCGCAGCCAGGTGAATGGGTTTCTTTTTCTTCGTCTTCTTTTCTGAGAGGTGAATGTTGTTTTCTCTGCTATTTAGGGACACCCTTATTTATGGACATAAACACCTAAGTACGCCTTTGACAGCACTTGAGAAAGTTCTGGTAAATATCGGTCCTTTCATTTTTACTTCCAAAGAGAACGGTGGGTGTTGAATCAAGGGGTGGGAGGGGCAGGAAGCTTCCCACCAGTGCTCAGTGAGGGGCTTTGGCCTGGGACCCACACAGGCTGGGAGGAGAGAGGCTCCCTCTCTGAGTGAAATGAGCCCAGGAGCTCTGATGCATGCGCAGTGTATAATAGATACCTGTCTGATATAATTAATTGTATTTTTCCTAAATTTAACATTGCCCGAAGGGGAAAATCATTTTGCTTGATAAAACCCCTCCTGCCACACAGCTTCTACGAGATGGCCAGATTTAATTGCCATGATAAAAACCACAAGAAAGACCAGGTTCCCACTCAATCTATAACCACATCTACTGAAGAATAGCTTTAATCACCTCTGAAAGGGCGACCACAAGATAATTAAAGGGGAAGGGTGCTCATTGGGAATTATCCAGATATATCGAATCTCCGTTTATCACGAAGTTCAACTTAAAATATTTTGGCATGGCTTTGTTCCCAGCCCCCACCCTGTTTTGAGTTAAGCCGTTGTGTTTTCCATTATCTAGTGGTGGAGAAAATAGGCCTGCTCCACTCGTCTATGTCCACCAATAGGTTGAAAGAGGGAAGGAGCCAACTGTCAGCTGAGAAGAGCATGGGGTCTGGGGAAGGACACACAGAGACCAGAATCCTCTTTCCTCTATGACCCTCCTGTGTGCTGTGTGACCATGGGCAAATGGCCTAACCTCTCTGAGCCTCCTTCCAAAAGTGAGGGCAATAGTGGTTATTCCACAGGATTATTTCAGCTGAATGCCCAATGTATCTGAATCCCTTTCAGATGTCCTTCTGCAGAATATCCATCTGCCTCTAGAAACTAACAAAATGAATAAAGGCCTGAAATCGATGAGGCAGATTATCTGAGGAGATGCGAAGGAGTGGAGAGGACAGGGGCTGGCTGTGACAGTGGGGTTGGCTTTCCAGGGCTTGAATGATTTTCTCCTTCTATTGATGCTCGTCCACATTGCCCAGGGCAGGACTCCGAGGGGCAGGCGCAGGAACCAGTGGAGTGACATTCTTGGCAGCCTGTTTGTGCTCAGAGCAGAGAGGCTTTGTTCCAGACCCAAATTCCCAGGCCTCTCGCTGTCTGGGGAGGCTACTCAGGAAGTGCACGTCTGCCTGGCCTTCACCTCCCTGAGGGTCCCCCGACCTCCCCCAAGTGCAAGCACAGGCTGAGTGCTTGTCTAAACTCCTGGGACAGAAGAGGCTCTGCCCAGCACCTGAACCCCTGGAGAATGGGAGGGGGAGACAACTTGCTTTTTCTCTCACCAGGAAGGGGGAACTGAGGAGACAGAGACTAATCTGTATATTCGTTCATTCCTCCCTCCATTGTAACTGCGGTGGCAGCTGTGCCCATCCCCCAGCCCCAGCTACTTAAACTTGACCCAAGCTTTGAGTCACAGTCCTAGGCCATGAGCTCCACTTGTCTCTGCAGCTCTTTTTTTTTGAGACAGAATCTCCCTCTGTCGCCAGCCTGGAGTTCAATGGTGCAATCTTGGCTCACTGCAACCTCCGCCTCCCGGGTTCAAGCAATTCTCCTGCCTCAGCCTCTGGAGTAGCTGGGACTACAGGCACGCGCCACCACGCCCAGCTAATTTTTGTATTTTTAAGTACAGACTGGGTTTCACCATGTTGGCCAGGATGGTTTCCATCTCTTGGCCTCGTGATCCACCCACCTCGGCCCCCCAAAGTGTTGGGGTTAAAGGTGTGAGCCCCCGCGCCTGGCCTCTGCAGCTCATTTCATGCTTCTGTCTGCCTCAGCGCTCCTGCATTTCAGTGCAATACCTACCCCTGCCTCCACCCCCAGCTCCAGTATCCAGTCATGAAGAACAGCTACTCCCTATTTTTAAAATAATCCAGTTGTGTCTTCTGTCATAGGTAGAATAACGTCCTTCCCAAACATATCCATGTCCACATCCCTGGAACCTGTCAATGCTGCTTTATATGGCAGAATAAACTATGCAGATGCGATCAAGTCAAGGATCTTGAGGTGGGAAGATGATCCTGATGGTCTAAGTAGACCCAGTGTAATCATAAGTGTTGTTACATAAGGCATGCAAGACTACTCAGGGTCAGACAGTAGGAGTTGTGACAATGGAAGTAAGCAGTGGCTGGAGTGATGCAAGATGGGGATCTCAAGCCAAGGAAGGCTGGCAGCCACTAGAAGCTGAACGAAGCAGGGAAGGGATTCTCACCTGAACCTCCAGAAAGAGCCATTCCTGGTGACACCTTGATTTTAGATTTCTGGACACCAGGGCTGTAAGAGAATAACTTTGTGCTATTTTAAGCCACTGAATTGATGGTAACTGTGACAGCAGCAATGGAAAACATTAATCTCCAACACATGGGGAGCTATGCGGTCCATAGTGTCACATCCTGGAGTACTTAGCCTTCTACAAACAACCTCCCCACCCCGTTTTCCCCAAGAGCATGAGGTAGAAGTGCTTTTGTTGGCAGGGAAGGGAAAATCCAAGTGCCGGTGCCCATGCACCTAACTCCTTATTTTCCCCACACAACCAAAGTGGGGAGGTCAACGCAGGCATGGTATAGAAGCAGTTCTCAAAATCCTTCACTTAGGATGCCAAGGAGGCTGCTGTGACTTTACAAATTATATTGACACCAAATTCTAGAAGAAGGGGTTGGGCATGGTGCTAGATAGCAGTTCAGAAAAGCGGAAGTTTTCCCCAAAGCCTCCAGAGCTGCCCTATCTTTTGGTATCATTATCAAAACTGAGTCCCACAATCAACACTTGTCTTCGATGAAGGCCAGAAAAAGACAGGATGGGATGGTCATATCTCGCTTAGTCCACATGTGATTCATTGCCTTAACACACCGGTGTCACAAACAAAATCCATTTTTATAAACAGGGAAAACAAATGTTGGGTGTTTGGGTGTAGCAGATGTGTTGGTGTTCCCATGATCACCACTCTCCTGCAGGGCACACCAGCCCAGCTTGCCACTGCGCTCCTCTGCCTGCGGAGGAGGGGAGAAGCTGGATGCTAAAAGATCTAGCCCTCCACCTACATCTGTTCCCCAGCGGCCTCCACCATGATAGATGGAAGATGGGGAACAGATCCCTAGGCTTCCTTCCCTACCTAGATGGGATAGTAGCTCAGAGATAGGCTCTGTGCTGTCTCCCAGGGCGCCCCAGCAGGGTTAGCCTCTAGGTTTCCACCGGAACACTTGCATGGAAATGCCCTCATTCATGGCCACCTCCAGGGTGACTCCCTAGACCACACTCCAAACTATGCCCTTGCACACTATCCCCCGTCTCAGCATCTGCTTCTGAGGGGCCTCCAATGAAGACCGCCAGTATTTTCATTTTCTCTCAACCCCATCCTCACGCAAGAACTAGGGGTATCAATGCCTACCCTCAAATGGTCTTTCCAAAGCAACTTCTCAACAGAGGTGAAGACTTTGTTACAAGGACTTCTTTCACAAGGTGCCTGAAAGTGAGAGTAAACGTCACTGCACATGTGTCTGTTTACCAGGCAGTCACCGGGGATCAACTGGACCAGAGACTAGGCTGTTTGTGAGATTTACTAAGGCATATCAGATAGAATCCCTGCCTTCAAGGAGCAGCCAAACTGAAAAAGAGGGGAGGAGAGGTGGGAAGACCAGGCAGCCCAGAAAGGAAGGGATTAAGCTTGCCTCACGGAGTCTCATCGGGAGCCGAATAGAAGATAAAGAGGGAGAGAGGGGTTATCTCAGCCCAGGTACAGCACAGAAAAGAGAAACAAAGGCACATTACATTCCTTCTGTAATGACAGAAGGAACTCGTGGCCCAGACTGCTGAGTGGTGCAGAAAGGTAGGGTAGAGTAGGGCACATACTGGGAGGAAGGCAGAGCTGGGAAGGCACTTGTATTTGGAGACAAAACTTGCCACCTGGAAGAGCATCATCCTTCTGCTGAGTTCCACATCTTGGTGTTCAAAAAGCCAGCCCCTCTCTGGGTGAGGCTGGTGTTACTGAACGCTTTCATTCATACAACTATTTCTAGTGTTTTGTAACACAGAGATTTGTATTAAATCTTCCCTACAAACTTTTCTGCCCATTTCTCAGTGAGAAAGTGAAGCTCAAAATGCCAGTCTTTCCTAAGGCCACAGAGATAACAGGTGAAACCGCCACCATTTGAACGGAAGCCTCATGTTCTTTTTAAGGGACTCTAGCCACGCTCCTTTCAACTGGGAAAACAAAGGGACAGAAGACAAAGAATCCATTTGCCTAACACACCTGGTTTCATTCATGGCAAGTCTCCATCTTTATGAAAAGTTATTTTATCTCCTTGCCAGGTGCTTCAAATTCTACTGTCCAATAGAAATATAATACAAGCCACAAGAAAATGAGTTTTTAATTTTCTAGTACCACATTTTTTAGAAAGTAAAAGCAAACAGGTACAATTAATTTTAATAATATATTTTAATTAACCCAACATACCCAAAGAATTATCATTTCAACACATATCAATATATAAATCACTTATTATTCATGAGATACTTGTATTCTCTTATTTATACTGAGTCTTCAAAGTTCAATGTGTACTTTACACTCAAAGCACATCTCCATTTGAACCAGCTCCATTTCAAGTGCTCGCCAGCCACATAGGGTAATGGCTGCCATATTGGACGGGACAGCTCTAGAATTGCATGTGAAATGGTAGAGTAGTTTGCGCCCTGACTTGGAGTTCTGAGGTCTGGCTTGGCTTTCTCTCTTTATCTTTGTTTAAAGCCGCGTTGTCAGCTTTTCCCAATATTCAAGAGTGGAGAAAATGGGATCATTATGCAAGGCATAGCCACGTTGACTCATAGATTTAATGGTAGTTAACAGACACATGATCTAGGTCAAAGGTCAGCAAACTACAGGCCATGGGCCAAAATCAGCCCCAAGCCGGTTTTTAAACGGCATATGAGCTGTGAAAGGTCTTTAAATTTTCATAGCGTTGTAAATAAATAAATAAATAAATTTTATAAATATACGACCACACTCTACATGGCCTGCAAAGCCTGAAATATTTATTAGCTGGCCCTTTACAGAAAAATGTTGCCAACCCCTCATCTAGTTAGCCATCTTATTATTTTTACATCAATTGGTTTTTAAATATTTGCATTCCGATCTATAACCATAATTCCTACATGTTTTTACTATTAATTTGACATCTCTGTAGTCTCAATGCTGATCATCAGTGTTTCTCTTCAGCTTCCCCATTCTTGAGTTCTTTATTTAATTCATCACTTGGTTAGCTGAAATTTGCCGTCAATTTCTTTTTTGTTCTTTTCAAAAAAAGCACTTACAGAAAAAGCTGGGTTGAGAGGGCGAAAAAAGAGAAAGGCACTTACATGCTGTGTTACTTGAGATTCTACTGTTCATTGATATTCCATGATTTTGTTTGTTTGTTTGATCATTTATACTTAAGGAGAAAAATCAGACTCAGCCCCTTCCTTCAAGTGCTCAGGCTGGGTGTGAAATCTGGGGCTGGAAGTCACATTTATTTCCTTCAGCCTTCTGGGGACACTGAAGCCTCTGCAAGTGCTCTTACTACCATCTTCTGATCACCTTCTGATTTGCTGGACTTTAACATAGAGCACCATTTCTTCCCAAGGCCTCCCAGGACTCTATTGAGTAACTTATTTCAGGTTTCAGATAATATCTGCCTGTTGCATTTATACCTGAAATACAACTTACTTGCACATGAGATTCTTGATTCATACCTCATATCATTTAGAACTCTACATACTGTTCTCTCTCTTTGGGTGTGACATATTGCTGCAGGGAAAATCTAAATCTTGATTTTTCTTCTCGCTCAGATGTCTGAAAAATTCCACATGCTTTTGATGTTCAATAAATTAAACAGGATATGTCTTCATATCAAATGTTCTTTATTGACTTTTTGTAAAATATAATGTGGTCTTTTAAGATGAATAAATTTCTTTCTTCTCTTCTCCTCTTCTTCTCTTTTTCCTTTAATTAGGACTATGAACAGTTTACCCATTTGTTGATTTCTAGATATTAGGGCCGCAAAACAGTCATATAATACATTATCTTTGTCTATTAGCTTTCCTCTGATTGAGTCCATCTCTCTTTTCTACATTCATTAAAATTTCTCAAGCATTTCCCCAAAGTCAGTTAATTCAGTATTTCAACCACATAGTTCTTTTCTTTGTTGTTTGTGATTTATTTATTGACTCTGTTGTTTCAGTAATCATGTGGTTTTCTTAACTTTATCCTATCATGTTCTTTTCATCTTCTGATGTCATTGATACACTGTTGACTTCCTATTTTACTAAGGATTTTCTTCAGTTTCTGGGGTTACATCTTTTTCAGAACTAGGTTCTTCATCTATATTTGATATATAATGGTCTTCAATTTTTTATAATTATCTTTCCATATAGTGTATTTCTAGAGTGGCCAAATTATTTCTTGTCACCTAAATTGTCCTAAACAAGTGCATCTCTTCCCAGATCTTCTATTTTCTCAAATGAAGAACCTTCTTGCTGCGATAACAGGGATCTGCTTCTTCCTCTTAGCCCCTAGCAGATGTGCATGACTGCACTACACCCTGTGTGAGTCCACTGCATTTTCATGGCAAGGCTAGACACCCCAGGTGGAAAAAAGTTTCATAACTCCAGAAAGAGTTTAAGAATAAGCAAATTTAGCTTCAACTCTATGCTGTAGCTACCTTGACTGATATAGGCTGGCGGTACTTGAAGAAAATGCAATGAATTTTCCCTGATATTCCCTAAAGCTGCCTATTCATCTCCTCAGTCTACCTATCTCAAAGTTAGGAAACAGGGCTTTTGCCAAAACGTATTGGAGAATTTGGTCAACTCACTTCTTTATTGGACAGTTATTATTTTCGGAGTTGAGGTAAATATGCATACAGTCATTTCATAATCTGTTTCTTTGATTTTACTTTTACATGCAAATAGCATGAGATTGGGTCTAGTTCCTTGTTTATTCCAATTATTCATTATTGGCTGCTTTTTGTTAATTTTTATTCATTTAATCAAATGTTGTAGAAGAAAGACTCTGTGGTCCATCTTTATTCCACTCATTTACAGCCAGTGCTTGACTTACGACCACGATTGGTTCCGACAGACCAGTCGTAACATGATTTGATCCTAAGTTGAGTACTCTATATGTACAGTACTGTGAAATGATGTTATAAAAATCTTTAAGTCATATTTTATCATTATTTTCTTTCATTATTGTTATATATCATAATTTTCTTTGTTCATTTTATGCCATCTGTATCATCTCTACACCATTTTGTTTCTTATTTTTACATTTGTCAGGTTTAAATAAAACACTGCATTACCAGTACAACTGGTTTAATATTTGCAAAACATACAAAATTACAAAATACAAGTGCATACAAAAATACAAAATACAGGTGTAAAAAATACCATGGGAAACATTTCCCCAATTGTAAAACATATCAAAATATATAAACATGTACGAAACATTTTATTGGCCACTGGTGCTTGGCTGCGGATCGTTGATGTCGTCATCTGAGGCAGCAGTTAGGGTTACCAGAGTTGGTTTTCTCATAAACATGGTGAGCTTTGTCTGAATTGTATGTTTCTTTTTTTCTTCATAAATTTCACGATACGGACGAAACACATCGTGCGCCATCCGTTCAATCCTTGCAAATCGTTCAATGTTTGGGTCCATTGCTTCGAAATGTATAAGAAGTTTATTGGGAGGGGTTTGATGAAAAATATCCAAGGCACAAAACACAAATTGCTGTACCGAGTCTGGGATAACAGTTGAAATGGTGCACGCGGAGATGGCAGTGCTGTCGGAAGCTGGCCCGCACTGTCGTATGCCCGGCTGGGCAACGTTTAAGCTGCCAGACGCGGAGCAGTTGTGGCTAGCGATTGTGGTCGTAAAGTCGAATGGTTGTACGTTGCATGGGTCGTAAGTCGATCAGTACCTGTATTCAAAATGCCCTTCTCTTTCTTAATCCCAAACCTCAGTAAATTGAAGTCTACTCCTCCTTCCTCTCTGTGTTCTCCCACAGCAGTCCTCTTGTCAGCAGCACCCTTCCTCCTGTCTCCAAATGCCTAAGTCGTGACCACCCTTTAATACCCTGCTCAAATGACACAGCAACATGAAGACTTCTGTGTGGCAAATAACGATCTCTTCACTCACCCAAACTTCCCCCATTATCTATTCCATTTTTGTACCACTGGCCACTTTCTAACTTGTCCTAAATTTTCCTGTGTCCATGTCTTTCACTGCATTGTCATCACCATGCTGGCAAGGTCTGTACATTATCCAGATCTGTATCTTTTATATGTAGTGAAATATATAATAGAGTAGGAACTCAAGTAATGTTTCTCAAGAGAGAAAAAGTTTTGCTCAGCAGAAAATGATTTGCCTTATGCAATTGTGCATAGACAGAAAGCGTGAAGGGATATGAGGCGGAGCTCAAACAGCCAATTTGGAGTCCGCAATGAATTCCAGTGTAATGAATATCATCGAAGCAAAGCACGCCGAGGGACAATTAGATTTCTAGCTGTACCACATAGCCCATTTGCTTGCAGCATGATTTACACAGTAACACAGGTAATAACAATAACGTAGATTGACAACAATATTTACCTGTTATTCCAGAGTCATCAGAATGCCTTCACCTTTCTTACCCCATCTAACTTTTGCAACAACCTGGGGAAGTCATTCATTTCAGTCCAATTTTACAGATGAGGAAAGTGAGGTGTAGAAATGTCAAGTATTCATTCAAAGTTATATTGTTAGTCAGCAGCAGAGCCGGCACCTAGATAAGTCTGTCTGCTTGTCCCACAGAATCTAAGGTGCTCCTCTGAACAGTACCTGCCACCACTCATGGATGGCAGGTAGGGCCGCCCCATAGGTTATACAGGTTGTTAACTGCCAGGGTCATCTGGATAAGAGGCCAAGCGCGGAGGAAAATCCAGCCTATGCCCCTCTTGCCAGCTGTGTGATCTGGCAGAAGGCCACCTCTGCTTAGCAGAAGCCACTTCCTGTAATTTGCATGAAGCTAGCAGGGGAGAGCTACTGGCAAGGATTGTGTCTTACTAAGTTTTGCCACCCCAGGGACCTGCTGTGTGCCAAACACACAGTAGGTAGGCATTCATACATTGCTTTATTGAATGAACATGTTCTCATTTGCCAATCTCATTTTCATTAACAGCTTCATTCAGTTCCCATAAAAAAATTCCCAGACAAAACTCTGAGAAACATAAGTCTTTCTTATGTCCCCCATCCCTTCTAGTGATGGGATTTGACCAGAAGTCTCCAGCGGGAGTGTAGGATCACCCTCAAAGTCATGGAGAAAGAGTGCTCCTCCTTGGCCCCAGAGGAAGACAAGAGTAAGAGCAGTTCTCTGTCCTGCTGTCTCATACCTCAACCAGCTCCAGATGAGGGCAGTATATTCTATGATTTTTTAGGGTTAAATTTCCCAAAATTTTCCTACCATTTGCAAAAGTAAAGACAAGAAAATGAGCCAATGTCTTCATGCAATTTGATGTGCACAAATTTTCTATAAATGCTGCAGATATGTGGATCCCAGCCATTGGAAACCCAGACCAGCAGCAGGCCAAGTGGATGGCAGTGCCATATAGGCAAGACAAAGAGGAAGAACTTAAGAAGTCCGGGGAAGAGTGGACAGGACACATGTGGGAAGGGGTGATGGAGGGAGGGGAGCAGAGGGCTGAGGAATGGCAGGTGGGAGTCACTTTCTAGGGAAAGGGAAGTAAAGTGGAAATGTGTAGAATCCATGGAGCTGGATTTATTCTGATTTTCAGTAGAGAAAGAATCTGCTTCCTGAGTCCCGGTTTGATAACCTGGGAAAATATCTGCTTTTTCAAGTGATAGTACCCTTATTGGAAAAGTAAAGAAGACCTAATTCATTCATTCATTCAACGAGCAAACACTTTCGCTGTGTCTTCGGTATCAGGTCCTGTGCTGGGTACCATGACACAGAAGGTAAGACATGGTCCCAGTCTTGAGGAGGTTATGTTCTCATGGGCAGATGGGCCTGGCACAAGCATCTCCATGAGAAGTTAGAAATGGTCAGCTCTAACAGAAAGGAGAAGAGAAAGACCTACAGAAGTTGAGAAGGAGGCAGTGTAGGCAGGATGCAGGAGTTCCCTCAGAAGGCACCTTCTCATGAGGCTCACATGAAGTGGGCCTGGTGGGTTCTACGCATCACAGAAGGGTCTGTAGCCTGTAGCCTTCACTTAGCTCTACCTGGATCTCCATGGCCTGCCCCGTTCTCTTGTTGGCATATCACATCATAAACTCTTCATTTGCAAAGGAAGAGAGGGAACAGGTTGGGACACCCAGCCTTCCACAACCCTTCATGGCCTATGGCATGACCTTCACATGGCAACAGCTAGCATGTGTTGCTAAGTGCTTTCCTTGCATTATCTTTCTGAATATTCATGCCCTCTGTAGAGGGAAACCTTAGCTTGGGCCACAGAAACAGAGGCCAAATGAAGCCAAGGAGCATGCCCTGCAAGCCTCTGGGGGAAGAGAATGCCAGGCAGATGGGAGGGTAAGAACAAAGGCTCTGAGATGACTACATGTTCGGAGTGTGACAAAAAGCCAGGATGGGCTAGGTAGACACAGCAAGGGCATGGGATGGGCCAGAGGAGTAGCAGGAGCTCTACCCTAGCACTGGAAACTGCGAGGTCACTTCGAGGAGCTGGGCAATGACTCTGAGTGAGATGAGAAGCCGCATAGAGAATTTGACAAGACCGGTGACATGACTTTATATATACTTTGGAAGGATTGATCTGGATGTAATTTAGACCTCAAGACACTTTTTAAAGGGTTATTTGGCTGCTGTGTTTTTAACAGACTTGGAGCAGAGGAGTACAGATGAAGGCAGGGAAGCCAGTGAGAAGCTATTTGTAAAGTACAAAGCCTCGTGCAAGGCACAGAGTGGGCGTGAGTGCTTAGAGAAGGATGTTGTTATGACTAAGCCCCTACTCAACCCATGCTGGGTGTGAGTAACATGGAGAAAATGGAGAGTCGATCTCTGCTGTGGCCTTTATATGGTAAAATGTAGTTTTGCTTTGCTAGCTGTTTGTCGAATAAATGAATGAGTCATCCCCGTGTAACTCAGGTCTGGTGGGGAGACCAATAGGGCAGCAACTGAGATGTAACAGCAAGGGCCCCAGAGGAGGGAGCAGTGGACTTTTTTTCTGGGGAGAGAAAATGTGAGCAAAACCTTTACAATGGCGGTGAAATTGAGATGGGCATTGAGGAGTGCATAGGAGTTTTCCAGGCAGACGGGAGACCAAAGACACACCACAAAAGGGCAGCTCTAAGAAATGCGCAGAAAGAAGAAGTATGTGAAACGTTCACGAACTCGTGAAATTGTTCTGTACCTGAAACATAGTTGGTGCTCAGGGAATATCTGTTGCATGAATGAATGAGTGCTATGGGACTAATTGGATGCATACCCCAGGGCCAAGCACAGGTGGGCTTTTCCTACGAGCACTCAGGAGGTACTGAAATGGAAACTGATGGCAATATTATGTGTCCTTTAAGCAAATCTGGGGTGAGGGAGGAATTGCATTTTTGTCATTGCCGTATTCAAAATGCAAAACTAGGACCTGAAATAGAGTAAAAGATATTCACTTGTAACTGTACATTTCTATATCAAGCCCCAGCTTCTCTCCCTGAGTCCTGGGCTTTAATGCCCTAGTCCACTTATTCACCTGGATATTCAATATTTACCACATACAAGGAAAAACTCCTTATCCCTCACCCAGACATGTGCCTCCCCTGCAGTAGTAGACATCCAGGTACTCACAAATATCCAGCTCCTATCCGCTTCTTGGTGCACAGCGTGTCTTCCCGGACTGGTTCTGGGCAGGGAGCTAAAAACCAAAGTGACATGGGTCTTTTCTCAGCCGGAGCATAGAAGAGGTGTCATGGGATCTCCATGCTCTCCCCCTTTCCCCACTGCGGTCACTGATGTGGCCACATGTCCCAGAAGGTGCAGCTGCCACATAGTGGCTCTGCAACTGCACTGGATAAAAACATGAAGATAAATATTTGTTGTATTAATGTATTGAGATGTGGGGGGATTGTTACTGCCGCACAACCTGTCCCCTGCTGATGAATACACCCTGTCTTGCACAGTCTTCATTAATAGTACTGTTGCATTACTCAGGCCAGAAACCTATGATGCTTCTCTTTAGTGTCCCAGCCTGGCACACTTTTCTGACCCATTGCTAAGTCCTTCAAAAGTATTTCCGAAACTGAGTGTTTATCGCTGTCTCCATCCCATCCCCTCTGTGCAAAGCACCGTCAACGCTCCCTGGGATGACCGGAGCAGCTCATTCGCTCATCCTTCTCCTCTCATTGCCGCACAGAAGGAATATTTCCCAATATTTACCATGTCTAATGTTCCTTGCTTACAGTGATCCACTGTCTTGATAACAGACCTGAATTCCATACTGTGGCCTGCAAGGTCCTGTGTGCCTTGGTTCCACATTGCTTCTCCACGTTGCTTCTTCTGGTTCCTTCCCCTGTCACCCTTGCCTCCTGGATGGCTCTCCCACATCAGGGTCCTTGCTCCAGTCGCTCCTGTTACCTGCAGTGCCCTCTCCACCAGCTCTTCCCACATTTCACAACTTCTCTTCATCTCTTCTCTGGTAATTTGTCAACTCCTTAAAGAGGTCTTCCCTGATATCCCTTTGCTAAGCCAACCATCCCCTCTCCCCAGTAATGCTACATCACCTCATTTTACTCTATTATCTTCACAAAACATACCTCCAATGGAACTTACCCTTTTGTGTGTTTGCCTAATTTTTGACCGTGTGTCTCTATCAGAATATCGTGTTCACTAGACCCCCAGCACCTAGGAAAAGCCTTGGCCCATAGTAATCTCTCCATATACGGTCAGTGAATGACTGAATAAATGAATGAGTCTACTAGCACAAGCTTAGCTGTTGGTAGAAGAAAATGAGATTGCAGTGAACTTCATCAAAAATGACGACTTCTTGGGACTGCCACTGCGTTACAATTCTATTCCCTCGTTCAATATGAAGAAGGAAAAGAAAGGAAAGGAGAGAAGGAGAGAGAATAAGGGTGAGAATAAAAAGGCATTGTTCATGATCCTGTTCGGGGTGCCTCTCATGCCCGACAAATAATGAATTAGAGAGAGATCAGAACATCCAAGACCAAAACAGTCATTAACTACCACTCCCCCCAGACCCCTCCCAGAACACGTCGGCTGCCAGAAGCCGGCCCAGACAGTCCAGTTAGGAAACAAAAAGATGGAACAGAAAGGCCCCTTTGAGCAGCCTGGTTATTAAGAGCTCTAGGCAGGGAGAGAGAGTGTGTGCAGCTTAACTCAAACATTGGTGCTGAAATGTAAAAAACAATTATGACATTCAATTATTCCATTAAGTGAAATTAACCATTCTTCTTGTTCTTTGAAAAGACCAAAAGAAAGCACAGATCTGAATAATTAGGTCAGTGAAGAATTGTGAAGAAAGGATGTCTAGACTTTTATTTTCATTTGAAAGTAGGAGGAGGATTTCGCATTTGGGCTGTGTGTGTGTGTGTGTGTGTGTGTGTGTGTGTGTGTGTGTGTGTGGTGTCCGTTTGCTCTAAGAACGCCTTTGAATTCCCGGGGTGGTCATATGCAAGGCTCTGCCCTGGCAGGTATGGCCAAGTCTGGATCAAGGAGTGGCATTCCCACTTTGATGTTGACTGTCACGCTCGGCTGCCTGAGGATCTCTTTGGCTGCCTGCAAGTCTGTTGTCCTGGGCGACCAGGTAAACCCGGCCGGGAACGCAGACCCTGCCTCCCAATCCTCCTTGGCATCCCTTGCAGAGGAGAGATTTGTAGGTGGAGACTTTTCTCCTTGTCTTGCAAATTCCAGGAGGGATCTTGGCCCCTGAGAATCATCGGCCGAGGTTGTGTTACCTGGTGGCACATCTGGACAACCCATATGCATTTAGCCGTATGCTCACATGTGTGGGGGGGTCATGCACTCACACACTTCACACGTGGCTCAACTGGGAAGTGAGGGAGTGGGGACAGAGTGCAAAGACAAGAGCCACCGCTAAGACCCCGATGTGTTAGTGAGCCCGTGACCTCTGTGTTGGTAGCTACAAATAAAGACAGTGCTAATATCCACCTTCCCCAGAGTGCAGTGAGGAAGCTGCCATATCTGCCCTCCAACCTGCATCTGACGTTCCACAGTGTGGTTTCTCCAAAAATACTAGTATTTTCTTTTTCATGATGTGATCCGCCTGCAAATATTAAGTATCAACACCGCCTGGGTCTTTTTGTTTATTTGTTTTGTAATGTTGTAATCATCTGTTGAGTGGTCCACTGCTCCAAGGATGCTTGGGACATCAAGCCTCCTTCTTTGTGAAGTCTGCAGGTCTCTGCAGTTTGCTCCAACAGTCTCCCCCATGACAGATCCAAACACATATGATGTTAAACTATGCCCTGGACATTGCTTTTAAAAAGTTTTTTTTATGATAGTGGTAAAACATACATAACATAAAATTGACCATTTTAGCCATTTTAAAATATACAGTTCAGCGTCATGAAGTGTGTTCACTCTCTTGGGAAGCCATCACCACCATCCATCTCCAGAACTTCTTTTCATCTTCCCAGACTAAAACTCAGTCCTCACTGAACCATAACTGTCCATTCCGTTCCCTTCCCACCCCAGCCCACGGACACCACCATTCTATGTTCTGTTTCTATGAATTTGCCCACCATGGATGCCTCAGGTAAGTGGAACCACACAGAATGTGTCCTTCTGTGGCTGGCTGACTTCACTTAGCACAATGTTTTCAAAGTTTACCCATGACATAGGATGTATCAGAACTTCCACCCTCTTTAGAGCTGGGCAATATTTTACTATATGTATATACCGTATTTTCTTCAGCCATTTATCCATCAGTAGACACTTGGGTTGCTATGGGCTATCATGAATAATGCTTCTATAGACATGGATGTACCAATATCTCTTCAAGTCCCTGCTTTCAATTCTTTTGAGTATTAAAATGACTTTTAAGGGAGGAAGAAATAAAAGTATCATTTTCTATTCAGTGTATTCAGCTAGTGTGTTATCACAGAAAGTGAGTGTTCTTTGTATTCAAATAAAACACGATTGAAATTTTGGTTGTTAAAAGTTAAAAGAATTGTCTATTTAAATAAATTTTTTAACTTCTCCAAGATTTACTTTCTTTACAAGCAAAATGGAAAAATATAGCTCTTTCCAACTTAGAAAGGTAGTTGTGAAAATTGAATTGATGATCCATTTCGAGAAAAAAATAATACCAAGAGAAATGGAGGAAGACAAACCAGGGAACCTTGACCAAGAATGTGCCTCAAGACTGGCCCCTTCCATCACACGCTCCAGCCCAGGGCCGACCCCATCCTCACAGAGTGCTCCTGACGTAACTTCTTTTCTCCTCCTATACCTGTTCTAGGTCAGGCCCTCACACTCCAACCCCAGACCTGGATTCTTCTTGACCTCCAGCCTCCAAAGAGCCAAGAACCAAATTCCCAGTTGGTAGGTGGCCCCCTCCAGCTTGGGATAGCCCCAGCCACCTCTGAAAGCCCTTCTTCCATTTGACCACAAATCTGTGTCCCTGTGGCTTCTACCCACTTGTGATCCCACCCTTTCCTGCTTGAGGTTTCAGAAAATAAGTCTATCCTCCTTCCATAGGTGGACAAAGAAGCCAGGGAGAAAGTGAGGGGGTTTTACATGACAACAGGGGAGACTCCAAGGTTGTATGCAGAAGCAGGGTATGAACTCCCCTGCCAAGTTTGGTGAGGAAACAGAATTTGAGACCCTGTGAGCTGGGCGGGGGGGACTCAAGGAAAGAAAGAGATAGGCTGGCAGTGGATATCTGGGAGGTTAATGCCTGGGCTGGCAGCTGCAGGACAGTCAGCCTCCCACATCATCAGGTAAAGGGACTGGGAAGAGACTCATGAAAATGGTGGACCTTAGAGCCCAGGGATGAACAGAGCTGAAGAGCTGATAACTTGAGCCTGGGAAGTTGTGACCATCACACAGTGGGGCCGAGAATATCAATCACAGGTGGAGAGCATCTCCAGACTGAAAACAAATGTTTGGTGAGAGGCCAGAGGGAGCTGGGAAGTTCCAGGGGGAACCACTGTTGGGTGTTCATAGAAAAAGATCTGTGTTTTATCAGAGACCAGTTCACACTAGGCCACGAGAAGCAAGTCAGGAAACAGGACCTCTGGAAGGTGGCCTGTCACAGACACGTGACAGAAAAGGACCTGAACACCTATCTAGTGAGGCAGAAATGGCTGGCTAGAAATCTCTATAGGGTGGGCCAGTCTGGCTCTGTTGCTAATCTAGTCATTAGTATGCCCATTTTGAAGGTATGTAAAAGAAGCCTTAGAGAGGCCGATTGGCCCATGCACAGTTTTTTGGACAAAAGAGCTTGTGTTCTCTTCCTTCCACCCACATTTTCCCACTGTCTAACATGCAATATTTGTGACTCAGCAAAAATATTGTGACAATCGGGGCATTGCCCAAAATACTTACCATGGGGAAAGCAGACATCCAGGCAATCAGAGAAAACAGAGGCCAAAGGGTCAAAGCAGGGTCCCAGAGACGCCCTGCAAGGCCGCACATTAACCCTTTAGTTGCTGGATGGTGGGTCCCAGGGAAGAGGCCGGGTGGATAGGGCAGCACTTAGGGACCTCAGAGCATGGCTATTTACCAACCAATCTTGTTGAGAAGAGTTTGGGTATTTTAGCAGCCAAAAGAAAGGTGCCTGTGCCTATGTCAGCCCGGTCATGGAATCAGTATTAGGTGTACCCTTTAGTGTCAGCTGGGACCCAGCCCTGGACTAATGGTATAAGAGCAGTATAATTCTGAAATCTTATGCCCTGGAAAGCTCCTCCAGTCCTGGGTACTGCACTGACCAGGGAATTATGGGCAACCCCTGCCACGCTGGTCACTATTCGCTAGTCTACCAAGTGACTACACTGGGTCACTAGTCTACCAAGGCACCCAGAGCCTTCAGCTGGTCCCCAACCTGCACCAGCCCTCTGGAGCCTGGACCAGCTCACAGACTGAGGGAGTCCTGGGCTAAGCCTTGGGAGCCCAGATGTCCACGCCCCATCGGATCCTGACCTTCCAGCATTCAAGGAGGCAGCTTCAAACCAGCATAGACTCAGAGCTCTGAGACGAAAATGCAGCTCTTCTCACTCCTGGGCCCAGGTTCTATTCAGGGCAAGTAACTGTGTGATGGCTGGGAGAAGTCGGGAGGTGTCAGGCCAACCCCAAAGTCAGCAGGACTAGTAAGAAGTTCTCACCAGGAAGCCCTGTGATGCTTGCGGGGTAAATGGCTCCAACAGGTGTCAATGGCTTTTCCTCTGGAAGAAGCATGCACACTCACACACAGGCTTACACATGCTCACACTCAATCACACACACATGTTCATTCACACCCAATCATACATCTGCTCACTCGCACTCACACACACTCATGCTCACACCCACTCACACACACAGACCAGCTCACTCAGACTCACACACACTAAGGCTCACACTTGTTCACACACACACTAGCTCATTCACACTCATGCTCACACACAAACACTCATGCCTACACCCACTCACACACACTCTCATGGTCACACCCATTCACTCACACACACATACACTCATGCTTACACACACTCATGCTCACACCTCCTTACACACAAAACAGCTCACTCACACAGACACACACACACAGGCTCACACTTGCTCACTTGCATTCACACATACCTTACACACACCAGCTCACACACACTCATATCTGTTCACTTGCACTCACACACATGCTCACACCCACTTACACACATTCACTCATACACATGCTCAAACCTGCTCACTTGCATAAACACACATGCTCACACCCACTCATTCACTCACACACCCACTCACACTCAGCCACACACACATTTATCCATATACTCACATCCACTTGCTCACACTTGCCCCCACACTTACTCCCACTCACTTGCACTTGCACACACTCATTTGCACTTGCACACACTCACTTGCACTCACCCACACACTCACATTCACCCCCACACACTCATGCTTGCACCTGCTCACTCAACCCCCAACACAGATACCTGCTCACTCACACCCACACACTTTCACTCACCCACACTCACCCAGCCACTCTCACATTCACCCACACACACTTATCCCTGCTCACTCATGCTCACACACACTATTTCACACATGCACACACATCTGCTCATAGTCACCCACACACTCACAGCTGCTCATGCACACTCATCACCCCCCCACACACAGGCCACAACTTATTCACACACATGCACAGACCCCACATATACATTCCATACACACACACACACACACACACACACACACACACACACTGTATGAATTTCCTATCCCTGTATAACAAATTACCACAGATTTAGTGACCTAATACATATGTATAGCCTTGCTGCCCTGGGCATTCGAATCCAGCATGTGTTCCTCTGAGCTAACATCAAGCGCCAGCAAAGCCACCCAGCTCTGGGCGCTCCAGCAGAGAAGTCCTGTCTCACCTTTCCAGGCTGCCGGTGTCCCTCAGCTCTGGGTCCCTTCTTCCATCTTCACAGCCAGCAGTGGTGGGGCAGGCCTGTCTACCAGAACAGCACTGTGGCCTCCTCCTCCACCTCCCTCTCTCAGTCTTAAGGACCCTTGTGATGACATCGGGTGCACCAGGATCACTCAGGATAATCTCCATTTTAAGGTCAGCCCCTGGAAAGCTTCATCCCACCTGCAGTCCTAATCCCCCTTTGCCTGGCAGAGCCCTGGGTTCTAGGGATTGGAACATGGATGTCTTTGAGAGGCCGTCATTCTGCCAACCACACCCACACCCACGCACACACACCCACGCGCACACACACACACACACTCGCTCTCACACACCTTTTTGAAAAATTAAAAGCAAAGACTTGGATGATTCTACTTTGGGTTTTTCTGAGCCCAAAGCATTTGACAATAAGTGGCCACTTCTGTCACATCCTGCACAGCCACATCCTCCATCCTCAGTCAGTCTTTTTTTTTCACACGGATACAAACAACAACAAAAATCAGAAAAGTGTGCTCTTGTCATGTGCATGCTCTGGTCGGTCCCTCAGGTCTGGCTTTGGAAGGCTGAGACAGGATGTGCCAGAGGCAGCCAAGAAGGGACCCTGGAAGGAGCCCAATCTCTCTAGCAGTGTAAAGAAGCCAGGCTCTGAGAAACAGGACTGTGCTTCATGCTTGGGAGGTGCAGGACAGAGGACACTGGAGGAAGCACACAAAACCCAGTCAGGTCGAAAAGATGGACCTCTCAGTGTCCCAGGACCCTCTAACCATGCACAGCCCTTCCCTGTGCAGACACTGACTCCAATGCACAGATTTGAGGACCTCTGACCTTTCTGGGCAAGGACGGTGATGTCAGGGGTCTCTGCAGGCAGAGGTGGGCAGTGGGACTCAGGGCTGTGCTTGTGACACAGTTGATTAGCACCAAGGGTCTCTTATCAAAGCTCATCCCATTATGCAGATGAGAAAATTGAGGCATGGAGCGAAAACTTGCTGGAGTCTATACAGCTGGTGGCAGAGGCACAGCTAGAGCTCACCGTTCTCGGCACCGGGACTAAGATCTTCATCTCTGTATCATACTCAGGCTCGTACTCTTTCTCCACAGTCTAAGGTTGCCAGAAGTCAATCCATCACTTTCTTCCCTAGGCTGGTAATAGTATCCGTGCCTCCACGCCCCCAACTGTGCATGCATGGGCTCAGGGCATGCTCTGTGGCGGGCCTGGGGTGGGCACTGAGGTCTTGGAGATGGATGGGCACAGCAGTGGCATCCCCTTCTGTAGGCTCACAGTCCCATGTGAGACAGAAGGGGCCAGTGCTAGACAGAGGCGGCAGCCTTTCGAGAAGAGTGACGTGGGAGCAGTGGAGTATGGGACGGCAGCGGGAAGTTGGGGGTTTGGCAAGCCTGGACTGAAATCTCTGAAGTTACATGCCAGCTGTGTGATGTCGGCCAAGTTCCTTCACCTCTCTAAGCACTAGCTTTCTCATAGTACACCTGATTTATGTGATTATCATGAATTTAATGTACTTCAACAATTCAATGTACCTCTGATTCTCCCACGCGCAGGGTGTCTGGGTCCATACACCTGAACGTGGCCTGACTGACCACCCATGGCAGGTACTGAGAAGCCAGAAGAGAGAGTGGAGAGAGTCAGACAGCTGGCGATGCCATTTCCCACCATGACTTTTGCAGGCACCATCCCAATATGGTGAGACACTGCCTCTTCAGGCTGTCCAAAAGTGAAACATAGGATCTCCGTATGACCCTACAATTCCACTTCAGGGTATAAGCCCAAAAGAACAGAAAGCAGGGACTAGAACAGATATTTGTATCTCCATGTTCATGGAAGCATTATTCACCAAAAGATAGAAATAACCCAAGTGTCCATAGAGTGATTAATGGATAATCAAAATGTGGTATATCTCTACAATGGAACACTATTTAGCCTGATAAAGGAAGAAAATTCTGACACATGCTGCACCACAGATGAGCCTTGAAAACATTATGCTAGTGAAATAAGGCAGTCACCCAGGACAAATCTATATGATCCCACACATAGGAGATTCCCAGAGTAGGCAGATTCATGGAGAAAGAAAGTGGAATGGCAGGGCCAGGGTCTGGGGGAGGAAGGATGAGGAGGGAGTGGCTAATGAGCGTGCTGCTTCTGTCTGAGATGATGAAACAGTTCTCGAGATGGTCATGGTGATAATTTCACGACTTCGTACATGTACTTAATGCCACTGAACTGCACACCAAAAACAGTGACAGTGGTAGATTTTGTTATGTATATTTTACTGTGATAATTTTTTTAAATAAAAGAAGCAATGACCATTAACACGGAGTAGCCCTGCCAATTAGTAAGTCAGGTATGAGTCAGAGGGATGACTTTTCTTCCATGAGCTAGAGAGGGTAATGAGGGGCAGTAGGAGGGTGCTATCACAGCAGCAAAGGTGTCCTCCCCCAGGGCTGAGAACCAAGAGCAAGGCCAGGCCCCTCAACCTCCACCCGGCATCATGCATCAGGCTATTCTCAGCAGCAGTGAGGAAGCACACAAGCTCAGAGCTGCATTCCCTCACAGGAGTTTTCCTTCCATCCAACATCAGCAGGGACCATAACTCAAGGGCCCACGTTATCTCCTGCTTCCACACATTCACAGGGCTGATTTCTTCTTGCAGAAACACCATCCCATCTCTTCTTCAACTGAGCAATTTCTTTCAGACACTGGCCTGGTGTCACCTCTTCCAGGAAGCTTTCCCTGAATGGACCTCCCAAGTCAGCTGAGCCCACACCTTCTTCCCATCTTACCCCAACCTCATCGCTATATGATCACTTACCACACCCAACTATGTGTAGCCACGTCTTCTTCAGGGTCTCCCACTGAAGCAAGAGTTCCCCAAGGTCAGCGACCCTGTAATATTTGTGCAGCAAAATCAGCACCTGCATGTTCCCTGGCGCACAGTAGATATTCACTAACAGTTTGTGGGTGAATTAGTGAGAGCGAATGAATGAAAGCATTGTAGTAACAGCAGTCGTTGGAGGGCTGCCTCCTCTGGGCAGGACAATTGGTCATTTAATGTCCACAGCGGCTCAATTAGAGGAGACCCATGTGGTTGTCAGTTTTCAGACAAGAATAGTGATATTTGGGAAAGTTAAGTAACTTGTCCAAGGTCACCCAGCTGAAGCTGGAAGCACAGTTTGAATGGATGAAAGGCTACGTGGCTGCCTAGGAATTGGTTCTGTTTTGTTTTCCAACTTGAACTTCGAGGTTTAGAGATATCACCACATCACCACTCCTGCCCCACGTTCTTCAGTGCCTATGTTGAGCTCCCAAATTGCCTTTGTTTGTATCCCATTCAAAATGATGGTTAAGAGCATGAGATTTTGAGTCACACAGATCTAAATTACGACCCTGGTTCTCCCAACTTGCTTGGGCAAAACAATTTCTCAGATACTCTGTTTCCCCATCTGTAAAACAGGGATCGTGATGAGGACTAAGACATCGCACTCCCGAAGCCCTCGGCACAAGGAAAATCAGCAGTGAATAGTCACGCTTACCATAAGTGGGAATGGGATCTGGGGCTTGGTTGGTTCGGGTCAGAAGAGCTGGCCTGGCTGCCCTTTCCGTTGAGACTAATCAAGAAGGAATGACAAGCAAAGAAGCGAGTTAGAGAGGAGAGTGCTGACGTCGAGACAGGAAAGTGGGTCCCTCATGGGTTTCCAGCCTGGGATTTAGGAGACAAGAATCCAGTTCCAAGGTTTAGAGCAGAAAGGGGCTGGAGAACCAGGAGAGCAAGTCAGAGCCAGGGAACATGAGCAGAGAGGAGTTTGCAGATTCCAGAGACAAGAGGTCATGCCCAAGGCTGGGCTTTTCCTTTTCTGAGCTGCAGCACACAAGTGCTTGGGTGGGCTGGTCCCACTTAGAGGGGCCTGTGACAGGAAGGACAATTTTCCCCACAGCTGGAGACTCTTGGCATGCTGGAATTCAATCCCCTGTTGAATGGGTGGTCTGATCTGCCCCACCCTCCCCGCCTTTCTTCCTATGTTGGAATATGTCTTTGCAGCCCTGCATCCAGCCAACACAGAACATTTTCCTTGCTGTTAAAATTAACACATGAGAAGTAAATAGAGATAGAAATCACAGTTCACTTAACACTAATTATTTCCCAGGAAATGAAGATTAATATTGAACTTGTTACTTGCAGTGAGAAGAGTAAACACACAGGCACACACCCCTCCAAGTAAATGTGCAGATCTCATCCTCCAATTGCCCAGACCCAGCACACCGAGCAGCCCTGGTGGCCAAATATTTCCAAGTTGGTTGTTATGATCAAATCCAGGAATATGGGAATGTTCACGGCTGGCCACAGGGTAGAGACACACCACAGAGGAGACAGGAGTTCCAGGGAACTGAGTGAGTTCCGGGGCTCCAGAGTTCCCCAGAAGAGTGCTCAGTCTTCCTTAAAGGACAATGGGTGTCAGGGCTCTCCTGCCTCCATGTGCCCAGCAGCTCTGGGAGAAGCTCTGGTCCCAGATCTCTTGTTCAGACCATGACAATGAACAAGTGGATGAATGAATGGGTGTGTGAACATGTGAGTTGAGTGTGAATAAAGCACTGGCTGCATAAGCAGCTCACCCAGGACCACAGAGTGAGCAGAAGCAGAACAGACAGCCAGAGGTTCTGGTGCCCAGTTCAAATCTCAGTCCACACCTCCACAGCCACTTCTGTGTGCAGCCAGCAACCCAAGCCAGGCTTTGTGGAGGAAGCAGCAATGAAAATTAAGCAGCGTTTTAAGGGAGGAAGATTATTCTAGCACAAGTGTCAATAGGAGTGAAGATTTGAAAGCAGAAAAGTTGGAGACATAAAGATGGAAGACTGAGAGGTGTGTGTATATGTATGCATGTGTGTATGTGTATATATGGGCATGTGCATGTGTGTACATGTGTGTATATGTATGTACATGTATGCATGTGTGCATCTACAGGCATGTGCATGTGTGTGCTTGTATGTATATGTGTATGTGTGTGCATGTGTATATAGGGGCACGTGCATGTATGTACATGTGCACATGTAGGTATATGTGTATGTGTGTGCATATGTATATAGGTACATACATGTATGTGTGTACATGTATGTATATGTGTATGTGTGTATACATGTGCATGTGCATGTGTGTAGGTGTGTGCCTCTGTGTGCATGTGTGTACATGTGTGTGCATGTGTGTATGTGTGTACATGTATGTACATGTGTGTGCCTGTGTGTTTAGATGCATGTATATGTGTGTGCATATGTATATATGGGCACATTCATGTGCGTATGTGTGTATACGTATGTATATGTGTATGTCTGTGTGTATGTGTGTGCATGTGTCTATATGGGCACATGCATGTATGTATGTGTGTTCATGTATGTATATGTGTATACATGTGCATATGTGTATATATGGCCATGTGTATGTGTGTACATGTATGTATGTGTGTACATGAATGTGTGTACATGTATGTATGTATGTGTGGCACGTGCATGTGTGTGTACATGTGTGTACATGTGTATGTGTGGGCATATGCATGTGTGTGCATGCATGTATACATGTATGCATGTGTTTGTGAATGTGTGTATGTTTTCTCTCTGGCTGGAACAAAAAGGATCAGGATGGGTAGTATTAACCACATTTGTGTGACAAGCTACGGGGTTTACAAAGGACTCCATATCATTATCAGGGAGAGTCTCACAGCAGCTCTACATTGTAGGCATGTACCCCATTGTAGATCAAGGAAGCTGATGTGCAGGGAGGTAAAATAAAATGCCCAGAGCTCCAGAAATGGAGAGTCACTGAGCAGGAATGTGAGTTCCAGCTTCCTGAGTCCATACTGAGAGCTCTCCCCACCCCTACCACCCAAGTACCATAGAGATTGAGAGGTGTTTCCAGAACCTGTCCAAGAAGCGAGTGGCTGAGGCTGGCAGCCTCTTTGTCATTGGCGAGTCCCACCAGGATCCCAGTGATAACAGTGAGATGCAGACCTCAGCTGCTAGGAGCTGCTCGCCTCACGAAAGCACCTCCCGGCATTCAGGGCCAGCATAGGGAGATGGGAGCTGGACACTGGGTCTTGCATCATCAGCTGCACACTACTTGTCTAAACCTCCCAGTGACCATGCCATACTCCCCAAACCTGAGACATTTGTGTCCTGAAGTTATTGTACCAAACTGCCAAGCCATGGTGTTACCAGGGAAGTAGATACAATTCAAATGCAGTTGCAGGCTAAGATGTTTACAGCTGTCTCCCCTGCCCCGCAAAGTCTTGACAGGCAAAAACGTGCATCTCTGACCCTTCACCCCTCAACTCAGTAAGAGGCTGGTCCCTGAAGGCTACTGACCTGAGAAGTAACCTACGAACAGTGTGAAGGAAGGCTGTAGCCCCTCACCTCAATGTGACCCCATGGGGGACACACCCAGAAAGACCGAAGCAAGGGATTCCCCTTCTCAGATCCCACCAGCCCAGAGACCATGGGACTAGGCTGTCAAAGACCAAAGACCTGGTTTTGGAGTTATGCAGTTGCAGGCTCACATCTCAGCTCCACTGGAATCCTTCTGAGTGCCCTTGGGTTTATTCTGCCACTTCCTCTGTTATCAGGCAGTTGTTCCTCTTGCAAGGGTGCCCTGGGGAAGGAAAAATCAGGTGTAAAATGCCCAGCACACTGCACACAAGTTCGCTTCCTTCTCTAGGAAGACTGTGTACTCAGTCTCAGAGGCACTCAACATCCCCCTAGACAGGAACCTCACCCTGGTGGCAATGAACACAGCATGAAATAAATGCCTTAAAGGTTAGAGTGTTGGCTTCAACATGAAGCCAACATTCTAAGAAGCCTGGATGTCTATAAACTATTTTTGAGGGACTTTGGACACTTTCCAGTCCATACCTATAGGATCCCACCAGCCTCTTCCTTGCCTTTGGGAAATGGGAAATTGAGCATTCTTTCCTGCATTGGCTGGGAGAGACCCTGGGAAGACATGGGGACTTAGTGCGAGTTTCTTGAAGAGGAGATGGTGGCAACAGCTGTGTGAGTCTTGAGGAACGCCATAGCCACCAGAGCACACACTGAGACCTGCTCCAACCCTCTCTCTGCTGCACGATACCCCATCTAGGAGTAACGTGACCCCCGTTTGCATACTGTGTGATGGGGGCTCACTGTTTCTCAGTGAGTCCACATCACACTTGGGCAGGTAGCTGTTAGAAATCTGACATTCAGTTGGGGAAGATGGGAGCAAATGCTTGAAATGGTAAGCAAATAAAAATCACATACTAAATTTGATACTCATTTATGTAAGGATAGCATATACACAGAGCATAGCCTCCCATGATATACTAAACGGTAAGTTTTTAATCAGTGAATGGCAGGATGCAGCATGCTTGTGAGCTTTCTAATCTTTGTCATATTTCTAGGGTCTCATCATAAATCTGCTTACTTTTATAATCAAGAAAAACATACGCATTAATCAAAACAAGCCCTTTCTAACATCAAACAGAAAAATGCCTTTCTAAAACCCAGATATCTTGATTACTGGCCCCATACTCTTATCAATAAAAGGAATAATTTTCACAGACACATCTGTGAGCTACTCCTATTCCATCAGGATGACTCACAAGATAATTAGCAGGTGAACTTCAACATATATAATTAGAGGGTGACCCCTTACAGCAAAAAGAGATTCTTTACTTTATATAAGAAATTTCCAGGGGTACCTTAGGCTTGCACACATACAGTGAGCCACAGACCAATGGAAGGAGAGAGCGAGACCTCGATTAGACCAGAAGAGTATTAAAGTAGGCAGTTTTGGTGGCTGGTCCCATTAATCTCTCAGTGCCTCAGTTTCCCTATCTATAAAGAGAAGAATTTATACTATATGATTTCTAAAGGACTTATCAGCTCTTTTGGAGTGATAGGGACAATAAATTGTAAAAATATTGCATCCAAACACTGAAAGAGTTAAGCTACTGATCAATAACTGGACCTCCCACCTCGATGAATCTCCATCTATGACAACCAAAAGACTCAGATCAAGCAAAAATTTAAAAATTAAACTAAGTTAATACACATAAACAGAAACGGGAAAGCACAATAACAAGAACGAAGAGCCATTGCCCCTAGAAGATCAGATAAGAACAAAGACAAAACAGCTCTGAAATGTTAAGAGCCAGGAGAAAATAGACTTCCAGTTGCAAAAACCACACAGACACACACACACACACACACACACACACCCCTCACTAAAATATAGCACAAGAGGCTTCCCCTCTTGATACACAGCAGTCACTTATTAAATAATAGTAGAAAATCATAGAACTAGAAAGGTCTTCAGAGATCATCCAACCACTGCTTCTCAGTGTTTCTTTCCATTCATAAAACCCTTCCTTCAAATGAAACCCCACATAGCACACAGTTGGTACCCACTGGGGATGCCACCAAGTCCCTCTTCAGCATCTCTGGGGTGCCACAGAGCACATGCTGAAAGCCACTGGTCTCATCCAGTTTAGACACCAGGCCTCAAAGAGGAAAGGCGACTTGCCTGAGGTCACACAGCAAGCTGGTAGCAGATCCAGGACTGACCAAGCTCTTCCTATGACATCATGCTGCCTCCAGACCCAAACAGGGAGGAACGCACCAGACGCCAGCCCTAGGGGCTCACCCACTTGCTTGTCAATGTCAGCCACCTCCCTCACTTCTCACCCCTGGTAGAGATAGCGCTGGATCAGCTGTACCTGGAAGTCATACTGGATCTTGCCCTATCCCTTCTACCCATGTCTAATGGGTCACTTTGTCCTTTTAATTCAGTATTAGCTCTGAAGTGAAACCAACATTCAAGCTTGAACCTCAGGAGAGCTCAGATTCCCTGATCTTTTGTCCCACCCCCAAGACTGAGCCAGAACCTCTTTGTTAGAAGGAGCCAGGTTCTCAAAGGTCTCTGGCAGACCAAGCCATATCACATCCCTGACTCTCAGAAAATGCAGAACCTGTGCTGAAACTGACAGTGGCTTCAGTCCCTCTACAAAGTGCCCACAGTGGTCATAACTGCCTTGAAAATAATGTCATTTATTTTTTATCCTTTTTTTTTTCTCAATTGTCATGGCGTTTTGTTTCCCGTTAAAGGATGAATGATGGCTCCTGGTAAAACTGGTGACCCCTGGATTTGTCTCCATATCTTAGCAATCGGTTCTGTAGTTCATCAAAGAAACGGTGAGGCAGTAATGATGCTTTTATTAGCAACCTTTACACTTCGTCAAAATTAAAATGAAAACCCAACATTCATATGTAAATCCAGTTACCTTCTAGGTTCTTCTTATCCTTTATCCCTTCCATGAAATTATAGATTATTAAGAAATGTTTGAAGAGAGGGGGACAGGCTTCAGGCGAGCGTGAGAGAGGCAGAGCAAGGCAAAGCAGGGAGAGAAGGCAGGGCTCTTTGACTTTCACCTTGTCTTTCTTACTCAGAAGCATCTCACTTTGGGCTTCCTTTGTTCTTCCATTGTCCAAGACATCTCACCCCCTGGCAGAGCCCGAGTCAAAGATAACTCATGCATTTAGATTCACCAGGGACCCAACGCCTGGGAAAGGGCGGCAGAAAGGTGTGATGATGACAGGAGCTCCTGTTTTCAAACGTTTCTCTTTGGTGATGCACTATTAGTAACAGAGCGTGACCATGAACACTCATTGGCAAAAGGGTTCACCTTAAAATTATGCAAAAAAATTGTGATATGAGAATTGAAAACAAAACAAAAAAGAAAAGAAACAGAAGAAACCGTCCAAAGGGCAGAAGCTGCTTCCACCTGTCTTTCTCAGATGTGAACAGTGAGCGGCCAGTTCACACTGATGAACAACACGTTGCTGTGGAAGCCCCGCAGGATGAGAAATTAACTGTCCTAGAGGTCATCTGGGAAGGTTTCAGAGCAAATGGGGATGGTTCCAGAAGGACTTTGACAGACAGGCCCTTACAGCAGCCCTTGGGATCCCCACCATGTGGCATTCACACCCTGGCTTGATCCTCTCCCCTTGAGAGTCACAGACACCTGTGGCTTTCCCTCAACATAGAACACAGCAAAGCTGCCAGGCGCAGTGGCTCAAACCTGTAATCCCAGCACTTTAGGAGGCTGAGGTAAGTGGATCACCTAAGGTCAGGAGTGCGAGACCAGCCTGCCCAACATGTTAAATCCCCGTCTCTACTAAAAATACAAAAATTAGCCGGGCATGGTGGTGGGTGCCTGTAATCCCAGCTACTTGGGAAGCTGAAGCAGAAGAATCACTTGAACCTGAGAGATACAGGCTGCAGTGAGCTGAGATCATGCCATTGCACTTCGGCCTGAGCAAGAAGAGTGAAATTCCATCAAAAAACAAACAAACAAACAAAAAAACCCACAGCAAAGTTGATGGGACATACGTGATTTTGTGCTCATGACTATGTGATTGGGTTACATACACCCATAATCCCCTCTTGCAGGGGTCTCTCTCTCACTGTTGTTGGTTGTGAGGAAACAAACAGTTGTATCAGGAAGCCCCATGTACAAAGAACCATGGGAACCCTCTAGAACCTAAAGACAGTGATATGGTTTGGCTGTGTCCTCATACAAATCTCATCTTGAATTGTAGCTCCCATAATCCCCACATGCCATTGAAGGGACCCAGTGGGAGGTAACAGAATCATGGGGGAGGTTACTTCCATGCTGTTTATGTGATAGTGAGTTCTCATGAGATCGTATGACTTTATGAGGGGCTTCTCACCTCCTTCACTCTGCACTTGTCCTTGCTGCCATCATCCAAAGAAGGAGGGGTTTGCTTCTTTACGATGGTCTCCAAGTTAACCCCTTCCATCACGATTGTAAGTTTCCTGAGGCCTCCCCAGCTTTGCAGAACTGTGAGTCAATTATACCTTTTTCCTTTATGAATTACCCAGTCTTGGGTATTTCTTCATACTGGCGTGAGAATGGACTGATACAGGCAGTTCCCCAGCTGAGAGTTTGCAAAACACTGAAACTCTGAGTCCCACAGCTATAGGGAACTAAATGTTGGCAACAGGCGGGAAGCAGAGCACATGAGTGGGAGGCAGCTCCTTCCTGGCTCGAGCCTCCAGATGAGGCACCACACTTGCCCCGCTCCTTGGCCGAAGACTTGTGAGACCCCAAGCAGAGGACCTAGTTAAGCTGTTCCCGGTCTCCTGACTCACAAAAACTGTGAAATTATCTGTACACAGAATATTGTTTTAAACCACTAAATTTGTAGTCGTTTTTTATGGAGCAATAGAAAATGAATGCAAGGATACTGGTGAAAGAGTAAGAATTTGCTGATTATAGGAAGTGAAGAAAATTTCAGGCAAGGGGAATGCATACGCAAAGGCATAGTAGCAAGAACATATATAGTTTATTGCAAGAATGGCGGTGATTCAGGTATCCCATGAGCAACAAGAGGGGTGGCAAGTGGAAGATCAGAGAGGAACTCAAAGCGAAGAGTTAAAAGACACTAATCTCAAGGCCAGAGTTTCTTTAACATGGCCTCGTCCTCAAACCACCTAGGAAAACTTGTGTCAATCAGAATCTATGGTGCCACCGACAGCAATTCCTCTTCAGGGTATGTGGAATGAGGCAGAGATATTTGTAGTTCTGATAAATGCCCCAGGTGAGTCTGATGCAGGCAGCCCGTAAACCAGGAGTTGGTGATCACTTCTGCATCAAACGGTTCCCCACAAGAGGTCGTTCAGTAGAAGAGTGACATAAAACATTTATTTTCTGCATGCTGAATCTGGAAGCAGTTTGGAGGATGGCCTGGTATGGGCAGAGGGGCTGGAGATTACACTCCAGAGGTTACCTTGGAGACCATTGCAATGACAGCAGCCTGACCAAGGGGTGGCCCTTGGCAGAATCGGTGGTGAGTCAGATGTAGGCAGTCAAGGAAAGAGAGATGTGAGGAAGAAAAGAAAGATGGAGAAAAAAGGGAGGAAGGAAGGGAGGAAGAGAGGGAGTAGGAGAAGGACTGCTCATTTCGGGGAATGATAAGGTAGTCTGTTCTCAAGAGCTGCGTTTTGCAAACACAGGCTTTTCTGAGCCTCGCTTCTGCTAACTGGGTCTCTGGAGCTTTGCATATTGACTCTACTCTCTCTCCACTGGATCGGCCAAGTGTCCAGACTTTAAGTTTCTATAACATGTGACCTTCTCCACATGAAGGACATTTACAAAAAAAAAAAAAAAAAACTGCTAAGCTTTGCTAATCCAAGCTAGTAGGACAGTGCTATTTGGCCATTTCAGGCCTGCAATTACCACTCCACTTAACTCCAGAGACAGATAGATGGTGGAGTCAGAATAAGTTTAAGGAATGCTGGCCCTTCCCCCACGAGCTGTCGGTCTAAAGGTGGACCCCTGGCCCCTGCCTTTGAGACGGATTGAGCTGCACACTGCGAAACTGGGCATTGGTTCATTCAGTCAACGTTTGCCAAATGCATACTGAATGCCCGGTGCTGTTCCAGGCTCCATGGCTACAGCACTGAACAAGACAGGAGTGTACTCATTTGATGGTACAGCTCCCCTTTGCTTGCCTGTGAGCCCCTCCAGAAGTCAAAGGTGTTAGAGTTTCCAGGGGCAGGGGAGACAGGAAGAGGTGGAACTACTGCCTTCCAGGCTTACTCAGTCTCCCTCCATTCCTTCAAAACTATCTTTCCTACTACAGATGTTTTCCAGAGTGGGTTCTCTGGAACCCCTGTTTCTATGGGGTATAAAAGTTCAGACCTGCAAAAAGGAGTTCAATCATCGTGAATATTATGCATGCAACATTCACTGTACACCATGCACTAAGCACATTATATTAATCTGTGTGATCCCACCAACTAGTGTGATCCTTAAAGACCCAGGGAAACTGAGGCATGAAATGTGAAGTTGCTGTCAAAGCTCATACAGCTAGTCAGTAAGAAAGCTGACATTCAACCCTAGCAGTCAGGGTGGAGTATCTGAACTTTCATCACTACGCACCACCAGTTCCGCATGGTCCGAGGAGTCAGGAAAACTAGGTTAGAAAAACAAAAGAATCAAGCACATTCCTGCCAAGCATGGTTTCATGTGCTTCTTGGCCCTTCAGTAGTCTTCTTTTGTGAAGTACATTTGATATTTTGTGCATTTTTATTGGGTTGTGCATCTTTTTGCTATTGATTTGTGGGACATTTTTATGTATCCTAGTACTCAGTCTTTTGCAGCTATCATGTGTATTGCAAATATTTTCTCTCTGTGCGTAGCTTGCCCTTTTATTTTCTTGATGAACAGAAGTATTTCATTTCGATGAAATGTAATTTATCAATGTTTTATTTTATAGTTAGTTTTTTTGTGTTCTGTTAAAGCTATATACCTTTTTTCCTGTCCCAAGGTCACAAAAAATATTCTGCTTTTTAAAAATAGTTTTTACCTTTTATATTTAGGGATATGATCATTCTTATTTTTCATATATGACATAAGATGAGGATAGAGGTATATTATTTTTCATATGAATATTCAGTTGATCCAGCATCATTTTTTAAAAAAGAATTTTCTCCGCTGAACTTCTTTGCTACCTCTTTTGAAAATCAGTTGGCCATGTAAGTGTGCAACTGTTTCTGGGCTCTCTGTTCTGTTTCATTTCTATACCATCCAGCCAATACCATACCGTTTTTATTACTGTAGCTTTTTTTTTTTTTTTTTTTTTCCCTCCCTCCATTTTCTTTTCTTTTTTTTTTTTTTTTTTTTTTTTTTTTTTTTTTTTTTTTTAAGAAGGAGTCTTGCTCTTGTTGCCCAGGCTGGAGAGCAGTGGTACAATCCCAGCTCACTGCAGTCTCCACCTTCCTGGGTTCAAGTGATTCTTCTGCCTCAGCCTCCTGAGTAGCTGGGATTACAGGTGCCCACCAGCATCCCTAGCTGAATTTTTTTTTTTTTTGTATTTTTAGTAGAGACAGGGTCTCACCATGTTGTACAGGCTTAAATTCCTGATGTCATGATCTGCCTACCTCAGCCTCCCACAGTGCTGGGATTATAGGCATAAGCCACTGCCCTCAACCAGTAGCTTTTATTATTTATCAAAAAAGACACAAAAATTAAAACCATGATGAGATACAACTATGCACTCATCAGAATGGCTAAAATTAAAAAGACTGATAACATCAAATGTTGTCAAGAATATGGAGTAAACAGAGCCCATATTTCTTGCTAGTGGGACTACAAAATGGCACAACCACATTGGAAGACCGTTGGGCAGTTTCATAAAAAAATTCAAGTTACACCAACCTGATGACCCAGCATTTTTACTCCTAGGTGTAGACATGAAAACATATGTTCACATATAAACACTTGCACATAAATGTTCTTAGCTGCTGTGCTTGTCATAGTCAAACCCGAAAATAACCCAGCTGTTCCTCAGCAGGTGAACTGATAAACAAACTGCAGTGAATCCATATAATAAAATTTTATCCAGCAATAAAAAGGAATGAACTATGGATAAATGCAACAGTGTACGTTGTGCCATACCTACTATGTACTTCCATTTATAGGAAGTTCTACAAAGGGCAAAGTTACTATAATCCATGATCAAAGGAATTTTATTAGTAATGGTTGTTTCTTACCAGGGACGTCTGGATGGAGGCATGAAGAACTTTCCAAAACGAGAGAAATTTCTCCATCTTGATGAGCTATAGAATATATAGGTGTATGCATCTGAGAAAAAATCATCAGAATGTATTTTACCTCAATTAAAATGTTAAAATAAAATAAAGACACTTAAAATGTATAAAGAAGTATGAAACAGATTTCTTTCTTCTTACATGTTGTTATACGACCTGTAGATAAACTAAAACATACTGTAAATCCTTAAGAGAAGACTAAAGTTTGCCAAGCTTTCCAAGTTTCATCTTGGCCATTGTTATGGGTTAAATTTTGTCACACTAAAATCTGTATGTTGAAGTCCTAACCCCCAGTACCTCAAAATGTGACCTTACTTGGAAATGGGGTCTCCAGTTGACTTTTGAAATGCACATGTAATCAGTTAAAATGAGGTCAGGCTGTACCAGGGTGGGCCTAATCCAAAATGACTGGTGTCCATATAACAAGGGGAAATTAGGACACAGAGTGAAAATTAGAGCTGAGCTTATGCTGTCCCAAGCCAAGGAACTACCAGAAGCTCAGAGAAAGGCCTGGAACAGATCCTGTCTAGAGCCTCAGAGGGAGCACGTGGTCCTGCCGACCCCCTGATCTTGGACTTGCAGCCTCCAGCACCGCAGAATAACACATTTCCGCTGTGGACGGCACTTCGTTTTCAGGACTTTGTTACAGCAACCCTAGCAAACTAATACAGCCATAGAGCGTTGTTTTTCCTTGGTGCCTTCTGTTAGCAGAAGACTTTAGATAATATCCCTTGTTAAAAGGAATAGCTCATTTACTTATATTTCTTTTTTGAAGAGATAATGACACCTATTGTGATATGGGCAGCCGCACCCACATAAATAAAGATTTAAAAAAAAATTGTAATAGCCCCAACCTGTGTCATGAACAATGTTCCAGTGAACTTTCTCATTTTGTTTCCAAAGTCTAGAAGACAAATATCATTGTTCCCATTTTGCAGATGAGGCAAACAAGGCTCTCGTTAGACAGCAGTGCCTGGGCAATGATGGCTCTTTCACCATACCTAGATGTCAGGGCATCTCCCTACTAGGTTTCCTACAGCCACGCTGATTTGGGTCTAGTCCAGGGGGCAAGAAGGAAGGCTGGAGAGTCACATCACGGGCACCTGGCTGGCCACCCTACATATTGCTGGCACTAAGCGTGGGTCAGGCTCAACTGCATGAGAATTCCAACTCCCCCGCTCACTTCCTGGTGACCCCAGATGCACCAGCACGCCCCACGGAGGCCCATTTCAATCCCTGCTAGTCGTCATAACCCAAAGGCCCACAGAGCCCCAGGGAGGACTAGGTGAACACAGCTCCCTTCGAGGCATGGCACAGGGACAGCTGCTTCTCAGCTCTTACCCCCTGGCTTCCTCCTCACCCTGAACGTTCAGTCCCTCCACTGCTTCACCCTGGTTGGTGCTGAGCAGCCTCTACCACATAGGAGTGCCCTGGAGCCAGGTTTGGGAAATGAAAGGCCATTTCATAATCTTTTCCAAAATGGGTTAAACAGCGTGATCTCTCATTACCCATTGACGGAAATGGGAAATGCGGAATAATGTGCAATAACGTTTCATCCGATTCTGATTTGAGATATATCTCCTTTTTAACTGAGATAATAACATAGAAGCACGCATTCATGAGGTTTAGCAAAGAAGGCGCAGATTAACACCACAGTTAGATGACTTTTGAAGCAAAGCTTCTATTAAAGTTGCTGCCAAAAAGTCACTTTATCTTCCCTCCGATGCATCTCAGATTTTATCTACCCTTTTATTCTTTTTGTCCTTAATTTTAAATCCTTTTTATTATTATTTTTTCCCATGTAAGCACCCAGGGTGTTGTTTGGTACTCTTCTTTTGGAAGCAATTATCCACAAGAGAGGCGTTCACTTCATTTGGGTTGCATTTTATTTCCAAACCGTGATAAAAAATGCACAAAATTAACTTTGCCTGTGCAGCTCAGACACTGCAAAGTCCTTCCCTGTGAATTTCGATTCAGCCACCCATCGAACGAGCCCTCTTTGGAGAACAAGGTGAGTGTCGATTGCTTATACCACACTCCTTCTCACAGCCCTCAGATTATCTCTTTACTGCCTAATAGGGCAAATAAAAAAAAAAAAAACCTTCATTTTAATTGCACATTCGTTCAGAGCTTACAGACCCCAAGCTGTCTGCAAATTTGAAAGAAGAGTTATTCTTACTTGGGCGAAAAAGATCTCACACTTGCAAAATCCTCTGACCTCTACATCTTTACGTTTTTTCATAGAGGAGTTCTTCATGCCTGGGGCGGGGGTAGAAAGGGCTGATTTGGGACTCCAGCCCTACAAGATTAATTATAAGCATAAAATTTTTGTGTGAAGTGTCATCCCTCCCTTTCCTTCCTTTAAACTTCAAATCTTCAAATGTTATGTAATGTTGCATCCTATGGTATAGAATGTCTGTGTCTCATTTTAATACACTAATGATCCTTTAAATTAATTATTATCAGGAACAACAGCAAAGTTCCCTATCTGTCTTGTAGTTATTCGTCAGGAACAGCTGCACTGATATTTATCAATTTTATAAAATATGACTGAACTAAAGAGAATTTACATCAAACTGCACATTGGTATCAGCACCTCGGCAACTCCTCTTTTCTCTGCTTCCATCGCACAACAGAAAATATTTGTCAATGGACGTTTTCAACAAGAAAGAGACTGATTGAGTGGTATAATTTTATTTGCTACAAATCATCTCATCTTGGAGGACTCAACCTACACACCCCAACCCTTGAATACCTAGGATGAAGCACCTCTTACACTGCACCTTTTAACATAAAAGGGGATGCCGCTGACCTTAAATCAGTGACTAAGAACATTCGGAGTTATAGGAAAAAGGCTTCTAAATAAACGAACTCCCTGAGCTATGTTTGCGATTAACAGGAACAATTCCTTATTCAGTTCATTTGAGTCTTGACCTTTTGCCCTAGAGCCTTTGCTTTTCCTCCCCATGAAGAAAAATAAACCATGCCCCCCCAAGTTAGCAAATCCTGACCACACCTTCTGCCCACACAGAATCCTACACTGGGCTTTGGGGAGCGAGCTTTTGAAAGCACTGTTCACTTCATTCCAAACAGAAGAAGGAGAATTCAGGTCACCATGGTTCATTGAAGTGATTGCTGTGCCCACCCCGAGACCCCCTCTTGGAGGGTTTACTGCTCGGTGCAGGAGCCTGGGCAGCTGGTGCCTACAGGGTGAACAGGCAGACTCCCACCCTCAGGACCCCACCACCACACTGGGAGCTGTCCCCTCCGCCTTTCAAAGTGACTAATCCCAGCGCCTCAAACAGGCTCTGGCAGGCCCTGCCCGTGGGCATCCACTTGTTTTCTTCTTTCCTTCCAAATACGCTCCATTGTCCCGCTGAGCCCCCAAGGATCCACCAACGGAGCAAAAAAACAGGAGGAGGAGGCACCCTGATGCCTCTCCTCCCTGCCATCCCTCCTTTTCCTTTCTCTCAGCTTCAGAAGACACTTTTTCAGTCCTATCCTCGGTCCTAACACATTCTGCCTTCAATCACCGTAAATTACCTCCCACCAATAGGCTGTGACTTCCTGGGGCAGGTCTGTGTTTATAGGCTCTGTGTGTGGGGTCATGTGCTCATATCTAGCCCAAGCCTGCCTTTTACCCATTAAATACAGGGAAGATCATGTGGTTAGCTACCAAAAGTCTTTCCTTAAAGACTTGGACTTATCACTGGGCATTGGTTTTCCCACTTTCCACAACTGTGTAGCCTTACTTAATGTAGAAAACTTAGTGCTGTCATGTATGTCTGTGACTGAATGTCCAAATCTTTTCTAAATAAGGTCTGCCTCAAACAGAATCCAGGTCCTCCTCATGGCACCGTAAGGGAGATGGAGGAAGGAGATGGGCTGACTTCAGCTATTTAACATTGGCTGATTGTTCGCATCACCCTTTCTTTTCTTGTGTCTCTCCCCTCCATCTCCAAATGCAAGGCCTGGGGAGAAGCAGTCTAAATGACCTGTCCTGTGTCACTTGCCTGTCCCTCGGCTAAACGCTGAGAGGAGGCATGCAGCTGACAGAGCCTCTGACAAGGCACCTAACAGTGTCCTTCCCCTAACAGAAGTCAGGGGCTGGTGCCGAAAGAGAAAGAAATTTTGTGACAAATGGCCCCCACACGAGGGAGGGAGAAACAAGTTCTCAAAGACGAAGCTGCGCGGTTGGCGTTTGAGCAGCGCGAGGAGCTCCAAGCTGGCCGTGTTGTGAACACAACGCCACATCCTCCTCTATCCCCCAACTTCCTCATCAAACACAGGTGGATCCCTTGCTGTGAAATACTGCAGGTGAGCAGACGCTGTTTCTTAACTTGGGACATTTGTCAAAGAACTTTGACAAGTCCTTGTCAATAAAGACAAAAAAAAAAATTCAAACCATGCGACAATACGGTGTTAGGAGAGATGACAGCACGTGCCTTGTTCTTTCCACTCGATGTTTGCCCTTGAAGTGATCGAGTCTCTTCCTCATTACAGAGAATTGATGAGGTTCCCTCATGTTTAATCTTCTGCTTAACCTTTGATCTAGAACCAAGCATCAAAACATTTTTAAAAATTTTAAAAACTCAACCCAAATCAGACAGATTCCAAACCAGAAGCACACAACATGAGATTCTTAGTGCGGTAGAAAAGCGTTGCTATCAGACGGAGCTGGTTTCTAAATTCAGCTCGACCATTACTGCTTGCATGACATCAGGCAATTAATCTAAGCCTCGGTTTCCTTATCTGTAAAGTGGAAATTAAGAGTGCCCTCATTATCTGGGTATCGTGAATATTCGATGTGATCACCACCATTTATCCTCCTGTAGCTCATGGCCATTTGCGGAGTGAAGCCTGTGGCTTGGGAACTTTGAATGTAATATTTCTATGCCTTATAATTTCACAGAGCTATTTAATCCCCATTTCACAGAAGAGCAGAACAAGGTTCAGGGAAACATGCTCTAGCTAGCAAGCTCTTTCAGATACCGCTGGCTGCCTAAGCCATCAAAACAGCAGTAGCTCACAGGGGCTTTGCAAAGGTTGGAAGCAAATGAGCACTGAAGGGTGAGAGGCATCGCTCCCTGGAGCCAGGCAGGGCCTGGGGCTGCAGCAGCCCCCAGCCGGTCAGCCCCCACTCCATTTACACCAAGGTGTCAAAAACCTGCTCTCGCTAGCATATTCTATGTGTGCCAAGACATTTTAAAAGGTTGAAAAGCATGAAGTCAAAGAGCTGAGAAAATTCCAAAAGCATAAAATGGGGGCTGAGTTATTTAGAAGCCCCAGGTCACTGAGCCAACCTTTGCCCCGGAGTGGCTTCTCAGAGGATGTCCCCTTGCAGCACATCTAGGCGTCTGGACCCTCATCCACTTTTCAACTAAGCAAATGTCCAGGCAGCTCATTTGCCTGGCAATTGGCCCCCTTGGAGATTAGATGACTTGTATCTAGACTTAGGAAATGAAAGATGAGGCGGGGAGTGCAGGGGAAGGTTAGCCAGGGTGGAGAAGGTGAAAGAATTTCAATATCACATCCCATTCCTTATTCGGGCAAAATGAAAAGGCCTCATTATTAAATCACAAAGCAATTAAAAAATTAAAAATTTCATAAGACCCTACATAAAAGAAATACAAGTGTTTAATGATGGATTAGAAAGTGGAAGTAGGGGGAAGAGAAAAAGTGAAAGCCCGCTGTCTCAGGGGGTTCCCTCTCCGGCGGTGATAGTGGTTTCTGCCTTCACCCTCACACCAGCCGCAAGAACTAATAAATTCTGGGCTCCCCTGCCTAGAAGCCAAGGCCGATTAATATCTGCCTACCTTGTTACCTAATTCATTATGGAATAGCAGTTAATTTGATTTGATATTATTTTAATAAAATTCTGTAATATATTAGATTGTTTCAGGCTATCAAAATAATTTTCCAATTATTACGGTTACTCAGGCAAGTCCTTTTTTTTCCCCTTCATGAGCGGCAGTTGGTCTGACTCAGAATACATTAGCTCCTACAGCTTCATCCTGGCCGGGGGAGCAGGGGAGCTATGCATGGCTACACAGAAGAACCCAGAAGCACGCCTGCCAAGAACAGGTGCCTGCAGTTCGCAGCCACAGACCGATGTGGATTCGTGGCCCCCGTGACTCCCTGACTGTGGGGCTGGTGACCCTTCAACTGCTAGGTTAAACTTTAACAGAATGCTGAGATAAATTTATATTAAAAGATCACTAGCTGTTGAGACTAGTGAGTGTGCGCTGCGTGATCAATAGCGCCTGGTGGAGACAGTATGTACTTCAAAAGTTCAAGTTCAAGTGCTGGCTTCACCATGTGCTCAGTCTATTGACAGACTGACCTCCAGCTCGTTGTAGGCAAAACTGGGGAGGCTCACTTGATGTACAGCATTGTGAAAGATGTCAAATTCCATCACTTGTGTAAAAGTGGTGAATGCTGACCTGTAATCGTATCTAAGACATGAATTCCCTCTTCCCTGTCAAAGCTGGGGGAGAAATAAAACCTCAGGAAGGAATTTTGGGGAAAGGCGCTTGGCTGGCAGTGAAAAGTCTAGGTCTAGGTTCTTTTTTTTTTGAAATAGAGTCTCACTCTGTGGCCCAAGCTAGAGTATATTGGCTCTGTCTTGGCTCGCTGCAACTTCTGCCTCCTGGGTTCAAGTGATTCTCCTGTCTCAGCCTCCCAAGTAGCTAGGATTATAGATGCCTACCACCACGCCCAGCTAATTTTTGTATTTTCAGTAGAGACAGGGTTTCACCATGTTGGTCAGGCTGGTCTCAAACTCCTGACCTCAAGTGATCTGCCCACCTTGGCCTCCCAAAGAGCTGGGATTACAGGCATGAGCCACTGTGGCCAGCCTGGGTCTGGCTTCTTGGTGTGCATTCTTTCTAGGTGGACATGGCAGGCAGAAGGGACCCTCAGTGTCTGTTCCACAACCAGAGACTCACATTTTTTGTCTTTGTCACTGGTTCTCTGATGGGGTTTCCCCAGTGTGCCTGTCCACCATCACCTTGCCCTAGCAGCCCCCAGCATCCCCAGACCTCCAATGCCTGGCCCACTTTGCATGTCAAACTGCCCCCTGTCCTCACCAGGGCCTTGTATGATGGAAGCCGGCCAGCCTCTCACTCAGCTGATGCCACCCCCATCATCCATCAAGCCCCAGAATACATGTTGCACTTTCTTGCTCTGTCCTGCCAGGCCAGGAGCAGGAGGATATTTAACCTCCCCTTCCACAGAGGAGGAAATGACCCCGATGTGCTTGAGCTCACCAGCTGAGCCTCCCACTGGCTCGCCCGCTTATGTGCTTTCATCTTTCTTCTCTTGGAATGTGTGATTGGAATATGACTCTCAACAGTAAAGAAAGAATCGTAACCGAGTCACAGCTGGTGCCATGAGCAGTTCTGGTGCCTTTTGGGTTAAGGAAGAGGATGCTGATGGGAGACTGGGTGAGTGGACTCTGGCTACCCACAAGACAGGGGCTGAGAAGGACCCAGGCCCAGAGGAACAGCCTGGGAGGTAGACTCCAGGACCCCCAGCTCTTGCCATCCTCTCAGTCCAGACCCAGGGGGAGAGGCCACAAGTGATGTCACCTGGGAGCACCATCTACTAAGTGGGAGTAGACAGGGAGCCAGAAATGTACAGGCCCTGGTGACCCAGGCTGCCGGGGTCTCTGAGACCCTGTATTTCTGTCCACTCTTCCCAGCTCACTGGAATCCAAGCAGCCTGCCCTCAGCTGTGCTTCAGATTAGACAGAGGGGTTACTTGGCCACACCTGGGCAGAGCATTAAAAGAGAATTAGGAAGGAATGAGCAGCTGAGTTCAGGCTCTAGCCCCAAGTTGTGGGAGCTTGGAGGCCAGGAAGGAGGCAGCTTCCATCCACAGAGCAAACACTTACTGAGCCCCTGCTCTGCGCCAAGCCTCAGCTCCATGCTGGAGACCCAGGGATGAGCAGCACTGGCCCTCAAGCTGCAGGGCAGGCTCACAGCTCAGTGGAAGGGGAGAGGGCAGGAGATGGTGCTGCAATTGACAGGCTGACACTGCCTGGGAGGAGCATGTCAGATGGACACCTAGGGAACAGGAAATGTAGGCAGGAACTTGGACAACACTGCAGTCCAAGAGACGGCCCCAAAGTGGGTTAGGGATGAGGGTGGCAGATGCAGAGCACAGACCTGCAGAGGGAGGGAATCAGCCAGGGATGGGGAGTGGAGAGGACATGCCCTTGTGGGAACCTTCCAGAAGGGTGACTCTGCATGGGATTAATGAAGGATTCGAGAAGAGAAGACAGAGGTTGGGGGACGACGGGACTCAGGGGACACAGGAGCCAGGGCCTGGACACACAGTCAAGCAGAAGCCCATCAGGGGCCAACTGAGGGGCAGCAGGGACCAGGCTTGGGGGCAGTGGCCACAGTGTGAAATGCAGTAGGGCTGGGGCAGAGGGTGCCTGGGCTAGGGAGTGGAAGTACTGCTGCCCCATCTCATGGCAGCTTCTCCTCCCTTGCCTCCACGGGGCGGCAGTACCGCAGGCATCCAGGCAGGGGAAACAGCCATGGAAATGTATGATTGACTCTCAGAAAAACAGCCAACCGGTTTCATTTCACTCATATGTTTGGAGCATCCCAGGACCTGATATCAGGACTACCTCATATGCAGGTCACTTCCAGGAATTTGGGGAATAACAAAGTCTCAAGGTTATTCCCAATTTCCATTCCACCTCCCATTCTGCGACCCAGACATTCATCAAAGAAGTGAAGTGCCAGAACCCCATGACACTTTCCAGCCACCGTCTTCAGCCACTCAGCTTCTTTGAGAGATGCCAGCAGAGACACAAATGGCTCAGAGACAGACACATGGCTTGATTTCCGTGTTGGTGAATCACTGTGTTCCTGTCTCCATGTGGCTATTCTTGGGTGACGAGAGCTCCAGGAGCTACATGCTCCTGTTCCGACTTGATGGCCGTAAGGAAATGACATGCCCCCTGGTCACGAAGCACCACTATTGTTTCAGACCCTGGTGAAGGAGGCGTTTTTGTCTGTGATTTGATATTGCTTTTGTTAAACTCCCACTGTGGTGAGCTTATGCCTAACAGAAAGCTCTGCAGTGAGACATAATAAAGAAAGGTGTGTGCTCATGCCAGCTACACCCCCTTAAAATAATACAGCATGGTTACTGGAAAATGCATCCCTCAGAGGTAAGGTACCTTTGGTTACCTCTCAAAGTGGGGGTCTTAATTCTTCACAAATAGCTAGGATCGTAGGTCAAATATTCCTCTCCCCACCACCGTGTGAAAATAGCTCCACCCAGAATCTGGGAATGGGACCTTATTTGGAGAAAGAAATTTTGCAGGTGAAATTAAATTAAGGATCTTGAGATGAGATCATCCTGGATTATCTGGATGAACCCTAATCCAATGACAAGTATCCTGTGAGAAACAGGTAGAGGGAGCTTTGACATACATGTAGAGACCGAGGCCTAGATTGGTGGGATGCGGCCACAAGCCAGGAACACCAGGAACCACCAGCAGATAGAAGAGGCAGGGAAGCGTTCCCCTGCAGAGCCTCTGGAGCGAGCACAGCCCTGCATGGATGTCCGACCTCCAGAACCACAAGAGAATCAAATTCTGCTCTTTCAAGTCCCTGCCCCATTTGTGCTGCATGTTACAGCAGCCCTCAGAACAAGTCCACCTAGCTGGTGTGAATGCACAACTTTAGATCAGAAAGCAAAAGTGAGGGTCTTACATCAAACAAATCCTAATCTACGCATACCCATTCCTAGGAGAAAGCCTTAGAAATTACATACACATTTAAGAGTTTTATTCAACCACATTGACTGAAGTTAATATTAACGAAAGCCTGAGTTGTCCTATACAGATGACAAAACTATGCCTTGCACACTTGACCCTTACTGAGAACAACACTGTGAAGGTATCATCATCCGGTTTTCATATGGAGAAACCAAAGCTCAGGAAACTGGTGCTTTCAGAACCTCCCAGCAAAAGGAGCAGCAAATTTCCCAAAGAATCCCAGGCTTTCTGCCTTGACAAATGATGTCCTTGTTTCAGAAGCAGCTTCCCACCAGCTGTGACTTTTACAGTGGTTGTAAATAGCTTTATTCCTAAGATGTAATATATCTGATAGAGGCGGTATGTGAATCAGAGGAAGTCGGCCTAAGTAACCAATGGAAACATCTACCCCTTCTGAGAACATACAGTCTCCAAGCCCAAACTTTGAAGCCAAGAAGCTCAGTTGCTGTCTTTCTGTCTTGTCCGTATGAAACCAAAGGTTAGAGCTTCTTTCAAAGACTCCTTTAATACATACTCAGCTAGGATGATGGCAAAGCCTCAAAATTGCTACAAGATGGTGATAAAGTCTTTGTGTGGACAACTTTTCCATTTGGTGGTAAAACTGGAGGGTCTTATCACTCTTTTATAACTTTCCATATAATTTTTATGAAACCAAACAGCCAGCATCAAAGACTACAGGCTGAAATTGCTCCTGTGAGCCAACCCAACTGGCAAAATGGAGTTCTGAAAATCTCAAGGCTCACATCTGGTTTATGGCCTACCCAGATGACTTGGCCGGGGAACATAGCCCCAGAGTAGACGGATGCAGGAGGGGGCTCAAATTTAATAATCACGCTCAGTTACTGAAGACAGTCATAAAGATGGAGGCAATGAAATGTGTACCCACTGTGCCTTCATTCATCACGTACCAGAAGACCAGGAGGTATGATGAAACAGACACAGAACTTGGAGGCAGAGTGGTCTACACTTGGGGTCCTACATCATTGAGCAGTTGCAAATCCCAGCAGCCCCAGGAGGACACCCAGTGCTCTTAACAAGACACTACTTAAAGGGAGAAAGGAGAACACAAAGTTTGGAATTCATCAATACTGGGTCCAAACCTGCTCATGGCCTCTCGCCTGCTGTGTGACACCAGGCAAGACATTGCACCGTTTTCAGCCTCAGTAACCTCCACTGTCCGAGGAAGACAGTCACATCATTGTTCAGGGATCACAGGGGATCCCTGTGTTTGGAAAGTGTTTGGAAAGTAAGAGATAACATAGAGGGTGGCTGCTACTATTAGCAACGTAGAAGGAGGGGAAACAATTTGATAGTTTGATATCTAGGAGCGTGAGTTTTGAAGTCAGACCTGAATTTGAGTGCCAGTTCTGTCCATCAATAAGGGTTAAGTCTAGAACAACGTGTTTCATTTTTCTCCACCTCAGACGGGAGGATATAAGAATACTCATCTGTAGTGGAAAGGATATTTCTTCCTGGAACCTGTGAACATGACCTTACCTGGAAAGTCTTTGAAGATGTAATCAAGTTAAACATCTCAAGATGAGATCCTCCTGGATTGTCTGGAAGGGCTCTACGTGCAATGACAGGTGTCCTTATAATGAAATGACAGAGGAAGATTTACATAGACACAGAGCAAAGCATCCCGTGATAATGGAGGTAGAGGCTAGAGTGATGCATCCACAAGCCGAGGAACAAGTGTTTCCAGCACCCACGAGACACTGGAAGAGGCACAGATGGGGGTCTCTCTCAGAGCTTCCAGAAGGAACCCTCCTGTGGCCACCTTGGTTTTGGACTTCTGCCTTCAGGACCCTGAGAGAATGAGTTTCTGTTGTGGTAAGTCACCTGGTCTGTGTGAATTTGTTATGGCAGCCTTAGGAAACAGACGCTACCTTAGCACAGTACCTGGAATGACAGGTGCCCTGGCGAAGCAGCAGCTGGAGGAGGCGGCGGAAGCAGCGGCACCCTAGTCTTTACTTGAGGAACAGGAGCCACAATCATGGAGACATTGTCTCTCCCATCTCCCAGTGCCTCCTACCCCCATGCGGGGGACACGCTGTGCCTAGGAAGACCTGCCCCGCCTAACACCTCCTGTGGCACCTCCACCATGTCATGTACAGCCTGTAGAAGATGTTAAGGCAGGCTGGTGAAGGCCACATGGTGAAAGCCACATGGTGGAAGGTCACATAAATGGCAGAGCCAAGACACAAGCTATTTCTCCTGATCATCAACTGAGTGTTTTTTGTCTTCGTTTTGCTTTGTTTTGCTCCTGTTAAGGAGAGATGCTTGTAAGTTGTTATTTTTGCCCTTTAGACAAGCGCCCCTAAGATATCAGCCTCACATGGCCTTGGTTTTGCAACGTGTCTGGAGTTGTCTCAGGATGGTTCCAAGCATCCTAATGTGACAGTCTCAAAATACTCTTAAGGTAAAATTCATTGTAATTTACCTTAATGGAAAAAGAAGGTGAAATGTGTGCACATTGCTCTGCCACTGTTAGGGTCAAGTATTAGCGCACCCACGCCTGCAGTGACGCCATGCCACCTGGAAGTCGGGGACTGAGCAGAGGATGCCCATCTTTGGGCTGCAGATTTTACAATGCAAATGGGTAGAGCCAGATGTGTGGCATCCCCAAATCAGTGCGTCCAAATCATGGCAGAAACCCCCAGCCCTCTCTAGAAGGGCTTTTAACAGCTACACAAATCTGCAAGGCTGTTTCAGGAAGGAACATAAATCCTCTCCACTTCTAGGTTGCCCCCTTCAAGGACATGGGACAGACTGTCCCGCATCCGCTACCTCTCCAGCTACAGGGCAGCAGGCCACGCGCACAGGGCCACCCTGGTGTCCCTGTGGAAATCAATGAAGCCCACAGAGAGCTGATCACCTAATGGAGTGAGAAGGTGAGACCTAGCACATCTGGGTGGTGAGCAAGAGGGATCTGTGCGTGCCTTGCCGGGTGGAGTTATAGCTGAGGGGCATGGCCCCACCTGAGTCCTCTCGCCACACCTGATTTCAGTGCAGCTGGGTAGATAGTTCCATGCATGTGGCCAGAGCAGGGCGCCTCTCTGCTTTGCTACCGCAGGGCAGGGCCTGGGTGGGATTCCCTAGGAGTCCGCCCTCAACAGTGGAGGGAGAGTTGGTTCATGAGTGGGCCAGCCTCCCAGCCTTCAGTGACACAAAGGCGAGGCACAGTTACTTAGTCCTTCAGAGACTGCCTGGAGGAAATGCACCCTGCTACCCACAGCAGCCACCATCTCAGTTACGTGCCATTTATTGGCTTTTCTCCTCCCCCCACCTCACTATCCCCACCATCAGCTCTGTGTGCTGGGTCTGCTTGAGAGGAGACACTGAGCAAAGACTGAGCACGTGAAGGAAATTGCGACCATCTTCTTAAAAGGGCGCTTCTGGGAGCTCTGAGGAAGGCCATGTGTGTCTCCCAGCTGAAAGCAAAGTCAAGGACAAGTTTTGGAATCTGAGAGACTCTCATCCAAACCCGGACCAACACGTTCTAACTCTGTGGGCATTGGATGAGACGGACCTCTCTTGGAGCCTCAGTTTCCCCATCTGTAAACTGAGGGTTGAAAGAGCCAACCTGCAGGCCGGGCATGGTGGCTCATGCCTGTAATCCAAGCACTTTGGAGGTCAAGGCGGGCAGATCACCTAAGGTTGGGAGTTCAAGACCAGCCTGACCAACATGGTGAAACCCTATCTTTAAAAAAAAAGAAAGAAAGAAAGAAAGAGCCAACCTGCAAGATTGGTGTGAGATTCAAGTGAGAAAGCATTTTTGAAGAGTCTTGTGAGACCTGAAGTTTAAACACAGAGCTATCAAATTTCTCAGAGACCTAGGAGAAAGTCTATTGGCCTTGGGTTAGGTAAGAATTTCTTAGCTAAGACACGAAAAGCACAAGCCCTAAAAGAAAAATGTCGATACATTGGACTCCATCAAAATTAAATATGTATGCTCTTTGAAAGACATTGTTGCGAGAATAAAAAGATAAGCCACAGTTTGGGAGAAAATGTTTGCGAGTTATTTATCTGACGAAAGACTCATATCCAGAATTTAAGCAGAAATCCCACCCAACAAGATGCATGGATGGCGAACAAGCATATGAAAATGTGCGCTCTACATCATCGGTGGCGAGAATAATGCAAATTTAAAAATCAAAATGAAATACTACTACACATTTATGAGAATAGCGAACAGTCACAGTACTTACCTCACGCGGTTGTGTGTGAAGTTTACAATGCACCAATCATACAGAGCACTTAGAACAGGTCCCTGGACACAGAGTGACTCCGTAAGCATCAGCTGTGATTATTGCTGTAGTTATCATCATCCTTATTATATCTTTAAAAAGAGCACTAAACAGGGAGGACTCAGGAGTCCTGGTTCTTGAAGCAGCTTAGCTTGCAGCGTGAACACAGGTTTTAGGGCCAGACAGGTTTGAGTCCCAGGCCCATTCCGGCCCATCACCCTTGGGTGCCTGAGCTGTGGTTTCATCTGTCAAGTGAGGCTGAGCAGCCCAGGTGTCCGGGCAGGGCCCCAGGATGACATGCACAGAGCCACTCAGGAAGTGCCCAGCATTGGATACAGAAGACTCAGGGGCTGTCGCTGTCACTGTCACTGTTGTCCGTTCACAGCTGAGAAACGTTGGACAAAGTTGGAGCAACCTAGGTAGGGTCCCATGGTTCTGGGATCAGGCAGGAGCTCAGGTCACACCGGCCTCTCCTCCCTCCAGCTCGGGGCTTGATAACCTGTGGGGACCTTTTTTCTTCTACTGGCCAGCCTGCAGAGCAAGAGACACTCCCACTTACCAGCAAGCATGAGGCTCCCTATCAGGGCAGCTGTGCAGGGCTGACCCTCCTGACCTTGAGTCCCCCAAATTGCAGGCATCTTCCTCCCAGGAAGGATCTTGAAAGCCCTTTCCTTCATGTTGACTTAAGACCTGAGAGCATCTAAAGGGAGCATTTGAAAAAAGCATGCATCGTTGTTTTTGTCACCAGTGTAATGATAGACTCACAAAAAATGTAAAGCAATACCCCCAAGGGAGGGAAAAACATCTTTTCACATGACCTGATAATACCTAATTATTACAATTCTGGGAGCTTTAAAATGCTTGGGAGATCAAAGACAGAGGAAAAATGCCAAGATTGCGTTACCTAGAAGTGTACTTAATAGATGATGGAATACTACTCAGCCGTAAAAAGGAATGAATTAATGGCATTTGCCTCCGATGGATGATTGAAGACTATTATTCGAAGTGAAGTAACTCAGGAATGGAAAACCAAACATTGTATGTTTTCACTAATAAGTGAGAGCTGAGCTATGAGGATGCAAAGGTTTAAGAATGACACAACGGACTTTGGGGACTCAGGGGGAAAGGGTGGGAAGGGGGTGAGGGATAAAAGACTACAAACTGTGGGCCATACATACCGCTCGGGTGGTGGGTGCACCAAAATCTCGCAAATCACTACTAAAGAACTTACTCATGTAACCAAATACCACCTGTTCCCCAATAACCTATGAAATAAAAATATTAAAAATAAAATAGCATCTTTGGTATTTGGGTGCTTAGGAAAACGAGGATGGGGGGAAGAGTGACACTCAGAGGACCACACCTCTGGGCCTGAGAAAAGACGCCAGAGGAAAGGCACTGGCTGCCCGACCAATGCCAGCATCAGAGAGCAGAGCCCCTGAGACCAGACGGAAGACATTCACGCAGATACTACAGTCATGCCAGAGGTTTCCTTCCAACCAGAGCATGGCAGAGAACAGCCTGGAAAGATGAGAGGACCTACAATGTGCCGGGCCCTTTATGTGCATGACCCAAGGAAGCCTCCCAAATAGCTTCCTAAGCAGCAATTGTAGGCTTATTTTTCAGAAGTGAAAACGAGGCTAACAGCAAATGAGTAACCATCACAACGCACTGATTGAGGGCTCAGTGCATTCAGGGTCCGGGGTGGTCCCCAGGATGCAAAGGTGAATTCAATGAGTGGGGTCTAGGCCTTGCCCTTGGGTAGCTCAGGTCTACAGAAGACACCCTCAGTAACCCAGCATGACAAAGAGGGTGGCAGGCATGAGGATGGACACCTTACCCATTACAGAAGTATCGATGGCAGGTCCTGCTCAGAAGAGGTAACCTGAGCCACCTCTTGATGGAAGAGGATCCTTAACAAGGAGACATAACATTGCAAGCAGCAGACCATACCCAGCTCACAGACTGCATTTGGCTGCCAGTGTTGAAAAATGTTTGGATGAGGGCGGACCTTTAAAGATCAGATTTCACAAAAGGTCTGGCAACTGGCTAGGCTCAGTGGCCCACACCTACAATCCCAGCACTTTGGGACGCCAAAGCAGGAGGATCACTTGAGGCCAAGAGTTCAAGACCATCCTGGGCCACATAGTGAGATCCCACCTCTACAAATAAATAAAAATAGCCCAGCGTGGTGGTGCACACCTCTGGTCTTGGTTACTCAGGAAGTTGAGGCTAAGGGATTGCTTGAGCCCAGGAGGCTGAGGCTGCCATGAGCTAGGATTATGCCACTGTAATCCAGCCTAAGCCATAGTAAGTCTCTGCCTCTATTGAAAAAAATTAAAATTAAAAAAAAAAAAATCTGGCCATCCAGGACCTGCTTAGCTGCATGACTTCAATCAACTGGAGTTAAACAATAGACACCCCAGTTTAGACAGTCCTCCAAACGTCCAGGGTCCCTACCCCACCCTGCTTCACTCCACCCCGTCAGCTTTATTCCACATGCATGGTGCCTGCAGACATTTGAGTTTGTGCTTTCTAAGACCACAGACTTCAATGAAGCCATTAATCAAGCTCTTTTTGTTTTGTATGGAAAGTTGTTTTATTTAACATGTTACATATGGTATTCAGCCAAAAACACCCAGAAATCCCTGAATCCCACTTCCCATTGTACAGAAGAAAACACGGGGGCCAGGAAGGCAAAGAGCTGTGGCCTGCCTTTCACATTTATTTTGCATTTAATGGAACCACACAGTTACTCCATCAAGTAGGTGCTGGGCATTTTGCAGCGGCCCAAACAAGGCTTTGAGAAGTTGGGTCACTTGCCCGAGGTCACCCAGCTAGTAAGAGCCAGAGCTTGGACAGGACCCAGGAGTTCTGACTCCATATCCGGTGCTTTGCCCACCACATGACAAGGGCTACCTCCCATGTAGAAAGGGCTGTGGAGGACAACAGACTCAGAGACCCAGGGAGGCCCAAAACCACAGAGGGTCCGATGTCACCCAACTGTCAACAGCAAGAGTGGTCAGCTGATGCTCCAACAGTTTGCATCTGTTCCACAGCATTTTTCTGAAACCCCCAAAACATAAAGTATGAAGAAAAATGTTCTGTTTCACACACACACACACACATACACACACACACACACACACACACACACACACCGTGTCACATTGTTATAAGCCTATTCTTTGGAATACACTTGAACATCACCAGCCCCCCACAGCCTGGAGACGGCCCAGTAAGCATCCACCCTAGGCCACCAAGGCACTTTTGTTTCGTATTCAGCCAATCTGGTCTAGATCAGAGATAAGTGGGAATAATTCTTTCAAATGAAAAAGCAAAATCTTGGAACAGAATCTCACAGCCCACAGTCATGAGAGGCCAGAGTGCGTCTGAGGCCATGATAGATGCAAGTGTCTTTCCCCAGCAGGAAGAAGGAAAAATATCAGAAAGAGGGATTGTGATCATTTGTGATTACCTGGGATCTCAACGATACCTCTTACTGCTCAGACATAGAATGAATGAATCATTCATTCAGCCCTTGGTCTTGTTCAGGGCATGCAAAACAACAGAGGCACAGCCCTTCCCTGTGGGGACTCCCAGTCTAGTGGGACAGAAAGACACAGACTGGGCCGGGCGCTGTGGCTCATGCCCGTAATCCCAGAACTTTGGGAGGCTGAGGTGGGTGGATCATCTGAGGTCAGGAGTTCGAGACCAGCGTGGCCAACGTGGAGAAACTCTATCTCCACTATAAATACAAAAATTAGCCTAGCATGGTGGCTCATGCACCTGTAATCCTAGCTACTCGGGGTGCTGAGGCAGGAGAATTGCTTGAACTCGGGAGGCAGAGATGCCTTGAGCTGAGATCACACCACTGCACTCCAGCCTGGGTGACAGAGTGAGACTTCTTCTCAAAAAAGAAGAAAGGCACAGACACGAGGGACTGCAAAATTCTCCCGAAGCTGCTCTCACAGCTGCTTCCCCAAAATGTGTCCTCCCTCACCGTGCTTCTCATTAGATGTCCCCGTCATCCACCCAGGAGGTCAAGTCTGACGCCTGATCCACACCTGCACCTTCTGTCTCTTGCACCTTCCACTTCCAAGCCAGAAGGCCATCAGCCAGAAGGCCGCCTCGCCCCTCCCCCACTTCCTGGTCCGCACCTTCGTTCAGGCTGTTTGCCTCTCACCTGGACCTCGACACAGCCCTGTTTCTGGATCCCCCACTCTCAGGTTCCCTACCACCCTCGGAGCAGTCTTTCAGAGGCTGTAGGTCAATCTCCTCCCAGCTTTAATCCTTCAGGGGCTTCTCATTGCTCTTAGAATAAAATCAAACCCTCCTGTCAGAGTCAGCCCCAAAATGGACATATGGCTCCCTGACCCCATGCAATGGCTCGCTCGCCCACACACCTCAATGATGCCAAGCAGTGCTCACTACGGGGCCTTTGCCCCGCTGTCCCCTCGTCCTCAGTGCCTTACCTGGGCTCTCAAAACTGCCCAACCCCTCACCCCTCAGCTAGTCAACTCTTTGGGGAGGCCGTCACTGTCTACCCTCTACAAAGGAAATTGGAGTTGTGACAGATTTATTGTGCCTGCAGCACTTGAAACCTGCTTTCTTGTGGCTTAGTTATTTGTGTGTGTGTCTGTCTCTCTGTCTTCCCCACTAGACCAGAAGCTTCTTGAGGACAGGAACAAGATCTGTTTTGACAGTCCAGGCATGGCTTAGAATGGTCACAGCAACAGAATCTTTGAACTGAGCGGGGACTCACTGTGTCTGGTGCCCCAGGAAGTAGTGGAATTCCCTTTGCCGCTCCCCAGAGGCACCTGTTCCTCATCTGCCTGGCTGCCTCCCGTAGCAGGAGACCCACGTTCTCCCAAGGATGCTGATCCTGTCTTTAAATGACTTTGATGACTAAGTCGGTCTTTCTTACATGGACTGTGCCTTCCTGCAACACATTCTTTCTGAGCCTCCTTCCCTCCTTAAAGCCTGCCCTGGTAGGCCGCTCCTCTGTCCCTGTAAGGGCACTCCAGTTACCTGACGATCTGCTCTAGCTTATTCCACATTTCCTCAAGCGGAGTCTCAGTTCCCCTCACTCCACTCCTCACAGGACTTCTCTTGAAATTCTTAGACTATCTTGGTCACCATCCCTTGGACCTAATTGTACTTTTTAAAAATGTTCTAGTCAAGATTTTAGCCAATGGATCCAATACTCCAGACATGGTCTGAGTAACACAAAATAAAATTTTCACCTTCCTTATTGTAGATACTATACTCCTGTTATTGTAACCCCAGTATACACTACTTTGGCAGATACTTGTGGTCAAGTTTCCCAGAAATGGACCAGGGATTTATTAGAGAAGTTATCCCAAAGGAAACTAGTAAGAGAGTGTGGTAAGGACAGCATCAAAAGGAAGAAGCCTAGCAAGGCTGTGACCACAGCCAAAGCCCTAGGAAGGTGTATTAGTCCATTCTCACACTTCTGTAAAGAAATATCTGAGACTGGGCAATTTATCAAGCAAAGAGGTTTAATGGCTCGTGGTTCTGCAGGATGTACAGGTGGCATGTCTGGGAAGGCCTCGAGAAGCTTTCAATCATGGCGGAAGGGGAAGGGAAAGCAGGCTCATCTTACACGGCCAGAGCAGAAGGAAGAGCAGGAGAAGGGGGAGACGCAACACATTTTACACAAGCAGATCTCATGAGAACTCGCTATCATAAGAACAGCACAGGGCAGGTCCACCTCCACCAAACAGTCACTTCCCCTCGGGCCCCTCCTCCAACACTGGGGATTGCAATTCCACATGAGATTTGGGTGGGAACACGCAAATCCAAACCATGTCAAAAGGGCAGCCTCAGACTGACCCTGCAGGGGTGCTCTGGAGTAATCACTACACCTTAGAGTTTGTCAGACTTGAGCCCGGGAGCTAGGCGTTTCCTTCACTGGTCAGAACCATAGCTAAAGAAACCCTAAGTGGTCATAACCTCCCAGGCAGTCCCTGTTCTCCTCCTGGGATGGCAAAGCCGCTCCAGTAGCCTGAGGGGCACAGGTGCAGCACGTTAGAGACCAAAGCACTGAAGCCAAGAGAAGGGCGCATCTGAGCTCTGCTCTACTCTGTTCTTGTACCGTTTTCATCTTAGATATAAACACGAGATGACATGTTTGTCCTTGCATCCCTCAGCTTCCAGTGACATCTGAACTTCTAACTCAGTGACATCTAGCAAGCCAAGGTAACGTGAAATCGTGTTTCTCTCATCCGGCAGAGTCTCGGTGACTCCTACCTCCATTCCATGGGCAAATCTGCTGCGGATTTGACTGTCTTTTATCGAACTCCTATTATTTCCATAACATAGCATCAGCCCTTCCAGCATTTTTTACAGCTTTGTTTGAGATGAGAACTTCCAGAATGCTTACCACGTCTGTGAAGAAGTGTTGCCCTTTGTGGCTCAGAACCTGCATCTGGCCATAACTGACCCAAGGGCAGATGCCCAGGAGAAGAGCCTTACCCAGGACCAGAACACACCACCAAGGAGTTCCAATGAATCAGTGAAGAATACATAGCTCCCATGTGATGTTTAAGATAAAGATGCTACTTACCCCACTACTTGTCATGGCAGTGTGGCCCAGGGCCTAGTGGCTGAAGGACATGGAAACTGTCTCCACGGTGGCATGACCTCTGGAATGCCTGAGATGGTAAAATTTGAACAATGATGCACATTCGTGTCCTGAGAAATGACCAGGCCCCTTGCAGCCACTCAAACTGAGGATATATACATGAAGTGAGGATATAAATTGCACCTACTTCAGAGGGCCGTCATGAGGATAAGAGGGGACACCCTGAGGACAGTGACCCCATCCGTGTGCACAGTGGGTGGGGAGCACCCTGTAACTGACATTCCTATTTCTTCCTAGACCACAGGCCCTCTTACTCTGATTTAAATCCTTTACTGAGGACAGTTCTTTTTTAAGTACCCTTAATAATTGGATAAAAATTCAGATAAAAAAAAAAAAAAAAGTGGATAAAATTAAAAAAAAAAAAAAAAAAAAAAAAAGAGAATTGTTTAACTCCAGATTAGTCACCCAATGGTCCAACAAATTCCACACCATAAAGTCTGACAGACCCCGCGTTAATTTTTAAGGTCAATGTTGAAAACAACAGCTTTCTAATGAGGTTAAAAACATGAAATAATTGAACAGGCAATTAAGTGAATATCATGTGCTTTACCTCACCCTAAATTTGTCATATTCAACATTTCTTCTAAAGGGTAGAATAGCTTTGTCGAACCCAGTGATATTTTCCTCCAGTTGGATGGTATCTCGGATGCAGAGAGGGAAAGGGAGCTGCTTGCACCTCATGGTTACTGGCAGCACCAGGACTAGAGCCTACACACATGTTGCCCAGGTCTCTTCCAATTTGAAAAGGTCATGGCTTGGTTGAGCACCAGGTTTGAAGCTCCTTCGAGGCAAATGGAAAGCTCTCTGAGCAAGGCATTCAGCCCTTTAAAGCCTGTGGCTTTAACATTTGAGAAAAGAGGAAGAAGATGCCAGAATTGAAAAAGAAGGATGACATTGAAAGATTCACACTTCCTAATTTCAAAACTTGCTACAAAACTACAGAAATCAAGACAGTATGGTACTGGCATAAGGATAGATACATAGATGAATGAAATAGAAATGAGAATCCAGAAACAAGCCTTTACATTTATGGTCAATTGATTCTTTACAACGGTGTCAAGATAGTTAAATGGAAAGAATAGTCTTTTCAACAGATGATGCCGGGATAACTGGATATCCCCACGTAAATGAGAAAAGTCTGACGCCTCCTTCATACATATATAAAAATGAACTCAAAATGGACCAAACACCTAAATATAAAAGATAAAACTATAAAACTCTTAGAGGAAAAAGTAGGAGTACATTTTTATGAGCTTGAAATAAGCAATGTTTTCTTAGCTCTAACAATAGAAGCAAAAGCAATCAAAGAAAAAATATATAAATTGGACTGCATCAAAATTTAGGACTTTCATGCTTTAGACCACTACCAGGAAAGTGAAAACACACCTCCAAAAAATGGAAAACTACATTTGTAAATTATATATCTGTTACAGGACTTGTTTCCAGAAGGTATAACAAATTCTTTCAACTCCATAATAAAAACTTAAATGGGCAAAGGACCTGAATAGGCATTTCTCCAAGGATTATAGACAAATGATCAATAAAGACATGAGAAAATGCTCAGCATCATTAGTCATCAGAGAAATGCAAATCAACACCACAATGAGACACCATTTCACACCCACTAGGATAGCCGGAATCAAAAGGACGGACAATAACAATTGTTGATGATACAGAGAAGTCTCATCCCAGGTGAGAACATAAATGGTGCAGTCACTTCAGAAAAGAGTTTGGCAGTTCTTCCATATGTTAAGTGTACAGCTACTGTATGACTCAACAATTCTATTTCTAGGTTACACCCAAGAGAGATGAGCACATAGATCACACAAAAACTTACACATGGATGTTCAAGCAGCATTATTCATTGTCTGTATTCCAAAATCAAGAAAACATGAAAACAACCCAGTGCCCATCAACTGATGAATGGACAAAGAAAATGTGGTGCATTCACAAAATTGAATGTTATTTAGCAACAAAAAGCAATGAAGTCCCGATACATGTTACAACATGGATGCAAACATTACACTAAGTGAAAGAAGACAATCATAAAAGACCACATATTATTTGATTTCGTTTATTTGAAATGGCCAGCACAGATGAATGCATAGATAGACAAATGCATAGAGACAGAAAAAGACTAGTAGTTGCCTAAGGTGAGGAAAAAGGAGAAGGATGTTACTGGATACAGGGTTTCTGTTTGGAGTGGGGAAAATGTTCTAAAATTAGATTGCAGCAATGCTTGGGTAACTCGGTGAATTTGCCAAAAACCATTGAAGTGTGTACTTTAAATAAGTAAACTGTATGTATGCAAATTATATTTCAGTAAAGCTATCCTTTTTAAATGGAAGAGATACATTTAAGCATTCATTCACTCATGACTCAACATTCATTGAATTACTCTATTCTAGATTATGGACTACAGTAATGAGTCTACCCTACATAAATACCCTACATTCTATTGAATGACAGAGACATGAAGCAAATAAACAAACTACAGGCCAAGAGCCAAACCCAGCCCATCGCTTGTTGTTATAAATAAAGTTTTATTGACACCCAGCCATGCTCATTTATTTACATGTTGTATTTAGATATAATGCCACAACAGCAGGAATGAGTAGTTGCAACAGAGACCATACCTGTTCCTCTAAAGAAAGTTTGCCAATTTCTTTAATAGAAAGTCAGATAATGAGACAGGCTGAGTCCAAATAAAAGGGGGTAAGAAGTCAGTGAGTGACATACGATGCTGTTTCAGGAAGGTGAGTCAGAAGGCCTTTCTGAGCAGTGATACTGGAGTGGAGTTCCTAATGAAGGTGAGACTAGAGAGAGAGCCATGTGACCACCTAGGTGAAAAGTGGTCCAGAAAGAGAGAACAGACTGCACAATTGTATAAATCCATTTTCACGCTGTTGATAGAGACACACCCAAAACTGGACAATTTACAAAAAAAAGAGGTTTAATGGACTCCCAGTTGCACATGGCTGGAAAGGCGTCGCAATCATGGTGGCAGGCAAGGGGGAACAAGTCACATCTTATGTGGATGGCAGCAGGCAAAGAGAGAGCTTGTGCAGGGAAACTCCCCCTTATAAAACCATCAGATCTTATGAGACTCATTCACTATCACAACAACAGCACAGGAAAGACTTGCTCCCATGATTCAATTACCTCCCCCCAGGTTCCTCCCACAGCACATGGGAATTAAAGACAGGATTTAGGTGGGGACACAGCCAAACCATATCAGCAACGGGAGCCACTGAGGCAAGACTGTGTCCCAGGAGCCAAACGTGCTGCAGTAGTCACAGGAGGGAACATCAGTACCCAGATGACCACACCCACAGCACCAACCCAAGCTTGGAGACAAATAAAATAATTTCAGAAGATCTTAGGAAAGCAGAAACGAGGAGGCATTTCACTTTGGGGGTGTAAGAGAATCTTAACCAAAGAGTTGCCAAAAGTCATTAATGGTGAGTTGATTGGATAAAGCTACACTTTAAAGCAGAATGGTCAAGCTCATCAACACTGGTCTCTCAGGCCAGCAGAAGCTGTCACAGGACACAGAAGACTTCTGGGGGTGAGAGGCAGCAATGGCTACAGGGGACCTAAGTTAGAAATGTCCCTTTGTCACTTACCGGCTCTATGCTGCCGTGATGGATTTGTTTATATATGTTATTATTATAATAAGGATTTATTACCTTATTATCTCCAGCAAGGCCCTTCCTTCACTTGAGTTCCAGCTTCCTCTGATGGGAATGATAATCATATTTCCTTCCCAGCACATACACAAGCACCCACCCTGAGACCAAGCACTGATGCTTTCCTCAGTTTGTGCCACTGAAGCTGCAAGTGGCTGATGGTCAGGGATAGCCCGCAGGGTTTACAATCCTGAAGGTCAAGTCCTCTTGGAATGTCACAAGTCTCCCCCCACATCTGGCAAATAAACACCCCAAGTAGAGGCGTGGGTACGCTCTCCTGTCTAATCCAGGATAAGAAAAACACAAATATCACCACTTCACATCTGCCAGCCTCAAAATAAATAAATAAATAAAAGAACATGCTAGAGGATGCACTGAAAATCCCAAATTGCATTTGCTCAGAAAGTCCGTTTGGAGTCAATGTCCAGAATGTTTTGGAAATATGTCCAGAGGCTTGTTTCATTTCATGGTATGCCTGGGGCATTCTTTTCTGTTCACCTCATATGCCTGCAGGAGAATGAGAATGCACCGTGCGGGCATCATGCTCACTGAAAGGAACCAGATGGCTTTATAGCACGGGAGACCTGTAGGGTGGTGTCTGCATCCATGAGTGAGCCAAAGATGTGTTCTTCTCCTGCTGGACAATTTGGAACCTCAGGGAACCTCACCCCATTGTTATTCTAATAGAAAATAATTCCATTGCAGCTGAGAGGAAGAGTCTAGAGACCACTGCTCTGTTCACTCTGCCCTGAAGGAATCTTTAGTGCCCCAAGTCCCCAGAGATACCTCCTCCCCCTTTCAAAGATTGGCATCATGTCAAAATGCAGCCTGGAGTCCGGAAGCGCTGTGCTTTCTGAACTCTATTCTATACTGCAGCAGAGAGTGGCTGCAATCTTCACCGGAAACTCTCCCCAACCTGGAGGACTGGGTCTTCAACACTGATATGGCTTGGATGTTTGTTCCCTCCCAATGAGATTTGTTTGTGTCCTCACCCAAATCTCATCTTGAATTATAATTCCCACAATTCCCATACGTCATGGGAAGAATGAGAGGTGGGAGGTAATCGAATCATGGGGGCGGATCTTTCCTTTGCTGTTCTTGCGATAGTGAATAAGTTTCATGAGATCTGATGGTTTTTAAAAAACAGGAATTTCCCTACACAAGCTCTCTCTCTTTGCCTGCCACCATCCACATAAGATGCGACTTGCTCCTTCCTCCTCACCTTCTGCCATGATTTCGAGGCTTCCCCAGCCACGTGGAACTGTGAGTTTCCCATTAAATATCTTTCCTTTGTGAATTGCTCAGTCTCGGTTATGTCTTTATCAGCAGCATGAAAATGAACCAATACACCTCCAAATCTCATGTTGAAATGTGATCCTCAGTGTTAGAAGTAGGACCTGGTGGGAGGTGGTTGGATGATGAGTGAAGGTCCCTCATGAACGTCTTGGTGGCATCCTTGCAGTAATGAGTGAGTTCTCGCTCCGGATTCTCAAGAGATCTGGTTGTTTAAAAGAGCATGGCATCTCCCCCACTTTTGCTCCGGCTCTCACCATGTGACGTGCCTGCTCCTCCTTTGCCTTCCACCATGACTGTAGGCTCCCTGAGGACTCACCAGAAACAGATACCAACACCATTCTTCCTGCACAAACTGCAGAACAGTGAGCCAATTAAACCACTTTTCTTTATGAATTACCCAGTGTCTGGTATTCTTTTATAGCAGTGCAAGAATGGACTCATACACTCCGTTGACTTGCCTTTCCCAAATCTCATGACACCCATAATCCACCTGGGAACCATTCTTAATGCCAACCCCAATGTACTTCCTAAAGCTAAAGAACATTTTGTTTAAAGGAAGCTGTATTAGTCCATTCTCATGCTGCTAATAAAGACACACCTGAGACCGGGTAATTTATAAACAAAAGAGGTTTAATTGACTCGCAGTTCTGCAGGGCTTGGGAGGCCTCAGGAAACTTACAATCATGGTGGAAGGGGAAGCAAAACATGTCCTTCTTCACATGGCAGCAGCAAGGAGAAGCGCTGAGCAAAAGTGGGAGAAGTCCCTCATAAAACCATCAGAGAGAACTCATGAGAACTCACTCACTATCATGAGAATAGCAGCATGGGGGTAACCACCCCATGATTCAATTACCTTCCGCTGGGTCCCTTCCACAACTCATGGGGATTATGAGAACTGTAATCAAGATGAGAATTGTGTGGGGACATAGTCAAACCATATCAGAAGCCTTGGGAAGAATGTCTGCCCTGGGATACAAAACAAATAAAAAGGAAAAAGCTCTGGATGAATTAGTGACTGTGACACTTCACCACCTAGCCCACCAGTGTCTGTTCCTTCCAACAGGCTCCACTCTGGGGCAAAATGAGGACCACCAGAAATCCAGAAACCACAATTTGAAAACCAGTTGAACCCAAACTTTTCATTTTACAGATGAGGAAACACAGCCCCAGGGTCAGAAAGTGTCTTGCTCAAAGGCTAAAGCAAAATCAGGCCAGAGCCTGGTCCCATTAATTCAGGAGTTGGCAAGTTGTTTCTGAAAAGTGCTCCTCAAAAGTCCTGATAGTAAATATTGAGAGAATATGGTCTCTGCTGCAAACACACAGCTCTACCATTATAGCTCAAAAGAAGCCTTAGATAATACATAAACTAATGGACATGTTGGTGTTCCAGTAAAACATTATTTATAGAAATAAGCAGGAATATCTGTACAATGTTCATAGCAGCATTATTCACAGTAGTCACGTGTGAAAGCAACTCAGATATCCATGAACAGGTGAATGGATAAACAAAATGTGTTACATCTGTATAATGGAATATTGTTTCATCTTAAAAAAGGAAGGAAAGTCTCACCCATGCTACAATATGGATGAGCCTTGAGGGCTAAGTGAAATAAGCCAGTCACAAAAGGACAAACATGGCATGACTCTACTTCTTTTGTGTGTGTGTGAGGAATGGATTCTCACTCTTGCCACCCAGGTTGGAGTGGCTGCCCAGGAGTGTAGTAGCATGATCTCAGCTCACTGCAACCTCCACCTCCCAGGTTGAAATGATTTTCCTGCCTCAGCCTCCCAAGTAGCTAGGCTTATAAGTACCCACTATCATGCCCGGCTAATTTTTGTATTTTTAGTACAGACAGGATTTCACCATGTTGGCTAGGCTGATCTTGAACTCCTGACCTCAGGTGATCTGCCTGACTTGTCCCCCCAAAGTTCTGGGATTACAGGTGAGAGACACCGTGCCTGGCCGGCATGACTCTACTTCTATGAGGTCCCTGGAGGAGTCAAATTCTAGAAAGTAGAATGGAGGTTGCAGGGGCTGGGAGCAGAGGGCAGTGAAGGCTAGTGCTTAATGGGTACAGGGCTTCAGATTGGGATGATGAAAAGTTCCGGAGACAGATGGTGGCGATGAAAATACAGCCAGGTGAAGGTCCTTAACGCCACTGAATTGTGCATTTAGATATTGTTAGGATGGCAAATTTAATATTATGCATATTTTACCCCAATTTAAAAAACAGAAATAAAATAATTTTTTTAAGTAATGGGTGAGATTTGGCCCATGGAATGTAGTTTGCCAAGCCCTGGGACAGTTCAAGCTACTTGTCTTAAAACAAAAACGTGATCGATCAGACAGCAGCAGAGAGCGCAGAGGGATCTTGAATGTTCTGGGGGCGTAGGGATGTGGCTGTCCACCTCTAAACTATCTCTGATCCATTGACTCAAGAAGCCAACTGTGGATCAAGAAAACTTATACAGTAGCATGTCACCTACCTGGAGCCATGCACTTTCAGTCAGCGTGGCCACAGCCAGGTTAAAACTGGCAGAACACAGGCATGGCATCAGACTAACTGCAGTTGGCACCCTGAAACCTCCATTCAATGACTGTGCGCATGTGAGCAAGGATTTGGCTTTCTAATCCAGTTCCCCACCTACAAAATGAGTATTTTGTACCATATGATCTCTTAAATTAAATAATAAAATCTTCCATGCCAGGTTATGCTAACATTTATTTTATAAAAATACATGCAAATAACCTACCACACACCATAGGCTCAATGAGCGTTACCTAATTTCTTTTTGTTTCTAGATGTTAAATTAGCAATGATTAAAAAGTAAAGGGCTCCCTGAAGAGAAGAAGAAAACCATTTTAAAAATCAAAAAATGTAAAAAGCAGGAGAAATTTCGGGGAGCCACCACAGCTGCCAAAATGGAGCCGTTTCCAGGCTTGTCGTGAACAAGGGCGGGTCTGGAGGCCATGACTCTAGGCAAAAGCACAGCCTCATCTTCTTCCCTGAGAACAAAAATCTCTTCTCAGCCCAGGAAAGAGGGTTAGCCGCTGAAGAAAGAAGTTTCATTTTAAGACTTCCCTTGCTTCCCTTCTGTGATGAACTAAAGGTTTATGTCCCCCACCAAATTTATATGTTGAAGCCCTAACACCCAAAGTAATTATATAAGAGTCACGGCCTTCAGGTGTTCATGGTTAGATTAGGTTGTGAGGATGAGGCCTTAAAAGGAAAAAGGAGGGGAATTTGTGGCCTTAAATGGACAGAGAGAGGGAGAGAATACGAGAGATGACTCTCTCTGCCACATTACTCTTTACTCTGTGAGAACACAACAGGAAGGCAGCCGTCTGCAAGCCAGGGAGAGAGCCGTCACCAGAACCTGATCATGCTGGCTCCCTGACCTCAGACTTCCAACCTCTAGACCTTGGAGAAAATCAACTTCTGTTGTTTAATCCACTCAGTCTGTAGTATTTTGTTATTGCAGCCTGAGCTGACTAATACACCTCCTCTACCCAGTGTTTCTAAAAAATCATTTCAATAGCCAGTTCTAGGGCCCCTGAAGTATATTTCAATTCCCTTTCAGCTAAAGAGGCTGAGATGGAAGGGACAGGGATGAAGGATGAAATTTGAGAGGCTTCAGAATCCCTGCCATGAGCCATGCTGTCAGAGAGGGGGCAGCTTCTAAAATATGAATATCCTAGGTTGGGTTGCCCCAGGAGTGGACCCAGGAGAGGAGAGATGAGGTGAAGCAGGGAAGCAAAGAAAAGGTTATCAAGTCAGTGACGTCTGTGGGCAATCAGAGTTCAAGCCCACTGGGGAACCCTGGGATCCAGCGTAGAATACACCTGACCATTACACCCCTGGGATGAGATGTGATATTTACACACCAACTTGTGTCCATCATTAGTTGAAGTGGGTGGAGGACCAGCAGCTTCTGCCACAATGAAACAGCATGTTGCCTCCTGTTTATTTCCTTTCTGTACTTTTTAATTCCTTTTTAATACATCACTTTATAGAAGATCCTTTGTTCAAACTTTGGGACTAAAGATTTTTAAGGATAAGACAGAAAAAAGTAGTGACATGATAAAATTAACTCAAGCAATTGCCTACAGAGCCCAACTGCTTTATATAAATGGAAGACTTGCCAGTCATCTCCCTGACCCTCCATGTCCAGCCTGCTCTGAGACTGCTCCTTCAACCTCCTTTTCCTTCCAAATCTCTCCTTCTTCTCCATCCTCATGGCCTTCCTCACATCCTAAATGGTTTTCCTGTCTCTCTTCTGCCCTTTCTCCACCCTGTGGCCACCAGAGAGATCTTCCAAGATCATGCCCATTATCAATCACTCCTTTGTCCCAGACTCTTTGAGGGACCTGAGTGATAAAGTCTCATTTTGTCTCATTGGTCTGGAGCCCGTAGCCCTCCTGACCACCCCAGCCTCCCCCTCCAAGTCATCTTCTAGTTCCTCTGTCCTCTTGTTCTCACTGTGTTGGTCTGCAGATGGCCCTCCACCTGCTGGCCCATGCTCTTCCCTCCAAATGGATTTTCTTCTCTCTTTCTCTTTCCTACTCCTCCTCACCCTTGAAGAGCCATCAGGCATTGCCCCCTCCAGAAGCCCATCTCTGGGCTCCCAGAGTCTCTGTGCCACATTTAGCACTGCACCTGGGAAGCCATGCTGGGAGGGCTCTAGGAGAGTCTGTTGCTCCTCTGGGTGATTGCAGCGGCAGAGCCTTCTCAGGCCCAAATCCCAGCCCCCAACACTAAGACCAGATCCACATCCTTCTCTCTGTGTCAATGAAATCAGTACGAATGGCCTCTTTCCACCAGGACGAAGGAAGATGCGCATATGCTCTGGTCACCTCTTTGAGTGCTATTGTGGTCCTTTGAAAGGAAATGATTCTGTGCTTTGCTAAATGTGAGATTAAGAAGCTTTGCAGACTCCCCAGGACCACTAGAGCTGGGCTGACCAAACCAGACCCAGAACACAGAACGCGTCCAGCCAAGGGTCAGGCTTGTGGGTGTGTGGGCCGGCAGTGGGACAGGCTTAAGCTGGCCTAGCCACCACACCTGCATGCCACAGGGGCGACCACAGGCTGCAGGGCCAGCTGTAAACACGCAGGTGTCGCAAGTCTTCAGCCACAGAGGAAGCAGTCCCCACCCCAGGCTGGGGCCCCGGCCTCACAAACCAGCGACACTCCTGGGCACAGCCCTGCGGAGCACAGAGAAACTCCTGTTGCTCCTTCTTTTCTCCCTCCCTCTCCTGTTTCTTTTTCTTCTTTTCTTTCCCTCTTCAACAAATATAAGTATTTAGTTGCCCTTGCAGGCCCTGGGACACAGCAAAATATCATAATCCCTCAGATAATTTCCTGTCACTCTACTTTCATCACATGAGTAGCCAAGCCCCATTTTAGGCCAGAAGGATGTAGCGAGAAGGAGATGCATTTCTGCCCTCGTGGAGCTTGGAATAATACCACAAATAAATGCATGTGGTGTCACGCCGTGGCACGCGACAAGACGAAAAACAGGATGGACCTATGGGGAAAACAACACCAATAACAGCAGTAATCAAACCCAGACAGGCTCCCTGAGGATGGGCTTTGGATGGACAGTGGAAGGATGAGTGGGGAGGGAGCTGGGTAGAACCCAGGTCCTAGGTGCAGGAAGCAGGCACATTCCAGGCAGGAGAGAGTCAGGGCAAAGGCCCTGAGGTAGACAGGCTGTAAGAGGCAGTAGGCTAATAATGACCCAGGTAAACACACAACTGTGCTTCTCCTCCTGGATCCCACACTTCCAGCAATGGTGGGTTCCTGTGAGCACCTCCTTGGAGGCCAGAGTCCCCTGGGACAGAAGAGGGGGTGAAAGAACAGGACCCAGAAAAGGGGGGTAAGGAGAGAGGAGCCCAGAGGACTAAACAGGGGGTGCTAATGTCCCCTGAGGAGAGGGGTGAGGACCGGTGGTCGGAGTCCCAGACAGACAGGAAGGGCAGGCCCAAGGACGCTGGGGGGGCAAACAGGAAAGAGGGCGGAAGCGTGAGCAGAGCCGGCCGCAGGGAAAACCAGGACGCTCCAGGAAGGCCTGGGAGCCCGGTGCTGGAGAAGGACTCCGGTGTGGGGGCGGCTGGGAGGCTGACTCAGAGGGCGAGCAGGGAGGCGAGGGGTATGGATCAGGAGGCCAGCCTGCACAGGTGCCCTGAGGAGGAAAGGCGTGGCAGGAGGAGGTCAGAGCAGGGAGCAGGGCCCTGGGTGGGGTGGGGGTGACTGAGAGAGGCTGGGGGCTGCCAGATATCACTCAACGACAGACAGGGAAGGCACCAGGTGGAGAGAGGAAGATGCATGTGCTCTGGGATGGAGGCCCAGGCCAGGGCCTGCCCTACAGTGCAGATGGGTGAGCCCTGCGAGTCGCTGAGCCTCCAGGGGCTGCCCTTTCCTCTTCTAGGCTCCAGTCAAGTAAAAAAAATCTTAAAAACAACAACAATTTGATAGTCACTGTCTCCAGCGCTGTGCATCATGTCACAGACACCAACTCATCAGCTCCCGCACGGTGATCTCTGAGTCAAGCAGGGAGACGGACAGACCCTCAGGAGGCAACCGTACTGTCGCTCGCAAGTGGACTCTGCAGCGGGACGACCTGGTTTCAGTGACCCGCTGTGTGAATGGGGGCCAAGTTGCTTAACCTCTCTGTGCCTCAGTTTCCTCATGTGTAGAATGGGGTATAACCTTTGTGAAGATGAATGAGTCCGTGTACATAAACTGCATTTGGAAAAGTATCTTCGAAGTGTGTGCTCTTATTGTACCACTTTACAGATGTGGAAACCGAGGCTCCGAGGGGTTAAGCACTGGACAGAGCGACTATCTCAAAGCCCACACTGACGGGAAGCCATCCTTCTGTCCTCTGCTCAAACACGCCCTTTTGGAAATCCTGCAGAGAGATGAAAACTAGATCGGAGCAAAGATCCAACAAGAGTTAGATGGTACGAATGGTGTGGTGCCTTTCTTTTTTCTTTCTTTAAAAATTCCAATTGGAAATCATGGCACTGAAGTCACAGCAAGGAGTTGAGGTTATGGCATTGCTGTGGGAGCCTCAGGCAGCTGTGTTAAATACTCTAGGAATTTCTCCTGGAGTCAGGGCTTTGGAGCCATGCCCTGCCAGGAGAGCTCACCAACTTGAGAGCAGGACAGGTGGTTTGGGCTTGATTCCCTCATGAATGGGTAACTCCCCAGCTCCATTTCCCATTCTTCCCAGGCATCCAGGGGGCTGATGGTGGTGGGAGAATCCTCCTGGCTCCCTCCTCCTCCTCTCCTTGATTCTAGATGAGGTGCCCCCGGGCTCCATCCCAGGTTCCCTGTCTAAATCCACTCCCCTAAAACTTGGCCCAGCCCTGCCCCAACTTCAGCTTTAAATGTCATCGATAAGCTGATGGCTCTCAAATTCCTATTTCCAGGCCCTCTGCCAGGAAGCCTCAGCTCATGTATGCAGCTGCCCTCTCCACCCATCCACAGTGGGCATAGCTGGGTGCCTTATTTCCTGGCAATTTGCAACTGCTTCTGTGCAGGCCAGTGGAGGGGCAGAGCTGAGTATGTCAAGGTTGCCATTTTATCAGACAAGTACCTTGGAGGGGGAGGGGCGAGGGAGAGAGCAGAGGACTGTGGACATGACTAAGTACCGCAGGGCAGTGGATCTGGGTCCAGGGTGGGGTGGGGATACTGGAGACAGCTTGAAAGAGAGGAGTGGGTGTCAGGGAAAGGATGTTTGCAGCCTGGAGTTTGCAAGTGGTGAAGTTACAGCAAGGGAACAGCGAGGTCCAGGGGGGTGTGTGGAAGCGGAGGAGGGAGAGAAATGAATGTAAGCAAAGTCATCCACCTTATATCCAAAGAATGTTCTGAATCCGCACATCATTCTCCCATATTAGCCAGCCTGGCCCAAGCTACCAACAGTCCTAATCTCCGTGGTCTCCCTGATCTCTCTCCTGCCCCCAGCCCCTCTTTGCAGATCAAACAGAGTTATCTTTTAAAACTGCAAATTGCGTCACATCGCCGCCCTGTTCAAAGCCCTCAGATGGCTGCCATCACACATAAGGTATGATCCTAACTCTTTGCCCTGGCTGCCACACACTAAGCTCTCAAAGCTGCCTACCTCTTTTCATTTCCATCTCTGAAATATTGCTTCAAGGCTTTGAATTCCTCCAGATGCAGGAAGCTCACTCCTATGCAACACGATTTTGCTTCACACCCACCCCACGCAATGGTGAAGACCGGAATCTGACTTGGCCTCACGATATTTAAGCTACAACCTGAGTGACAGGAAGATCTGTGGGAAGAGCAAACCAGGCACGGAGGACTGCTGACCTAAGTGGCCTCAGGCAGGAGCAGGAAGGCCAAGGTGACTGGAGTGTGGAGGACAGGGGGAGAGAGTGGCATGGGAGGGTGCGTCAGTCAGCCCCTGCCATGTAACAAATAGCCCTGAAGCTTAGCAGCTCGCAACCACCATCAACTCATATTTCTTCTGATCCCATGGGTTGGCTGCACAGTTCCTCTGCTGGCATCAACCCTGTAACACACCTGTAGCCACACTGCCTGGAAGACTGGCCTGGCTGAGAGGTCCCAGGCAGCATCACTCACACATCTGGCAGTGGGTGCTGTGCTGGCTGGGATGGCTCAGTTCTCTCACAATACATAGCCTTGGCACTCAACCAGCCTCAATTCCCCTGCCTGCCTTTCTTTCTCTGTCTTCTGGACCTGGAGCTCTTTCCAGTGGAGGCTTGAAGCCAACCTATTATTGTGAGGGGATTCCAGGAATGCTGGCGCAACCCTTCAAATGCAACTCCTCAGCTGAAATCCAGGGCTGCTGGAATGAAACTGAGCTCCACAGGAGGGGCATGTGCTAAACCCTGGCCCGGGTAGCCCCAGAGGGCAGGCGAGACCCTCTTCTCCCCAGAGCTGGGCTGACAGACCTCAGGCCTCCTGGATCCTGTAACAAATAGCCCTGAAGCTTAGCAGCTCGCAACAACCACCAACTCATATTTCTGGAGATGAGCCCCATCCGTGGCAGCTTGGGTGTCTGTGAGGTCAGTGCCATGGGCTGGCTTTGGCATCAGTGTCATGGCACCTCGTTGACCCTCAGGCTTCTCTCCCATAACGTGAAAGAACAAAGCAAAGAAGATGGGGGTGTTGGGTGCGCCTTCAAGTACCACATGCGTGTGAATCATCTTTTGTGCTCACCCTGTGAACAGAGGATTATCCGTCATATTTTGCTGATCGGGTAGCCTTTGGTTGACCAATGCAGACCCCAAAATCAGACCCTTGTAACTCTGCAAGATGAAAACTTAAATCTGCGTTATATAAAAAGAAAAATCACCATGTGCCTGAGAAGCAAGAGGCTGCAGCATGCGATACTAAGCACCCAGTTCGTTTGCATTTCCATGGAAAGAGGTGGAAATCTCTCCAGCTGCACAAACTTTAAAAAGTCAGCACAGACATCTCTTGACAGCTCTGCTCTCTGGAATTTCACCGAGGCGCTCAATGGAACACTTCAGTTGCAAAGTAACAATTTCTATTGTTCTGAGTGGCCACGATCCCCTTTTATTGATGTCATAAAGTAGGTATTTATGAGATGAGGTTATTAAGATCAATAGCATAAATGGAACGCCTAATTCTATCTTTTTCAGAGCGGCACAAAGCATTCTGTTGGCGCAATCCCAATGAATAAAGGGACCGGGGCGCTGTCACTTAGGCCTAATCCCAAAGCAAAGAGCTCACCCTATTAATGGTGACTCCCTTTTTACATGCTTCTTAAAGTCAAAAAAATCTGTTGGCCCTAAGTCGCCTTTATTGAAATTTCTTTAAAAAAAAAAAAAACTAAAAGAGTACAGACTGGAATTCGCTGTGCAACTGGATTTACCACATTTATAACCAGGTTGGCCGCACTAGTTTTCATTTCACCAGAGGAAGGGAAAAAAAAATGGCACGGAGAGGAAAGAGCCTTCTGTTTGTAAAGGTGTCTGGAAACATGCAACTGGTTTACATAATACCCCTTTCAAGGAAAAAAGGTTCCACGCAGGGAAAAACGCGTGGTCCTAGGATTGACTCTGGTGGCTAAGGGAAGCCCTTCTCTCTGCAGAGGCTGCTGGGCTCCAAGAAGCCAAGGCGGAGACGAGCCCCGGAAGGGCAGCCCCGCTGCTTCCGAGGGAAGGAACAGCGGAGCAGGGAGTGCGGTGTTGGCCCGTTTTTGCACCAGAACGAACGCTTCCAGGGGTGCTTCAGGTGTCCATATTTAGACAAACCCTGCCCGCGCTGAGATAACGGCACAGGCTCCTATTTCCCACGTGTGTTTTCCAAGGAAGAAGGCACCCAGCAACCGTGCTTGGCATATGTGCTCAGGTTAAAGCAACCCAGGTAACGGGGGGCGGAGGGACCGCGCTCTCTGCGGTGGGTTTTGGAAACATTCTGACCGGACCCCAGTATCCCGTGTGCCGTTCACGTCGGTGGCACTGAGCCCAGCCAGCACCCAGCACGCGTGCTCCACGGCCGCTCTCAGAGGTTCTGCTGTGCGCCCGGCACCACCCTCGGCACCGGCTGAGACCATTCTTGCTTCTGTAGCTGCCTTTGCCCGCGAGGCCATCGTTGGTCACGGCCCTTACCCCGCCCGCCTTCCCCCCACTCATCCTCCACGCGTCCCACGGGCAGGCCAAAGGCAGCGGGCCTGTGCTTCCTGTTCCTCCGTGACATCGCCCTAGGCCCTGATCCATGGGATCTCTGCTTCCTGCGTTCTTTTGCCCTCCCGCAAATGTGTCCCATCTTATTCCTGGATTTACCACCTCCCGTACCGATGAAAGAATCAGCACCTAAAACAGTATCAAGTTACTCCAGAGCCGCCCTCCGGGGCCTTTGTGTCAGCAATGGGAAGAGGAACTCTTCCCTTGGCCCTCAGGGCGGGGGTGAGCAACCCAGATTGAACCCCAGTCCCTCCCTGCAAACAAGCTGGGGACAGACGTGGACAGATGTAGATAGTGAGGACAGACAGCAGAAAATCACGGAGCACGCAGGGATCTCAGAACAAGAAGAGGACATGCCCAGCTCCCCAGCCCACTGGTTACAAGGCATTTCCACATCCATGACCTCATCGGGTCCCTCTACCAGCCAGAAAGGCAGTGGATGCTGATCTTGCTTTGGAATTGCAAAAATCAAGCTAGGTGACCTGCCCACAAACTGAGAAGGTGCAAGAGTGCAAGTTTAAGCCCGTTCTTCCAATGCTTGAGCCATGGCTCTTTCTACCACACCCCAGGGAGCAGCACGGCATGCCCAGCCGGGCCATTCCCAGAGTCCACCTGGCAGGCTTCAGATCCCACTCCACCCCCGTGCAAGCTGTAGACCTCTTAGGGCAGGTGACTTACGAGTCCCTCTGTGCCTAGGTCTCTTGCCTGGAGAATCGAGGTGCAGTGGTGAAATGTGAGTGACCCTGATGATGATCAATACCGTTCTCTTCAGGATTATGCGAGAAGATGCAGGAAAGCGTTCACATAGTGCTGGGCATACATGAAGCACCCAGTAAATGAAAACGATTGTTCTTCATCTCAGGTCAAGAACTTTATAGATGAGTGGCTGGGTGTCTTGGCTGACAGCATGGGGCAGAGTCAGGACTAACCACAGATACCCAGATGGGCAAAGAGCCTCAGAGTGACAGGCCCTGCTCTAATAAGATGCAGGAAACATTTATAGCCCTGTATAGGCAGTTGGTAAGTGGTGGGTCCAGGATGACACCCAGGTCCCTTGACTCCCAATCCTTTGCTCATTCTCGCTTTATTAGGCAACCCCTTCTTTTGGTCCTACTTAGGTAGAGAAAAGGAGGTGCCCCTGAGTCACGAGGTGCCATGGATCCAGACAGCAGGATCTCAAAGCAGTAAGGAGTGAGCCACAACCTCACAGGTCCCCCGGCGTGCTGGGCACCATGCTTGCTGATTTCCATCACCTGGGGCTTCCTGGCAGCACAGCTCACCTTACAATCATCTTTTCAGAGTGGATATTATTTTATGGTGAGAGAGACCTCCCCGGTCCTGAGAGAAGCAGATTTATAATTAAGCAAAGCAAAAATGCCATTAGAGCAAAGGTCCCAGGAAGTGAGGCCTCGTCAGTTATCAGTAACACATCCTTCATGTTGTCATAAGGGATGGGAGTCCAGCAAGAGTATGCTCAAGGTCAAGTCATCTAAACGCCTGGAGCAATTGGCCATTTCCTAATGACATGGACGGCTCTCAAGACAGGTGCTTTTCCTGGGATCTGAGCTCATATAGAAACAGGTGAGACATCGCGTATGGACTTCCAGAGCTAGGAAGGACAGAGGCAACCCAAACTTTTGCTTCTGTTTATTTTACAGTTGAAGAAATAGAAGGGAAGCAACTTGCTCAGATGGCAGGTCAGACCAGTGACAGAGTTCAGGCACTCATTCATCAGATGCTCATGGAGCATGCCCTCTGTGTCGGACCTGCTGCTAGATGCTGGGCATGTATACAGCAAGACTCAGCTCAAGGAGCTCCTGCCCTCAAGGAGCTCACCTTCCAGTGGGGCATAGAACGGTCCTCTGAGGATCCAAATGGAGACAGGAACTACTGACCATCAAATCCAGGGGGACCAAGTGCAAATGTTTGATTTCAAAGGCAAGTAGAATAAATGACAGAAGCAGAAAGGTGTATCTCTTGACACTGTATCAGTCAGAATGAGAAAGGTTGTGCTTCAGTAACAAACAGTGCACTCACACCATGCCCAAACAGGCTGGCAGAGGAGGCTCAGCTTTACATAATCACTCAGGCTGACCAAGGCCACCACCTTGCAATTGCACCTGCTAGAACACACCAAGGCAGAGAAAGAATGTCAGGAATCTTGGACCTGCAATTACATTCTTCGACTCATAAGTAATAGGTTTCACTTCCACTGGCTGCCCTAACCAATTCACTGTCTACTAACCAACCAACTCAAACTAGTCCTGTGCCTCTACCTAATTACAGAGGGGTGGGACATTGTAACCCTCCAACAAGCCCGGAAGGGAGGGCAAGTGGATGTGAGGACCCCATAGACACACTTCTGCCCTAATAGATGCTTGGGACTGACCATGTTGATCTTCCATCAAAAAAACTTAGCGTAACCTTCTTCAAACCTTGTTTCTTTAGTTTATTTTTTATTTTCCCACTTTCGATAAACACACGAGCATAGAGATCCTTTGTTCCTCTTAGCTTTTCCGTAAATGACAACTGGCATTCAGTTCAGAGTGGGAGCGATAGGGGTGGGTGGAGACCATGGCATAAGGGGACAGAGGCAGGGGCAGCTTCTCCCCTCTCTGCCTTACTGTGGCCGTGTTGGAATACCAGCAGCCTCAGTGGCACCAGTTGGTTTTCTTCCAAAGAGAAGTCAAAAATCTGATTTTTGTTCAATATAATCTCATGATGTTAATATATTAGCAAGTAAGCCAACTTTAAAAAAAAAATAGTGCTGGCCATGCTATAGACACCAAAAATGTATGAAATAAAAACGCATTCTTGGCCACCAGTGGGAGACTGCTGCTCTAATCAATGCCCTCTTCTTCTTAGAGAAAGGGGCAGGGCTCCAGGGGAAGGAGAAAGCGGCCTGAAGTCAGTAGCAGCTTAGGGGACGGGGACAGATTGGGCAAGAGGACCTGTGCTCCGAGCACCCGAGTCCTTGGCCTCTCCTTAAGACTCTCCCATCAAAACCAACCAACACAGCTCCTCATGAGACTCAACATATCTTGGCATGGGTCCAGGCCTCTTCCCTGCTTCCTTATCTTTCCTCAACTGTGGTTATTCCAGGTATTGGCAAGCTTTTGAACCACACCAAACAGCCAGACCCACAAACTAAGAGAACTTCCAGCATGCAGGAGCGTTCCCATGGTCCCTGCTCATGGAGATGTCCCAGAGAAGGCTGGCAGGGGTGACCTCCCCTGACGAACCTCAACTTTCCCACTCAGGACAGACCCCCTTCAGAGCTGGAGCCTCCAATCTCTTAAATCAATGGATGGCCCAGGGGGCTGTGGGACCCCTGTTGGGTGTCCTCCTATACTTGGACCCTCTCCTTCATGAGTTTCAGATCTATTTCAGGGGAGCAGCTCATGCTGCCTGGGATTGAGACTAGCAAATCAAAGCCATGCAGTGCACCCAGAGGTAACACAGGGCTGCTCATATCATGCCGGATGCTCTCCAAAGCCCTGACAGGTAGGATTTTGCCCAAGAGCCCTCTTTGAGCTTAAAGATTCAGAGGGGAGACCAGGCGTGGTGGCTCACACCTGTAATCCCAGTACTTTGGGAGGCCAAGGCAGGCGGATCACCTGAGGTCAGAACTTTGAAACTGGACTGGATGATGAAAAATAAAAATATAAAATAATCTCTTATTTAAATACAAATAAGAGTCTCTTCTAAAAATACAAAAAAAATTAACCAGGCATGGTGGTGGGTGACTGTAGTCCCAGCTCTTCAGGAGGCTGAGGCAGGAGAATCGCTTGAACCCAGGAGACGGAGGTTGCAGTGAGCTGAGATTGTGCCACTGCACTCCAGCCTGGTGGACCAAAATTAAAATTAAAAGACTCAGATGGGAAAGATCGCACAGCTGGTTGGCAGCAGAGCTGGAAGGAGGGTTCTGGTCTTTGAACTTTAAGGACAATATTTATTTTGTCCATTTTCCGTGAACAGAAAGTGAAGATTGTCAGCTGAAAAATGGGCAGTATCACGGTCAGCACATTCACTTGTTCAACTGAGAAAGAAAATTTGAGTGTTTATCACGCGCCAGCAATTTCCAGATTTTACATGTGTCTTCGTCAGGTCGGGATACTTAACAAAACACCATAGACTGCGTGTCTTCAGCAGCAAATGTGTATTTCTCACAGTTTTGGGGGCTGCAAGTCCAAGAACAAGGTGCTGGTGTGGTTGGGTTCCTGGTAAAGGATTTCCTCCTGGTTTACAGACACTTTCTTACCATTTTCCATGGCAGGGAAAGAAAGCGCTGGTCCCTTCCCTCCCTTATAAAAGTACTAATCCCATCACGGGAGCTTCACCCCGTGACCTCATCCAAACCCAATCCCCTCTCAAAGACCCTGTCTCCAAATACCACCGCAATAGGGATGAGGGCTTCAGCACAAGAATCTGGAGGAAATGCAAACATTTAGTTCGTAGCAATATGTAAACAAACACACACACACACACACACACACACACAACCCCACCACAGATTCAGGAATGTTACAATTTGCAATTTACAGAGAAAACAGAGGCTCAAAGTCACACAGATAAGAGCCTGCGAAGCCACTGGGTCTGGAAGAGCAAGGCTGCAGGGAGGATCTGCCTTTGAATTCCCACGCCTTGATCAATGCTTCAGGTTTAATGATCTCTCAACCCCAGCCAGAGACAATGGGAGGAATGAACACCATTGACAGCCACGTAAGATGCCAAGGACTGTGGGGTTTTTTTTTAACAGTTTCATTTACATACCATAAAATGTACTTGGTTTAACTGTAAGATTCAACAATATTTAGCAAATTTTCAGTTATGCAACCATCGCCACAGTCCAGTTTTAGAACATTTGCACCACCCCAAAAGAATCCCTCCAGTTTATATGCAGTCACTTCCCACTCCCCTCTGTCCCCAGTCCCTGGCAACCAGGAACCTGCTTTCTCTTTCCATGGATCTGCCCACTCTGGTCATTTCATGTAAATGGAATCGTACCATTGGGGTCTTTGGTGCCTTGATTCTTTCACTTAGTGCAATACCTTTGAGATTGACTTTTTTGTAGCATTATCAGTATCTCATTCCTTTTTATTGCTGAATACTATTCCATTAATGGCTCTAACACATTTTCTTTCTCTATTAATTTGTGGATGGGTGTTTGGGTTGTTTCTGCTTTGAAGCTATGATGAATAATACTGCTGTGAACATTCACGTACAAGTCTTTGTGTAGACCTGTTTTTATTTCTCCTAAGTAGATATCTAGAAGTGGAATTGCTGCTATGTAAATTTATGTTTAACTTTAAAAAAAGAAACCTGCCACAGTGTTCTCCAAAATGGCCGCAGGATTTCATGGTTCTACCAGAAATGGATGAGGGTTCCCGTTGCCCCACACCCTCACCAACACTTACTATTGTCTATCTTTTTACTATTGACAAGTGATTTGTTTTTATCAATTAACTTAGAGAATCCTGGTAGACACCCATAGAGCTAGAGGCTGTTCTTATTCCCACTTGACAGCTGGGAAGACCGAAGGTCAAGAATGGTGAAGTTACTTGCCCAAGGTCACAGGCAAGTAAGGAGCAGAGCAGGGCTGGATCCAGGTCTGCCTCTCCCTCAGGCTGGCCTGCCCCTCACCACCCTTCTCTCCTGCCTCCTGAGGCATCAGGCACTGTATTTGCGTTCTCCACATCATCCATCCATTAACCAATGCCTACCAAGGCCCAGCACTGACAGGTCTCAAAGAATCCACAGCCACTTGTACCGTCTCATGCTCCCACTCACAGCTAGCTTTTCCCTGCAGAAGCTAAGATTCAAGAGAAATCACCATCTCTCCAGAGGTCAGCAAACATATTCTGTAAAGGGCCAGAGAGTAAATATTTTAGCTTTTCAGACCCCATGGTCCCTTTTCCAAACACTCAACCCTGCCCCAGTGGTGCAAAAACAGCCATGGACGATTCATAAAAGAATGGGCATGGCTGTGTTCCAGTAGCATTGTATTTACTAAAATATGCATCAAGCCAGGTGTGGCCCACAGGCCATAGCTTGCCAACCCATGATTTTTTATCCATTGTGACACGACCAGGAAGGGACTAAGTAAGAAGCTGAGTCTGGGTGGGCCTGGCGTCTTAAAGCCCGTGGTTGTCCTGCTCCTCGCTGCCTGGTACGCCTCCGCTTCCCATGTTGATTTCAGGATGCTCTTTCCATCCAGGTGGTACACGACTCTTCCCCTCCATCATTGCTCGTGGCTGGCTGTGGTCATTAACTCATATGTTTAGCACAGTTCAACCACTAGCCATTCCTCATGCCCCAGGCTCACACAAATGTAACAGGAGCACAAGCGCTGGCCCCAAATGCCCGGTTCAAGTCCCGGCTCCGCACTATCTGGCTCTGGACCCTCTCGGAGCCTCACTCTTCTCATCTGTAAAGTGGAGGCAGTCGGAGTGCCTGCATCATAGGTTGGGTGTCATCCTGAAACGAACTCTAGGAACATCACTTTCAAACAGGGCCTGGCACGAAGTATGCTCTCATCAAATGCTAGCTATGGCCAGGTAGCCCCCGCCGTCCGGGAAATGGCATCGGTTTCATGTCCATGCATTATTTAATATCTCACGGGGGAGAGCAAAGAATGCACTGAGGTTAAAAGTTCCTATGTAATTATCGCTGGCTGCGCAGGGTGGTGCCATGCCGTTCTGCACAAAGTGGAACTGCCCGAGGACAACACTGTAACGCCGTGGTAGTAATAATAATAATAATGGTAATAATAATAACAGTTCACATTTATTAGGCATTTAGTAAGGTGACACGCTAAGTGCTTTCCAAACACGCTCTCATCATAGCTCGCATCAGGACAGCCCTTCCGAGCTGACAAAGCATTTTCCTGGGTCGTATCTCACATGTACCTCCCGTCAGCCCGTGAGGGTGGCCTCTGTGCCCTCTTTAGTTTACAGATGAGGAAGCTGAGACTCTGAGAGGGGAGGTGACTTCTGCAGGTAGCCACTGAGAAAGTGGCCAGGCGGGGCTCTCACACAGGGCTCTGAATTGCAGAGTGGGCTCCCTTTCCTGACACCACACCCCACCCTTCCCAGGCCAGGATTCAGCCCCATGTTTCTGCCCACAGCTGCAGAGGACACAGCCGTGCTAAGACACCGGGTCACCACCCACTCCTAGAAGTGGGTCTGCTCTAGAAGACCGGGCGGGGAAACACTTAGCCCGGAGAGTGACCCATGGCAGGAGGTTCGCGCGCAGGCAGGGCGTCCCATGCACTGGAGGAACTTCAGGCTGGGGTCCTGCATACGGCACGTGTACAATGTGGAATTTAAAGTGCAGAGAGGCCCGAGCAGCCACTGTGTTTGACCTCCCTCCCCAGTGCTAGACTGTTCTCGCAAGGCCATGTTCTGGGGAAATCCCTCCAAAAACAGAGGATGATTTCTGCCCCCACCCCTGGCAGCGTGGGTTGGGAAAGTCTATTTGTGTGACATCCTCTAGATGAGCCAGGGGAGCCTGGTGTCCCCTGCCCTGTGAGAGCCTGAGAGCAGTGCTGCCGGCCGCCACACTGCCTCTCCAGGGAACCCTACACTCACAGACCCCGCTGTTTGTACCTAGTGTCCTTTCCAGATGCCTTCAGGGGCTGGCTCCATCATCGCCGGCCACACCCATGCGTTGCTGGTTTGGAAGGACACAGATCAACCTTGATCATTTCCCTCCCCTGTAAAACAGGAGTGATGACCCTGGCAGTGTGGCTGGTGTCCGATAGAGTCAGAGGTGGTACATGCCATGGACTCCCTGGAAAGGCGCTGTGAAGTGGGGGTTCTCTGGCAGGGGTAGATGCTATTGGCTCTGTCGCAAAGCCAGGAACCCTTCAACACGGGTCACGGGCATGCCGTCATCGTGCATGTCCCTCGCACAGCCTCTCCTATTGGGTGAAAGGGATTTATTAATAAAGGAAACAAAATCACTTTAAAAAAGTATTTAAATGTTTACTTGACAGAAGTTGTACCTATTGCTGGTGTGAAGCTTGATGTTTTGAGGTAGGTACACCTTGTGGAAAGGCTCAATCAAGCTAATTAACACAGGCATGGCCTCACATGCTTACAGTTTTTGTGTAGGCAGTGAGAAGAGAATTACAATTTTTGATTTAAAAACGCAAGAAGCAATCTTCATGGCAAACGCCATGGCAGTCAGAATCACATCTCATCTGTCACTCCCTCAGGATTCCCGCCCTCAGACTGGGGCAGCAGCAGACCCTTTCCTTAAAAGGGTGGGTGGGTCAAGGACCTGAGCAAAGAGGGAGGTGCCTGCTCCTGTCAGAGTCACCCAGGATCCCCAGCCAAGCACCGGGACATGCTCTCCATTTACCCTGCTGCTCCTTCCATCTTGAAGATGCTCCCTGTCCCTTCTGTCTTCGTGCCCTGAAGTCTTCCTCCTCGCTGCTCTGAAGCTCTCCCAGGCAGCATGGGTGTGAATGCTGCTGCTTCCTCTCTTGGTGTGTACTCTGCGGTGCGGTGTGAGTGCTGGCCCCCACACCTTGCTCTCCACCAGGCTGTCACAGCCACAATGAACGGCCACCGTCTGCTGAGCACCTGCTGCACGTGAGGCACAGTGCTGGTGACTTAAATGCATCCTCTCGCGGGCCTCCCTCAATCCTTGATAGTCAGCCCCTTGCCCTGATCCACTGAGGAGGAAACTCAGGTTGGCGATTTGTGAAGTGACACCGTGATGTCAGGGCAGAGCTGGACTTGACCCTGAAGCTCCGCTCATGATCTCAGCCTCCTCTCTGTCCCCAGAGCCTAGCACCTGTGATTCCAGCCCAGAGAATCGCAGCCCTCTTAGAAGAAAGATTATCAGCTGTTGTTTTGCAATCACAGGTTCTCCCAGATACTTCATTTACTAGCAAACCAGATGGCAGCCCGAGCGGATGGTTCGTGCTCCACTCCCCAGGGGAAATGGCCTTACCTTCCATTGCATCGTCTCCCCTTCCACTGCGGGAGTTCTTGATCGAATGAGCTCAGCAAACAGAGACTTAAGCCAACTCCAGCCTCCTGAACCTGACCATCCTTCCTTCTTTCCTTCCTGACTGCGTCTTTTCCTCCTTCCCTCCCACCCCTTCTCTCTCATCCGTCATTCATTCTCCCATGCTTAGTGGACAGTAGCTGTGCCCTGCTGTGGGCTGCATCCTGGGCCACACGGAGAAGCTGACATGTGTCCAGGACACAGAACAGACATAGAGGAGGGAAGAGGGAGACTAAGGAGCTCCAGGAAGGCTTCACAGAGGAGGTGTCACCTGCACTGAGTCCCAGTGGCCTACACTCTGAGGAGTTAGTGGGGCCAGCAAGACAGAAATTAGTTCCCACGGCCCCGCTGGGCTGTCTCCCCTCCCTGTGCCGCATTCTCTGCTGGTGCCGCCAGCCTTCTCCCCTCCCTGACTCAGAAGCTCAACACCAGCATGGCCCGCTCTCCCCGAGGTGCTAACTGACCCACTGGGCATCATGTCCTGCTGCATCTCACCCTTGAAAGTGTGCAATCCAGGCTCCTGCTCTTCTTCCCACTCACAGCCAGACCTCAGGACCCCTGCCCAGCCAATGTCACAGCCCCCAATATGGCCTCCCTGCCTCCCATGCCTTGCCATCACACCCATCCTCCAGGACACACTGAGCCTGCCTGGATAACCTCCCAAGCACAGCAGGGCTCACGGGGCTGCCACCCACAGCCTCAGCAGAGCAGAGCCCACGTCCCCCAGACCTGGGCATGGAACCTCCAGTCTCGTCCTCCACCACATGGAGGCCCAGGAAGGCGCCTCCTCTGCACCCTCACTTCCACTAGTCTCCCTCCCCAAAGGTCACAGGCACAGAGAGCTTCAGCCAACTTGGAGGGTACTGGGTCCTGAGAGGTGACAGGCCCTGAGTAATAGCCACAGCCAAAACCCAACCAAGCACTAGGCACAATGCTCAGTGCTTCACATAGGTCCACCTGTCCAATCCCCAAGACTGTCCATCAGGGAAGCATCATTAGACTCTTTTCACAAAGGAGGAAACTGAGGCTCAGAAAGGCAAAGTGGCTCACTCGGAGTCAACAGTTAGTAAAAGGGAAATTCAGGCTGTGAATGCTGGTCCCTGTCTCCAAAGCCCGTGCCCTGACCCTTATGACATCTCTTCCCAGGCACAAAGTGGGTGCAGTGGGTTCCTGTTCATCTGTCTGACTCTCTCTCATTCTTCAAGAATTAGTCACCTCTTGCAGGAAGCCCTCCTGACTTCCCCCAAGGCCAGGGTGGATGCTTTCCATTGTAGGTATGGCACCCACACTTATGAAAGCATCTCTGCTCCCTGAACCCACCCCCACCCTCCAGTACACACACACACACACACACACACACACACACACACACACACACACACTGTGCAATCCTCCCAGGCCTTCCCCACACCCTGCACCACACTGGCACTGCTAAGAAAATCCTACAGGCTACATTAAAAGACGGAGTTTCCAGGGCTGCCACAGTGAGCAGAAGATAACAAACATCTGATTCAAGGGACCCGGGGTGCATGGAAGAGCTCCTTGAGCAGGGCTTCATGGGTCAAGGTGGGTTTACACAGATCTGGGTGGACACCCAGCAGACAGGCCTGTGTGAAGGAGGAAGGAGGAGGATTGCCCAGGCAGGTCTGTCTTCTCAGTCCATCTTCGTTCTCCTGATCCGAACATTAGAGGTCACAAGCTGGAAGCTCAGTTTTGTTTGACCAGCATAGTGCTTTAGATTTTTTTTAGATACATGGCCAACATTTAGTCATTGGGAATTTCAAATTAAAATCTGGATTTCTGGGGTCTAGTGGGAGATGTTTGCATCATGGGAGTGAATCCCTTATGAACAGATTGATGTTTTCACTAGGCACTGAGTCCACACTCTGACAGTGCCCAGCAGAGCTGGCTGTTGAAAAGAACCTGGCACCATCCGCAAGCCTTGTGTCCCTGTCTCCATGGGAGCAACACACACACCAGCTCCCCTTTGCTTTCTGCCACCAGCAGAAGCAGCCTGAGGTCCTCACCAGATTCCCAATCTTGAACTTTTCCAGACATCAGAACCGTGAGCCAAATAAACCTTATTTCCTTATAAATTATTCCATCTCAGATAACCCTTTAGAGCAACGCAAAACAGACGATGACACTCCCACCCAAAGGGACTTTCTGTCACCAACCCTCAGGGCACTGGTAATGTCACCTGGCCAGCCTCAGGCATTGGTGGCCCCTGCCTGGCTCTGAAGTCGTTTAGATTATGCCAATCCTGAACCACCTCTGATGGGAAGCCCGGGCTCCTTCTACTGGACTTCCTGCTGGCCCAGAAAGGTTTCTGCCTGGGATACACTACACTTTTATACATTCTTACATATTTTCTCCCCAAACGCAGCCACACTCACCCTCCCTTGGGGCTGGCAGGCCCACACTTGAATTCTAATCCACATGGAGTCAGAGCGTGTCTCACAGCCCTCTGGGCCTCAGTTGTCACTCCAACTTTGACACAGGTCGTCTTGCCGTGGGTGGAGTTTAATAATTTTTTTATCAGGTACACTTGACAGGGCCACAGTCCCCAAAGGACATTTTGTATTTCCATCCTGGGCTTCATCTCCCTCCCCCAACCCCACTCTAACTCTAACTCACACACACATACACACACACACACACCCCACACACAACTCCCAAACCCAGAAGTATTTGGTTGAGTTGAAACTTGGCACCAGAGTCCTGAGCCTTAAGGCAAACATTTGTCCTAGAATTTGTGGGAAATCGCTTGGCTTCTCCTAGCTGGGTGATGGCAAAAAAATACAGCAACCCCCCCTGTGCCTGACCTGCACCACACTGTGCCATCCCACCCCCACCATGCACTTTGGCCAATTAGAGGCTCTTGGAATTTCCCTGGGCTAGAGACAGGGGCTACTCTAGGCACGCAACTCAGCAAACTCCTGGAGAGCTTCAGAGTCGGCGAGTCACCACCCACGGCTGCAGCCAGGCCAGGCCACAGACAGCAAAGTGTGCCCACGATTGTCCCCCATATTTGGATTCCATCGGCTGAGGCTCATCAAAGCTGCCTTGAGTTTTGGGTACTTTCATCATGCCATCCTGAGACAGATTTCCCATGACAAGGGTGCACTGGCAGAACTTGGTGCTGGAGGTGCCTGGCATACGTCTGAGATGCCCGTTCACAAGAGAAGTTACCCGCTCTCTCACGTCTTTACTCGCACACAAATTCATTCATTCATCTATTCCTTTGTGTCTTCGTTTATTGCAGCTTAGGCTATTTTACTATGTTCTCCCTCACGCATTCATTCACTCAGAGTTTTACTGTTTATGTATAGATATAGATCCAGATTCAGATACAGGTATAGCTGGACATAGATGCTCTTGTCACTTTCTCAAATATTAACGCATCCATCATCCACTTGCCCACTCATCCTTTCACCCAGTCATTTGTTTCCCTAGACATTGACTCCCATTATTAATGTATTTATTAATGCATCCACCCCTCTGCTGTCCATTTATCCATCCGCTCAGTCACTGCATTTATTCATTAACTCACACACATATCCACTCAGGCATCAGCTCCTCCTCAGGGGAAAGCAAGTAAGAACTGTCAAGGCAAAGGTGTCACCCGCTCACACCTGGGTCTCACGCAGGAGAGGAACCTTGGACTGCAGTCAGCCCACCTCAGGGAAGAAGTGAGTCCCAGCATGATTGGGAAAGGAGAGGCCAGGTTCTTTAGGGCACCAGGGGCAGATGGTAGTTTGGGCCAGGGCAACCAGGGAGCCCTCCCCTGAGGGCAGTGCTCCCTGCGGGCATGGAAGACTTCCAGAGGTGTGTGGGTGGTGAGGAAGAATGCTCCCTCAGGCACTGGGTGGGCACCTGAGCCAAGGAAGGGGAATCCCTCATGTGGCAGCCACCAACTTGCTGGGTGTCCTGGCTGAGACAGGGGGAAACAGAGCTACAAGATCCTGGACTCCGTTCTAGAACGTCGCCGAGGAGTCCTGAGGTGCCGGGTGGCTCCCTCAACCTGAGTGAGCCTCACATGGTTCCCTGTCCTGGGGCTGCTTTGAGGATGCCTACGTATGAAACCATTGTCCATATCCCAGCCGTGAGGCCCACTGAGGGCCCAGACTGGGACCGGGCCAGCCTTGTTCCCTGCTGTCTACCCAGAGCCTAGAACAGGGCTGGCACACAGTGGATGCTTGGTAAATATTTGTTGAATATATGAATGATTGAACTGGAAAGGGATCTTTGAAATTATCTCATCCAGTCATTTTCAAACTTTTTTTTAGCTGGTGTCTTGCTTCGTGGCTCAGACTGGAATGCAGTGGTGCAATCTCAGCTCTGCAGCCTCTGCTTCCCAGGTTCAAGTGATTCTCCTGCCTCAGCCTCCCAAGTAGCTGGGACTACAGACACCCGCCACCATACCTGGCTAAGTTTTGTATTTTTAGTATAGACAGGGCTTCACCACACTGGCCAGGTTGGTCTCTTGGCCAGGCTGGTCTCAAACTCCTGACTTCATGATCCGCCTGCCTCGGCCTCCCAAAGTGCTGGGATTACAGGCTCAGCTTTGAGCTAGAGAAAGTTTGGGGCTAAATCCCACTTGACCTAAATACCTCTGTTTTTAACTGTTTACATATTGGGCTTTCCAAATTTCATCCACAAACTGAAATTTTGCACACAAAAAAAATTACCAAAATCAAAATTCTGAAAAACGTGGTCTAATTCTTCCCTTTTAAAGATGAGACACTAGGGGTTGGACGTGGTGCCTCACGCCTGTAATCCCAGCACTTCTGGAGGCCAAGGCAGGTGGATCACCTGAGATCAGGAGTTCGAGACCAGCCTGGCCAACATGGTGAAGCTCTGTTTCTACTAAAAATACAAAAAATCAGCTGGGCATGGTGGCACGCGCCTGTAATCCCAGCTACTTGGGAGGCTGAGGCAGGAGAATCGCTTGAACCCAGGAGGCAGAGGTTGTAGTGAACCAAGATCACGCCATTGCACTCCAGCTTAGGCAATAAGACCAAAACTCCATCTCAAAAAACAAAAACAAAAAAAGATAAGACATGAATGCCCCGACAGAGAATACAACGTGCCCCAGATTGCCTCTCGAGCTACTGATGGGGCCAGAAAGAGGCTCCAGACTTCCAGACTCCACATCCAGAGCCTTCTAGCGCTGCCCCCACCACCTGGCCCCCATCTATCCTACCGTTGACTCTGCAGGCTTTCAGAGGCCACCCTACTGTCCAGCCCCCTCCTGTGGGCTTATCAGTGGCTGCCTGCAGGACTCTGAGATTCCAGATAGAAATGGGAAGAATGCTTAAAAGGAAGTAATTAGGCCAAGTTGTGGAGGGGGAGCCATCTCGGCCAGGTATGCAGCTTCTCCTCAGGTGGTGAATCCAGCTAGAAATTTCGAAGGGAGAAAAGCTAACTCCATATGACCATGGTGTTGGGTTTTGAAACCCTATACATTTTTTAAAATCTATAATTATGTGGTACGCACCTAATTAAAATGGACTATAATTGTTGAAATATTTTATTGAAGTCATTTTTTTTTCCGAACGACAGGTTTAACAGATGATAAAACTTGTCTTGTGGTTAGCTCGGGCTGCCAAGCTCCCCAGGCACAGTACAGAGGGTGGGGCCTGTCCTACGGCGGACAGTCAACCGCCTCTGAATGCCAGCATTCTTTGCTAAGCACTCCTTTCTGAAGGCTCCTCTTGGGCCCCATGCCAAGCGCTCAGGATGGAGACAAATAGCCTGGGTGGGTGTTTTGTGCACAAAGATGATTGAGGTTTGCTTTCGCTCGACGGAGAAATCCTTTGAAATTGTGCTCCTGGGGAGCGAGGGCCGCTGAGATCAGAGGGAATTGTTTATTCAACAGCACAAGGAGAGAAGAGTGATCGAGCCCCACTCACAACCCACACCCTCCTCCAAACTCCAAATGACCAGAGCGAAGCAGGCCTCGACAGCGTCCGGGAGCTGCATCCTCACGTATTCCAGGGAATCAGACGGATGTGTCTCTGCCAGCGCCTCCGACAGCAGTGGCCTTCACCGACAGTCTCCTGTGTGCTCCATGCTTTCTATGCTTTGTTTCTAGGACTGACTACCCACTTTACAGATGAGGGAACTAAGTCACAGATGAAGGGAAAAATCTAAGGTCTCCCGGCAAGAAGGGTGGCATCGCCTTAACCCCAGTTCTGTCGAACTCGGGAGCCAATGTTTTTCCACAACTGTGTTCTGACTCAAAGGCTGACTCCAACCGGGCATCTTCATTATTCAAAAGACTGAATCAGCCTGTGGGAGGGAGGGGCAGGAAAGCGCGCCCCAGGAGTTGGGGGTTCCTCTGCATTTGTGTTGTCTGTTTGCCTGTCCTCCCTACCCAGTCCTGCAGGCAGCATCGGCAGGGGGCGGGTGGGGGGGTGGGGGAGTGGGGCAGGGCAGCGGGCATATTACAAGACCCAGGGTTACTTTCCAATCCATAGCACCAGCACAGCAAGGGCTGGGCCAGGGAGACAGGGAGAAGTTCGTTCCCTTTCCTGCCTGAGAACCAGAGGGTAGTCATTGGACCCCGAGTTCTGAGCTCAGCGAGAGTGAGAGCAGCGACGTAGGGCTCCAGTTGTGAGCCACGTACCTTGCTCCAGATTTCGTGATGACTGTATCCTCTGCGATTGTCCCAACCCAGCTGTGAGGCTGCTAGTGTCATCCCCGACAGGGGCCTAGAGGCTGACCTAACCTCCCACAGCTAAAACAAAGCTCCAAAACCACCCTAAAAAGTGTATTCTGGGAGTTTCTCCATTTCGCATTGGTGGTTTTTCGTTAAACATATTCCTTCTTGTGCCTTCTTTGTTCTTCCTTTGCCTATCTGCTTTACCCTCAAGCTTGCCCTTCATTTTTGTGGTCCTCATTTTTATTGAGCACCTACTATGTGTGAGACCCTCTGCTAGATGTGCATCCTGTCACTTGAGAACCAAGGCCCTGGAGGGAACACATGTCTTGATTTCCAACGCCCACTCCGCCCTGTGGGTTGCAGCATTCGAGAACTCCCTGCTCCCTGAGTTCAGTTTCTGCCTTACAAGGCTGGCCTTCAGAGTTGCTGTGTGGAAGGAGGGGATGTTGTTTGTGTAGGCCAGGGAGACAGGGCTTAGGGCCCATGAGCCCCTGCCCCTCCTCCAGCCCCCCACCTGCCCCTTCCTTCCCCTAGGGAAGGGGCAGAGCAGGCTTCATGCAGAACTCATTCTGACAGCTGTCCGGGAAGGGGGGTGATTTGTACAAAGCAGCCTGACTGTGTCTAAATCCCTCCCTGGGGCACTGGTTCCAAATTAAAATGTGGCAGATTTGATCCCTGCCACCCCACCCCACCTGCCCCCGCTAGACTTTCCTCCATCCTGGGTCCTGTGTGATGGGATGACAAGCCCGTCCATCTGCCCCACGGTCCCTCCCTACGCTCCTCCCTCACCCCCTCCCCACCTGTTGGATCTGTCTGTCCATTTGGCATGGGTTAGAGCAGGCGGTGCCTACACTTCAGCTCTCAACCCCAGGATAGTGACAGCGACAAGGGGACAATTACATCCTAGAACCAATTAGTTAACCGAATCCTCCCCTGCCAGTTCCTTCACACCACTGTCTTATCAACTCTGAGAGCACCATCTCATTATGCCCATTTAAGAGGTGTGGAAATTGCAGGTCAAGCAGATCACTGCCCCAGGTGACAAATGGCCTGGATAGAGGTGGTGGGATGCCCTCTCAGGGCCTCCTGTCCTATTTATAGTAGAAATGGCTGCCTTTTGAATGTGCCTCCTGGCCTTGGACATGCTTCGTACAGAAGCACCAATCCTCAAAGGACCAGCGAGCTAGCTGCCGCCCAGCCCACCTTACACATGTGAGAACTGAAGTCAGAGAGGGCACATGACTGGCCAGGAAGCCCTAGCAAAGCACACTGGTAAAATGAGACCTCGTGTCTTTGCAGCCACCTAATGTTCCCTCCCTTTGGAGATGCAGATAAAGGGGAAAACCAAGCTGCCTTAGAACCGGGCTGTCCCATGCACCATGGCCATTTGGAACAGGGTATCGAGAGGTTGCCCTGTGCATTGTAGAATGCTTAACAGCATTCCTTGGGAGTAGTGAACTTCCCTCTCCCCGGACAGTTGTAACAACCAAAAATATCTCACCATTGCCATGTGTCCCCTGGGTGTGGGGGCAGTGGAGGGGGTGGCAAAATAATAACTCTTACCCCGATTGAAAACCATTCCCTCACAGTTTTCCTTCAAGAAAGTGTATGTTATTTCTCTCAAGGACATCTAGAAATTCAGAATACGCAATGCCCAAAAAGGAAGGAACACGGAGCATGTCACAGCAAACACTGATCACATACGGCGTTATTGTTATTAATCAGTAACTTGACTACGGTAGGTGGGAATGAATCACCCCACCTTCCAGTGACTGAGCCCTGGGGAGTGGAGAATGGAACTTCAGGACATCACAGTCGGAGTCCCATGGCTGACTCACAAGGGACTTTGGACAAGTCTGTTTGCCTTTTTGGGACTCAGTCTTCCCATCTCTGAAATGAGAAGCTGAAGAATGTGACTCACAAGGACCATTTTAATCTAGTACTGCCAGATGTCCCAGATGGTGCTACCCTGGGACTGGTGTTATCACACAGTGCAGAAGTCAGTGTGCTCTCGGTTCTGTTCACCCTGCTGCAGACTGTGGCCTGAGTCCTTACGGGCTGGGTGACCCTAATCAGGTCATGCAAACTTGTCATACATCTTCTTCCTGCTCTGTAAAAACTCTGGGATCCTGGAAGAATCTGCCCTATAGAACTGTCATGAGCCTTAACTGAGAAGATATAGACAACACAACAGCGTCTGACACTAGTAATTGCCTGGTAAGAATCAGTTACCATCTTCGGAAACACCATGGCAGGATGTGAAACCACAGGACCCTCAGTCCCAACCACACCCCGGCTGAATCAGGTCTCCCAGGAAAATCAGGAACCAAGCGTGCATGGCCCCTGAAGGATGGATTTGGTTTTGCCAGGTGGAGATAGAGTGCAGAAGAAATGGGGGGGAGCATTCTCTGGCTGATTTTTTAAAAATCCTCCGCAAATGATTCTGAAGCCATGAGTCGTTGGCCTGGTGCTTAGCAACCATTGTGAGTTATATGACGCTCTCTGATGTTAGGAATATTCCAGTAATGTTTTGAGTGCCACCCTGTATGAAGCCCTGAGTGGTGCCAAAATGGTACAGGTACTCTCTGTCCAAAGAGAGCCACTGCCTAAGCCAGTGAAAACAGCTCCAAGTGGGCTCTGCATTCAGGGGCACAAGGAAGTCTGAAACATGTGCTCCTCTGTCATCTCTATGACAGAGGAGAGAATGAGCTTCAGGGTTATCAAGTAGGGTTGTGCAGGTCACTGACTGCACAGAGGTACCCAGTGAAAGGTCACTCTTCTTTCTAATTCACATCAAAGCACCTTCAGGCCAGTGGCAGATCTGGAGGTCACTGTTCACCTAGCCTGCCCTGGAAACTCCTCCTCATTCATCAGTGAGAGCTGCTCTTTCTCTAGGGAACCTTCTCCAAGACCCAGAAAATAGAACAGACAACACAGTCTTCCATGTCATGGCCTATTAAAGTCCTCCTTACCCCAGATTGTAAATGTACATTTGGATTAATGTCTCTCCAACTTGTCTTTGAGCCTTTTGAGAGTAGTTAGTGGGTTTGTTTGGTTTTTCTGGTGGTCTCATGTTAGCACACAAACACAAGGTCTGGTGCAGAATAGGTGCTGAAAAGATGCTTGTATTGTGTTTTTTGGTGGGGGGAAGGGGTTGCCTACTACAGCTGTTAGCAGCAGATGCTTGTTCAATGGATAAATGGATGGATGGATGGGCGGATGGATGGATGAATGATGGATGATGACTGAATGAATGAATGATTAAATAAATAAACAAATAAATCCCACCAACCAAGAGGGTTTTCATGAGCCTAGGTAGAAAGGACACTCCATTGCCCATCGAGCTAGCTGGAAATCAGCCAAAGTGACTTCTTGGAGGAGGAGGAAATGGCCCCTGAATGATGGATTCAGTTTTGCCAGGTGGAGACAGTGCAGAGGAAATGGAGGGAACATTCTCATGCACAGAAAATTAGATTTAAAAAGTGGAAGATACCAGGAGTCGTTAGTGAAGTGTTCGTGGTTTGACAGTTGCTGTGGCAACCTGCTCTTCATTTGGTATAGAATCGCAAAGTCAATACTTTCATGGCATCAGCAGGATAATGAGAGTCGTGCCACCATGTCTGGGAGGGAGCCAGTCCTTTGCACCCTTGTGTGGGTGTCCTCCATAACTTGGTTATTTTGCCCACAGCTTCCCCTAAACATTGAGCAACCGAAGGACTAGACACTTGGCTCCCATGTGCCCAAGAGACACAGGAGTTCTGAATGCCAATAGAAGCCCAAAATGCACTGTTCAGCAGGTCTGTTGATGTCAGTGATGTTCCTCCCTGACCTAAGGTCAGAAATGACCCTGTTTTAGTGCCTTACACATCTGGAGTATGACCTCATCTTACCATGTGACCCTGGATAAGCTGAATTCTCTGAGCTTCAGTTCCTGTGTCCGTGTATTGCCAATACAAATACCCACCTTTCGAGACTCATAGTTGAATGAAATATAATACAACATTAACTACATGGGCACTTAATTCCTGTTGGTTTTCTTTCTCTAGAATGTTCCATTGATGTCCACTCAATACCCCACTGACAGGATGAGGTAGATCATTGAGACAGAAAACTAGCAAAGTAATTCCGGACTTAAACTCAACATTTGACCAATCAAACCTAATAGGCATTTACGGAATATGTTACTCAACCACAGAATATACATCTTCTTGTCTGCACATAAAACACATTCTAAGATCAATCACATGTTCAACCATAAAGCAAGTCTTACTAAATTCAGAAAAAGCAAAATAATTCCAAATACACTCCCTGACCATCGTGCAATAAAAAGAGAAATCAGTACCAAGAAGACCTCCCAAAGCTACACAAAAATATGGACATTAAACAGCTTGTTTTCAAGTAACTCTTGGGTGAACAATGACATTCAGGTAGAAATAAAAAATTCTTTGAAATTAATAAAAATAGACACACAGCTTGCCAAAATCTTTGGGTTGCAGTTAAAGCAATGTCAAGAGGAAAGTTTATAGTGCTAAATGTTTTCATTAAGAGATTAGAACGATCTCAAAGTAATGCTCTAACATTGCACCTAGGGGAATGAGAAGAAAGAAAAAGAACAACCCAACCGCAAAGCTAGTAGAAGAAAAGAAATAAATAAAATCAGAAAAGAACGGAATGAATTGAGGCCCAAAAGTGTATTAAAAAAGATCAATGAATCCAAGAATTGGTTCTTCAAAAGAAAAAACACGATTCACCAACCACTAGCTAGCTAGATTCGTGAAAGGCAAAAAAAAATAATAATAATAATAATAATATGTACATAGTTAAAGTGTACGGAATTTCTTTTGAGCCAGTTATTTCATCAAGGGACTTTACCTTTCAATGACCCAAATGGCAAAGATTTATGCCCAACAATTTCCACTCTGGAAAAATATAAGCTATGTCAGCAAGAGGGGGACACTGGAGCACAGAGAAACACTCATACAATGGAATATTCTGCAGAACTGAGAAGCAGGAGTAGGAGGCAACACAGGAAAGCCGCTCCTATATTCCTGAATTCAGCTGGGAAGCTACAAACAAGATTCATATGCGATTCACCTGTGGGTTCTTCGCTTCACTGCGCAGCTTTCTGTTCTGTTTTGTTTAGATACCATTAAAGTAGAATACCTTGGGACAACTTCCTCCATCAACCCCAAAGCAGACCAAGCCTCATAAAACCACAGCTGTCAAGAGCACACAACTCGCAGGACGTCACCAGGATGCCATGTGCTTCCTCTGAAGTAAATATCCCACGTGGCGCAGAAGACCGTGGGCAAGTGCAATGCACCGGGCACCTGAACAGCAACTAGATGCCCTGCTTCATGCTAGGGGCTACGTGGAAGTGAGGAGAACAGGTTTGCCCTGACTAGGAGAGACTGTAGTGAGAGAAGAGGCTGCCAGTTCTCAAGCGAGCCCTCTCACTGGGTCCTGCAAAACCCTGGCCTTGGTTCTAAGTCTCATCCCAGCTGCTCATGCTAGAGGCAGCTTCAGGGTTAGGAGCATGGAGACTGCACTGGGGCTGCCTGGAAGCAAAGCCCAGCTCTGCTAGGACCAGCTGTGTGAGCCTGGGCAGGTGACATGACTTCCCTCTGCCTGGTGTCCCCATCTGAAAAGGTACCCTCCTCATGGAGGGTGTAAGGTTCCTGGGTGTGTAAAGCTCTTAGGACAGAGCATACCCCTCGGCCAGTCCTATATGATGCCTTTCTATTAATATAAGTTCAGAGGCAGCTGAGATAAAACTGACTTCAAATCACATAATCTTTCCACTCAACCCAACTGTCACATGCCCACAAATAGCTCTGAAACGAGACTCTCAGAAGGGCTCACATAGAGGGTCAAACAGGACACCATGAGAGCTTCCATGGTGTGGGAACAGGATCACTGGAATTTGACTGCTTTGGGTTCAAATTCTGGTTCTGTTACTCACTAATGATTTACCCTCCCTGCCTAGTTCCTCTGCACCTCCATTTCTTTGTAAGATAGGGTTTACTTGCGCCTACTTATGGAGTGGTTTCCTTCAGCAATGATCATGCATCAGATGAAGCTCAAGAACTGTGCTATTAACCTTCCACCAGGATGCCTCAAAGGGTTGTAGAGAAGACAATGTGAGAGAACCTATGTATTACAACTGCACGTGCTGGGTACCCACCCAGTAACGACAAGCTGAGTCTCTCAGCTGCAAAAGACTCAAGGAAGCAGCAGCTGAGCCAGCTCTTTGGGGAAACAGGGGTTTCAGATGACACTGAAGGAGGACAGGACTTTACACAGAAATGGGGCAGTGGCAGGGACAGCCCGGGCAATGATCCAAAGCTCTGGAAGGTTCTCAGATGGTCAGACTCAAACAGAGCCCCCAGCATGTGTCTGGAATATAGCAGGTGGTGGCAGAAAAGAAAGAAAGGGGGAAGGAAAAGAGAAAGAAAGGATGGGGGAGAGAAGAGGAAGGAAGGAAGGGAGGGAGGGAGGGAGGGAGGGAATAAGGAGG
>NW_016107367.1:4451993-4463851 GCF_001604975.1 Cebus imitator | reverse complement strand
GGGAGGGAGGGAATAAGGAGGGGACAGGGAGGGAAAGAGGGAGGGAAGGAAAGGAGTATGGGAAATGATAGAGTCCAGACTTCTTCCCAGTTCCCCATCTGTGGCCAGTGCAATGCTAACCACTTCTCCCACTGCCTGACCCCACACAGAAGGCTCCTTGTTCCGCAGCCCGCTCCGCATGCTCTCGGGGGAATGTGATTACAAACCTCGACACTCCCATTTCACCCTTTCAAAAGGCACTGTTCCCACTGAGGCGTCTGCTTCTCCCTTCGTGACATAATGCACCCTGCTCGCCACGGAGAGATTTAGTGTCCCCTCCCCATCCCCCGAAAAGAAAAATGTAGCTTGAGATTTTAATTCCTATTCATGTCATTTTACAATAGCTTCATTCATTCCCACTGGCTGTATGATTTTTTTTAAATTTATGGAGTACATTTGTGATGTATGAATTAGAGAAAGAAAATGTTATTAGAAAGGTCCCGGGGAGTGAGCTGTTTCTTGTCTAAAGGCTGAGAAAGTAAGTTTAAAGAAAGAGGAGTGAGCTGGCAGCTAAGACAGCTGGATCTAGCTTGCAAAGTGGCCCCCAGAGTGCTGTGTGACTTTGGAAAAGGGGCTTGACCTCTGTGAGCCTCGTAACTCTCTAAGAGTGGCTTCCCAGTCCCATCAAATAGTGTGTCTGCTAACAATTACAATACCTCTGTGAATTCAGTATGGTTGTTACCACATGGGATGTACCCTTTAGGGGACCTGGCCCCAGACCCCACCCCATCTCACAGGGACTGCAGCTCAGAGGAGGACAGGCTGAGCAGCTCTGCACCCCCCAACCCCTGCCGTCCAGCTTCAGCTGTCAGGGCCCCTGTGGGCAGAAGCACCAGTGAAGAAATTTAGTAAGGCTGCAGAGGCCAACGTTCTGGCCTCATAAAGCCCTTTTCCAAAACAGCTGCCCACAGCTGCCCAGAGCCACGTTCTGTAATAAACTGGCCCCCTGCCCTGGAAATGGGGTGGAGGGCTGGTGGCACAGGGGCCAGGGTGGGCAGGAGAAGGAAAAAAAGGCATTCCTGGAGGAGCAAAAAGAGGCCACTGTCTCTGCCCTCTCAAGCCTCAGTTTCCCCATCTGTAAAGTACAGAGAATATCCCCCTCCCCACATTGCACAGTGATGTTGAGGAGGAGGCAACACTGTGGAGGATCCAAGGTTGGGCCTGTCATGGAGTGCGTTCTTGGTAGGTTCCCCCTAAATGTTAATATAACGTGTGCTCTTTGTAGGTACCCCTCAAAAGTCCAGCCCAACCACCCTTCCCAGGTTCAGCTGTCACACAGCTGTCATACAGTCTCCCCCACCCCCAGACTGCAAGGAACATACACATGTCTCTCTCCCTCACTCCATAGACAAATTGCCACATTCTGGGGCTTCTAAGCAGGTTGTGCCCTACTGAAAGCCAGGTGCTGGGAGCTCAATCTATGCCTGTTGAAATGGCCATTCAAAAAGGGAGCGCTTTTCCTGGTGGGCTGCAGATGCGTTTTGTTTATACTTCATTTAGTGAAATGTCGCCAACAGGTTGTGGCAGAGGAACCAGAAGCATGGTGTTGCTGGTCTGCCTGCTCTCCCAGGCCAAGTCCCAGGGTACAAAGTGAGCTCTCAGGCTTCCACTCTGCTGAGGGTAGAAACCCATCTGCTCGGGATAACTTGGTGCCTTCTGATGTAAAAGGGGGAAACATCCAGTTTTTTTTAGGGTTTGTCCCTTTCTTCTCCAAGGAGGGTCACAGCCCGGAGGGAGGGGAGTCCGTATTGTCCTGGCCTCGGGGGAGGATGGGCCCTTCCCACAGTGGCCTCCAGTGCCCACTGGCCTTGGAGAGATGACCCTTGTCCCCTTCTGTCCTTGTTTTCACAGCCAGGGATCTGAGGATGCCAGATGCCTTCCTCCATGCTCTCCATTCACAAGGCCTCCCTCGTCCTGAGTCTCCCACCCTCTCCCAGTAGTGCCCCAACCTCAGGGGGCTCAGATTCTCCTAGAGGCTTTGCAGACAGGTGCCATGCAGGGCCTGTGGGACTGTGATGCCAGGCAACCCTTCAACTCCCTGCTCCTCACTCTGCGGCCAGCCGAGACCTGATCCGTCCATCCCGATCATGTGAGGAGAAGCAAGAGGTAGCCCCCCCGCTGCCCCTCTCGTGGGCCTGGGCTTGCTGTGGCTGCTTCATCCAAAGGTGACCCAAGAAGGGGGTGGGCACATCCTCCAGGTAGACATACGCCCGGCAAAAATCAGGATTTATAATAACACACGATCTCTGTTTCCTCTGTTGTGAAAGCCAGCGAGACCCTGCAAAGTGGCATGCTTTGCCCTTGCTAACACAGCCAAGAACTGGAGGACAAGGACTCGCCTCCAATCCTGTACTCCGGCCTCTGTCATCACCACTGCACACCCGTTCTGGCGTTCCCAGGAAACAGCCACGAGAAAACACCCCAACTTCCCTGCGCCCTGGGTAGTGAGTTGCCCTCCTCCTCTTGCAGAGACTCCTGTTGGCCCCACCATGCAAATTCCCTGTGACATCACAGTTAGCAGAAAGTGACCCAAATGGAACCGTGAACACCCTATGGGCAGAAAATGAGAAGTAAGATCATATCGGTCCTTCTGACAGTTAAAGTAAAATTTTATGTGAGCAATATACTCTCACTCTGATTACCATGCAGTATAATTTTATTCTGGTTTTCTGGGCCTGCTGAACCCCTGCTCTTTTAAGTGTTCCAATGCTCTGCTTGCCAAGATAAATGATTATAATTGACAGGGCATTGTCAATCTATCGCAAAGCTGATTTCATTAGGCATGCCAAGGGCCAGCTCTGGGGCAGGTAGCTGAGCGGAGAGGGGTTTGATCTCACCCCTCCCTATAGTACGGTCCACACTGGCACCAAAGGCTGGAGGGCAAGAGAACAAAGGAAACGTTATGTCTCTGAATTCAAATCTTTCCCTTTGAAATGAGGCGTCCGGAATGGCCAATAAAACTGTGGAAATGGATTTCTGGCTGTATTTGATGTTAAGCCTTTAGTGTCAAGCGCCAGGTCTACCAGTTGCCTCCCCCAACCCTTCTTTTCTTTCTTCCTTTTGCCCCCCTGTTTTCCCCCCTTCTCTGGATGGCCTTGTGGGGAATTTGTCTTTTCATAAATAATTTCTTAGAGTTGGCAGTTAGACAGCTGCATCCCATTTCTGCTTTGACGTGAGAAGAGCAAATGAAGTCTTAAAAGGATGGAGACTCGCTCTTGTGTCTGTAATAGAATTGGTCTCATACAGATTGATTAAGACCCAGACTTCTCTGGCTTCAGTATTAAATCCTCTGTTTATTACGGCAACTCCATGCACGGAGTCGCTGTCCTTTCCCATTGAGTCATCACAATCCCGCACTCCATCCCTTTCTACCTAAAGGAAGAGTTGGAGGAAAAGCTCAGCGTCTGGGGCCTCCTCCCTAATCATGTGGCCAGAAATACCCAACAAGGAGCCAGGCTTTTATCTTCAGCCTTTAGCCCCATCCTTGACTGAGAGAAAAGGATACAGCCATCCAAGGTGACATCCTCGCCGCCCTGCTAAGCTGTTCTCAGGCTGAGGAGGATGGAAAACAGAGTTTTGAGCACTGAGCCCATCATCAGCTTGCAGAATCTGCCCATCAGGGGCAGCATCGGGATGGAAAGTGGGTTTTTCATCAGCTTGCAGAATCCCAGTGAAACTGGTGTGTAGCCCCGCCCCCCCTGGCTATATCCCTGACTGGGATCAAGTTAATTGGCCCCATTCACATAGAGGTTCGTGGTTCATGACGAGAGGAGCTGTGAAGAGAACAGGAAGCAAGATACGGAATGTGAAAAACCCAGTTTCCTATCCTGATGCTGCCCCTGAGGGGCTGATTTTGGGCTGCTGACTTCTCCCTGGCGTTCAGACTTTCCGGCTGTGAAACGAGACCCCCAGTCATGAGTTCCAAAGCAGCTGGGACCCTCCAAACCCATCATACAAAGAAGAGTTCACGTCCCTGCAAGAACACCACAGCTGTTAACCTCACTCACGCCTCATAAGAACTTAGCTAGCTGAGTGTCATGGCGTATGCCTATCATCCCACTACTCGGGGGGCTGAGGTAGGAGAATCACTTGAACCTGGGAGGCAGAGGTTGCAGTGAGCTGCGATCAAGCCCCTGCACTCCAGCCTGGTGACAGAAAGAAAACCTGTCTCAAAAAAAAAAAAAATGTTAAGTAAAGTACTATTTCCTTCCAATCTCAGAACAGGGAAACTGAGGCACAAGGCACCTTGCAGCAGTGATAGAGCCACTCAAGGGAAGAGTCCCATTTCCTGAATAAAGCTACCTGAGTCTGCTGGAAACCACACACACACACAGACACACACACACACACACACACACACACACACACACACACAAAACCTCAGGGTAAACTACCAAACAGCTGCTTAAACAGGTAGAGCAGCTGGTGAGATAGCAAGAAGTCCTGAAGTGTGGTCAGAAAAGGAGGCAGAGCTGTGAAGTCCTGAGGACACCTGGTAACCCTAGGGACCTTGATCTTGCATTTTTCAGAGCCTCTGAGGGTACCAAGACATATGACAAAGCCTAGAGCCCATTCAGGTGGAGGAGAGATGAAAAGGGAGGTGATGGGAGAGTGTCCAAGAAAAGATGCTCCTTATAAAGAGCCCGTTTCTCAAAGGGTACCAGGGCAAGCTCAATGGACACACACACACACACACACACACACACACACACACACGGAATAAAGCCCCAGTGCTGAGCAGAGAGGGCCTTAGAATGTCAGTTGGAGGCCCACAACACAGCACCCCTCCCTCTCTGGCCTCCCCCGAGCGGCTCCCACACACTCTCCAGCTCTTGCCCTCCCCTTCTCCCCTGCCCCCGCCCCCACCCCCATAGGCTGCAGGCTCAGGCTAAAGGGGCCGCTGGACACCCTCCATGTCCCAGCCCCAGCTTCATCCACAGTGGCCAATCCCCATATCAGTTACATCTCTTCTAATCAGACTCCTGGAAAAAATCAAATCAAGCTTTGTCTGCTCAGGTGTTAGGATTTCTCTCTTAATAACAACAAATTCAATGAAAATCATAGACACATCTTCTAGAAACAGCTTCTCTTATATTTTCATCCACCCAAACCATGTCTAGAGACGGGACAGGACACAGATGCCAGTAGAGAGGGGACACCATCTGAGGATACCACCCCTGAGCCCAACTCCTCTCCTGGCTGACGCTGGCCCAGCCTGGTAATAGTCCTCGTCCATTTCAGGGCTATGGCCAACATCAGACCCTCTGCAACCCCACCTTTTTTCCTAAAGATGGAACCTGCTAAGGAAGGAAGGATGAGCTGTTCCAAACCCCTGGGTGTCACCTTGACCTCATCCGGGCCCTGAGCAACAGGACCAGGCCAGAGGCCACACAGCACACCAGAGGGGCAGCGTCCTGGGAGGTCCCAGCAGGTCTCCCCCTTGGCTACACCACACCGCAGTCAATGTAAAGGGCTGGCCCAACCCTCAGTGCTTTTTTTGCATGCAGTAGCTTCTTTGCTTCTCATGGCAAGCCCGCGGAGTGGGGAGGAGCAAGACAGACCTTACTCTGTGCATTTACAGATGAGGACAAAAGGCTGGCAGGAAACTCACCCACCAGAGGTACAACAGGACTGGGGAGAGGGAGAAGAAGGATCTGAGAAGGTACACTTGCCGTTTACAAACAGCCTCCCTCAGATGAACAGAGAGAAAGGCAAGGAACAAGGCAATGGTTTTCAAGTTGACTCCTGCCAGTAGAGCTGTGCTTCCCATCCTTAAGCCCTCAGTATCTGGACCACATGGTCACAACTTCAATAAAGTGAATTGAGTTTGGTTTATACAACAGAAGAAGACCATCACCTTCTTGTCGCTAGATCAATGGTGCTGGAATGGAGGGAAGTAAAAGAGTTGGAGATTGGCCAGGCATGGTGGCTCAGGCCTGTAATCCCAGTACTTTGGGAGACTGAGGCAGGCAGATCACTTGAGGTCAGGAGTTCGAGATCAGCCTGACCAACATGGCGAAACCCCATCTCTACTAAAAATACAAAAATTAGCTGAGCATGGTGGCAGGCACTTGTAGTTTCAGCTACTTGGGAGGCTGAGGCAGGAGAATCACTTGAACCCAGGAGGCAGAGGTTGCAGTGAGCCAAGATTGCACCACTGCACTCTGATCTGGGTGACAGTGAGACTCCATCTCAATCAATCAATCAATCAATAAAAGGGTTGGAAAGGAAGGCAGGGAGAAGTACTGCGTGCTTCACCTGAACTAAAAATTGGTCCTGAGATTTTTGAAACCTCATTTAGGATTAGAGAGGGTGTCTAAGTTCAAAGCTTCCAACTGATCTGTTTCTAACATACACATAAAGGTGTGACTTTATCATTGGAGAAAGAGAATACTCTGTTTTTGTGAAAAAACAACACATAACAGGTTCTTTTGGAGCTAAAGCAGAGGCCTGCAACTGATAAAGTAATATATGTGAACCACATGTTCTATATCCAAGTCAGCATGTATTTGTTGAGACCTACTGTGTACCAGACACTGTTCTAGGCTCTGGAAAATGGCAGTGAATAAAACAGGTAACAATTCTCACCCTCACAGAGAAGAAAGATTAAAAACAAGTTAGCGGGTTTTAGGGTGTACAGATATTGATCAACTTACCACCTACGCAACTTACAATCATTCGACTTTACGACCACAATCGCTAGCCACGACTGCTCTGTGTCTGGCAGCGCAAACGTTGCCCGTACGACAGTGCGGACCAGCTTCCGGCAGCACTACCATCTCCGCGTGCACCATTCCAACTGTACATATAGCCTACTCAACTTACGACCAAATCATGTTACTACTTGTCCGCGGTCCCGACCGTGGTCATAAGTCGAGCACTAGCTGTATATCAAAGATATTAAATGCTTTGATGGAAAACAAAACAAGGAGCAGGGTAGGGAGTACTTAGAAGAGCTGAGAATTTAAATACAGCAATCAGGGAAAGCCTGTTCTAAAAGGGAGGAGAGTAAAGAAATGAGCTATCAAGCAGTGAAAAAACATGGAGGCACCTTCATGCATAGCACTAAGCAAAAGAAGCCAGTCTGAAAAGACTACATACTGTATAATTTCAACTCTGTGACACTCATGAAAAGACAAAACTTTGGAGACAATAAAAAAAAATAGTCAGCAGGGATCAGGAGAGAGAGTGATGAACAGACAGAACACAAAAAGACTCCTAGGGCAGTGAAAATACTCTACATGGTCATACAATGGTGGATCCCTGTCAACTGAGTTCTTCACTGGCCCATCCCCACTGTATTAGTCCATCCTCATGCTGCTATAAGAACATACCCAAGACTGGGTAATTTATAAAGGAAAGAGGTTTAATTGACTCACACTTCCACATGGCCAGAGAGGCCTCAGGAAACTAACAATCATGGCAGAAAGGGAAGGAAACACACCCTTCTTCACATGGCAGCAGCAAGGAGAAGTACCAAGCAAAAGTGGAGGAAGCCTCTGTAAACCATCAGATCTCAGGAGAACTCACTGACTATCACAAGAATAGCAGCATGGGGGTAATCACCCCCATGATTCAATTATCTCCCACTGGGTCCCTCCCATGACCCCTAGGGATAATGGGAACTATAATTCAAGATAAGAATTTGGTGGGGAAACGGGCAAACCATATTACGCACACAGACATAGAAAAACAGTGACCAAACATCTACCCTTATGTTTTTAAGTGGATTATTTTTATTTAAAGACATTAAGTGGAAAAAAGTAGGATTGCTGGTGTGGGCACTGGTGCCTAGATCCAAGGGAATGAGTATGCCCCAGGTCCACATCATTCTTCACACAACTCTCTGACCTCAGAGGGAAACCTGTTCATCAGCCAGCTCTGCCCAGTTATACAGAGCTTCCTGCTAGTTATCTAGAATCTCACCTTTTTAGTTAGATGGTTAGTCAAGGCTCTTCAGACATCTTAGGGAAGTCTGAAAATACAAAATAAACCAAAGCAAACAAACTGGAAAACCAATTTTAGAGAAAACAAAGATAATTCAGAGAAAATAAGCTTGTATCCTCTGAGATACGTAAGGAGCTATTTCACCTATAAGGTAAGAACAAGATGCTATGTAAAAGGAATAATCATTTAACAAGAAAGAGTTCTGGAAAAATAAATATATGATTATCAAAAGGAAAGAAAATTCAATGAAAGGCTTGGAAGGTAACGTAAAGAAAATCTAGAGAGCAGAATAAAAATGTTATGAGATGGAAATATGAGGGAAAAAAAAGAGAAGAGAAGAAGCAAAAAAAAAAGCATGATTTAAGAGCTTCTGCATCCAAGTAATAGCAGTTCTAGAAAGAGAAAACAGGTTAAAATGAAGAAAAGAAAAGTGCTCTCCTCAAAAAAATAATAATAATGCAAAAGAATGTCCCAAAGGTAGAGGACAAAAGTCTTCAGAAATATCTGCCCATTGAGTGGCCAGTACAACAAATGTTTAAACAGATCCGTAAGTGAGTATACCATTATGAAATTTTAAAACAGCAATAATAAGGAGATAAATGTTCAATCATCGGGGGATCATCTTCAAAGGAAAGGCAATAAAACCAATGTCAGACTTATCATTAGCACCACTGGGTTTGGCACAGTGGTGAAATTCCTCCAAAGTTCTAAGAGTAAATAAGCATCAACTTGTAATTCTATATCCTGCTAAACTATCACTGAAGGGCAAGAGTAGAATAATGTGTGAGAGATGAAGAAAGACCTAATCAGGCATACAAAGATTTATGGGAAAGTTTATAGAGGTTATGCTTGCATAATATAGTGAATAAATAAGCAAGAACGATGAAGTAGATATAGTATTCAACCCAGGACATAGAATGACAGCCCGACAGCACCCAGAGTAATGGGACAAGACTAGAGCCGAAGAATGGAGGATTCAGGGGGTTGGGAAGAATCTGTGGAAAATTCTATAGATTTTAATTTATTTTTGAGAATTTGGGATGCCTCAATGAGGTAATAAATGCAATTAGAAACCAAAAGAAGAAAAAGAAATGGACAGTACGTGGGGTGGGTGGGTGGGGATGGAGTTTTGCTCTTGTTGCCCAGGCTCAAGTGCAGTAGCTCGATCTCAGCTCAGCACAACCTCTACCTCCCGGATTCAAGTGATTCTCCTGCCTCAGCCTCCTATGTAGCTGAGATTATAGGCATCCCCCACCACACCTGGATAATTTTTGTATTTTTGTTAGAGATGTGGTTTCCCAATGTTGGCCAGGCTGGTCTTGAGCTCCTGACCTGAGGTGATCCCCAGCCTCAGCATCTCAAAGTGCTGGGATTACAGGAGTGAGCCACCATGCCTGCCTGAAAAGGACAGTAATTATGATAGTAATCACAGTATACTGCTTGGCTACAAATGCAATATTTACAGAATAGAGTCAACATAATTTGTTTCCTGAACTTCTAGAACCCCTATAGACAAAGTGTTGTAGACTTAAGTTTATAAAATAAAAAATAAATGTTATCAATCTTAGCAATATAAAAGCAAAAAAAGTATGGTTGTTAGAAACGAGAAGTTGAAAGAAAAGAAGAGGCACTGAGAGATTTGCTTTGTTCCCATGTTCACTTATAAACAGTGAGTCAAATGTTATTGTATACAGTTGAAGGAATATGTGTTCATATATAATTTACATTTACAAATGCAAATAATAAGGGAACTAAACTATTGTGAGGGGTGTGTGCGTAAAATGAGTTGCAGGAAAAGAGATGAAGATGAAGGTGATGGTTCAAAAGAACAAAGCCTTCATCCGTTACAGGAGGAGGTCAGCAGGTGATGTCTAATGCTGATTGTTTAAAAATAACATTATTAATGTGTATAGACACATGAAGTGAATCACCAGGACAAACAAAAACAAACAAGCAAAATTGGTTAACCAAAAGTGGTTTACTCCGGAGAAAAGGACTAACGTGAAGGAGTGCTGTGATGAGACTATTATTTTTTATTATTAGGTTGGTGCAAAAGTAACTGCAGTTTTTGCCATAACTTTTAATGGCAAAAACCGTGATTACTTTTGCACCAACCTAATAGCACTCTATCTCTATGATATGATTTTTTAATCACATGCAGGTACTTGGTCAATATTTATATCAAGGTTGACTTCATGTTGCAGTCACAGCATATGGTGGACACACATGCATGTGTGTTCAGCATTCCAAGCTGATGAGCCCAGGGGTGGCCAATCTGGAAATTCATTCCTTACCCATGAAGATGTTCTTCTGAACCCTTCACCTGTGCATTGGAAAGTGGGCCATGGAAGGGATTGAAGCCTCATTGTGAGGGTTGGCTGAAGGTCGTCAGATGGAGGTTGTTTGCAGAGGGTGCTAAGAGAAAACGCTATGCAAACTGCATGCCTTTTGCAAGAGGTTGCAGTTCTCCCACCTCGCCTGCCACTGAAGGATCACCCAGGAGGTAGGTTCCCACTTGTAAAACCCTATGCCTTGTTTGCTAGCTCTGGGTCTCTTCTTTGGCCTCTTGAACCTGACACCTCTCTACTGCAGTTAATAGAGGCCCATCAGGACATGCAGGTAACAGCAACTGGGATGTACCGATTATATTGATGACGCTTGAGGTGATACTTGTATGTTGTTGCTATTGTTCATGACTTTCTTTGATGTAGAGCAATTTTAAGCTAAACTCTAGATTTCTCTGTTTCGCCCCATTCACAGATCAAACCTAGAAAGGGAGTTTCACAGAGAAAAATAAGCAGCCTACAGTTTGAAAACACTTTTTGCAGTATGAATACTCCACCAAAACTCTACCATTAAGGATTCACTCATTTATCAGCCAGGCTCTGTGGCCTACACCTGTAATCCCAGTACCAAGGGAGGCCGAGATGGGGAATCACCTGAGGTCAGGAGTTACAGACCAGCCTGGCCAACATGGCGAAACCCCATCACTACTAAAAAATACAAAATTAGCCAGACATGGTGGTGCATGGCTGTAATCTCAGCTACTCGAGAGGCTGAGGAGGCTGAGGCAGGGGAATCACTTGAACCCAGGAGATGGAGGTTGAGGTTGCAGTAAGCCAAGATAGTGCCACTGCACTGCAGCCTGGGCAACACAGTGAGACTCTTTCTAAAAAAACAAAAAAAAATCACACTGCCATGTGTGTATCTATGCAACAATCTTGCATGTTCTTCACATGTACCCCAAAACCTAAAATGCAATTTAAAAACAAAAAACTGCCAGGCACAGTCACACCGGATTACAGGATCACTCACTGTAATCCCATCATTTTGGGAGGCCAAGGTGGATAGATCACCTAAGGTCAAGAGTTTGAGACCAGCCTGGTCAACATGGTGAAACACCCCTCTCTATTAAAAAAAATATAAAACTTAGCTGGGCATGGTGGTGCATGCCTGTCGTCCCAGCTACTGGGGAGGCTGGGACAGGAGAATCGCTTGAACCCAGGAGGCAGAGGCTACAGTGAGCCGAGATTGAGTCACTGCACTCCAGCCTGGGTGATAGAGCAAGACTCCGTCTCAAAAAAAAAAAAAAGATTCAGTCATTTATCTATACCCATTGCTTAGGAAGCCCCTACTGAGAACAATGAGATTTTCAATACAAAAACTTGCCAGATTTTCTGTCCTTGAGGAAATGTGAGACTCTTCCCCAAAGCCAGGTCACAGGAGAAAGTTGCAGAGGCCTGGTACCCTTCTGCCCACCTTCACCCACACTGGGGTTTCATACACTATGTATGGAAAGAAGTAAAGTCAGGAGGCTGAAAATTTTAGACCCAGGTCTTTCACTTTCCCTAGCTGTATCACCTAAGCAAGTC